>NW_006292783.1:26696-38748 GCF_000327345.1 Myotis davidii
TTAATGAAAATGAACACACACCACCCCAAATCTCATGGCAAAAGCAGTCCTGAGAGGGAAGTTAATAGCACTATAGGCCTACCTCAAAAAAGAAGAAAAATTAGCAATAAACTATTTAACCCTACAACTTAAAGAACTAGAAAGAGAACAAAAAGAACAGCCCAAAGTAAGTACAATGAAGGAAAAAAAGATTAGAGCATAAATAAATGACTTAGAGACTAAAGCCCCCCCCCCCCAACACCCAAAAAACAAAGTCAATGGAACCAGGAGCTGGTTCTTTGAAAGAAAAAAACAAGAGATTGATGAAATTAGCCAGACTCATCGAGAAACCAAGAAAGAGGACCCAAATAAATAAAATCAGAAATGAAAGCAGAGAAGTAACCACTGACACCACAGAAATATAAGGTTTGTAAGGAAACACTACGAACAACTATATGCCAACAAGCTGGACAATGAGGATGAAATGGACAAATTCCTAGAAAAATAATATCTCCCAAAACGGAATCAGGAAGAATCAGAAAACCTGAATAGGCCAATAACAACTGATGAAGTAGAAGCAGTAATAAAAAAAACCCAAACAACAAAAAAAAAACAATACAAAAAACTCCCAGCAAACAAAAGCCCAGGTCCAGATGGCTTCACAGGGGAGTTTTACCAAACATTCAAAGAAGAGCTAACACCGACACTCCTCAAACTATTCCAAAACGTCTAAGAGGCAGGAAAATTTCCAGGCTCTTCTTAAGATGCCAGCATTATTCTAATTCCAAAACCAGATAAATACAATACAAAGAAAGAGAATTACAGGCCAATATCACTGATGAACATAGATGCTAAAATCCTCAAGAAAATATTAGCAAATCAGATTCAGCAATATATTAAAAAGATCATAAACCATGACCAAGTGGAATTTATTCCAGGGATGCAAGACTGATGCAATATTTGCAAATCAATAAACATGATACATTACATAAATAAGCCCTAGCCGGCTTGGCTCAGTGGATAGAGCATTAGCCTGCAGACTGAAGGGTACCAGTTTTGATTCTGGCCAAGGGCACTTGCCTGAGTTGCAGGCTTGATCCCCCATGGGGGGTGTGCAGGAGGCAGCCGATCAATGATTCTCTCTCATCATTGATGTTTCTATCTCTCTCTCCCTCTCCCTTCCTCTCTGAAATCAATGAAGAAATATATATTAAAAAAACAAAAACAAAAAAACATTACATGAACAAATAGAAAGACAAAAATCACATGATCATATCAATAGATGCAGAAAAAGCATTCAACAAAATCCACCACCCATTCTTGATAAAAGCTCTCAGCAAAGTGGGAATAGAGGGAGCATATTTCAACATGATAAAGGCCATATATGATGAACATACAGTGAACATTATACTCAACTAGAAGCCCGTTGCATGAAGATTCATGCAATAGGCCTTCCTTCCCCTTGCTGCTGGCACCGGTTTTTCTCCGGCACCCGGGACCCAGGCCTTTGGTCCGGCCGCAGTGGAGAAGCCAAGCCTCGAAACTAGGATTTTTCTCTCTGGCCATAGCGAGGCTTGGCTTCTCCCCTCCGGCCACAGCAAGGCTTGGCTGGAGCCTTCAGTCTTCGCTCTGTGCCTGTGTATGCAAATTAACCGCCATCTTTGTTGGGTTAATTTGCATAGTTGCTCTGATTGGCTGGTGGGCATAGTGAAGTGACACCAATTTGCATTTTTCTCTTTTATTAGTGTAGATGGGCAAAAACTAAAACCTATTTTCACTAAGAACAGGGACAAGACAAGGATGTCAGCTTTCACCATTCTTATTCAACATAATACTGGAAATCCTGGCCACAGCGATCAAATAAGAAGAAGGAATAAAAGGCATCCAAATTAGAAAGAAGTAAGTAAAACTCTCATTATTTGTAGATGACATGATATCATACATACAGAACCCTAAAGACTCTACCAAAAAACTACTAGATTTAATAAATAAATTTGGCAATGTAGCAGGATTCAAAATCAACACCCAAAAATCGGTGGCTTTTTTATACACCAATAATGATTTCTCAGAAAGAGAAACTAAACAAGCAATCCCATTTACTATTGCAATAAAAAAATTAAAATACTTGCTTAAAAAATTATTTAGTTCACAGAGGGAGACTGGATTAGAGTGGGGTGTGATTAAAGATGTGGAGATTAGCTAGGAGACTATTGCAATAGCCAAATTCTTCAACTCATCACATGATGAATAAAACATATTTATTCAATGATTATAGGTTAACAACATTTTCTTCATCCCCCTGTTTCCTTTTTTTTCTCTCTTCTCTCCCCTGTTTTCTTTATGCTTGCTATAATCAGGTACTGACATGAGTGTCAGGAACTGCAAGGAAAAAATTCTGTGCCAATTTCAATTATGTGATTACGACTCCCTCGTTGAATGGGGGAGGTGAGATCAGAATCCCTGAGATGCAATGCAAAATTAGAAGTCAGGAAGATCCCAATTGCTGCATAAACCCAAAGAAGCAGAAGTAACTGAAGACCAGGAAACAAAATACCCAAGTTAAATGGGACACATTTTTCCTGATCCACTTCTCACTATGCTAGTACCCTTGGGATCTATACAAAGTGATCCCTTGCCTCCAAGGATAGTAACCCAGACTAAAGTCATCTCAAAGGCACAAAGGTATCTGTAGAGGGCAGTGGCATGTGAGCCTGGGGATTTGAAAAACTACCTATCTATGACGCATTTCTCATTTGGGTGGAACCTGACTCCTGAAGATGTGTGGTGTGGTATGACCCTGGCTGCTCAGGGTCAGTCTTTCCACCCTAATTAAGACTTTGCTGCAGGTAAAAGAAATAGCTGCTGCTAACCAGGGTAAATTAGTCACAAAGAAACCTGCTCCTCACTCTGTCTCCTGGCTTCCCATATATGCCTGAAGTCCAGCCTTGGAGTTGGTATGTACTTTTAATTATTTCAAGAGCTGGCATCGCTTGCCTCATAGTAAAAGTGTCATGAAATTATTGTAAGGTTGCATGAGTTTGGGCCATAAATCTTATTCACTTCGGCTACATCTCATACCTTAATTCACTGGAGTATAAAATGCCATTTACACTGGTTCTTAGTTCACTTAATCATAATTAAATGACCTCAGAGGGCAGTAATTCATTGGGGCTCTGGCTTTGATGTGACACAAATAACAAACTTGGTTTGCCATGTGGACTGGTTCCTCCACACTTTTACATTGGCCACAGACCTCGTGGAGCATATAATGTCGACTTTTTGGTGTGGGCATGTGCTCTGGTTACATGAAACATCTGGGCTACAGATGTGGTTGAGAGGACCAGTTAAATGGTCCCCTTTGGAATTTTTTAGCACCATCTTCAGACCCCTCTAGGCCTTCCTTGTTCCCTTTCAGTTCTCTAAAGAATGAGTTGTTGCCCCATGTTGAACATGATTAGGGCTTCTCATCTTTTCGTTATTATCTTTCTACAATGACTAGGAGATCAGTGGCTTAAGGACTTTCAGACTTTACCTCCAGATGTAAGTTTCCCTAAAATCATGTCCCTAATCATAATGTGTTCCTGGGATTCAGATCCTCAAGACCAACAGCTCCAGGGACCATTGTCATTTGGATACTACACTTACCTTGGCAAAAAATTTGATGTCTTACCATCCAAATGGATTCCTCTATTCTTATCCATCATCATCAGTGGCACTACCACCCTTGTGAACTCCCAAGTTATAACCCCTAAAGCTTGTGGTAGGCAGAATAGTGCCATGAAACCTCTAAATATGCCCACATTCTAATCCTCCAGTATATGTGAATATGTCAAATTTCATGGAATGGAGAATTAATGTTACAGGAATTAAGAAATTAAGGTGGCTAATCAGGTGACCTTGAGATGGGGAGAATCACCTGGATTATGGGACGGGCCCAATGGAATCATAGGGTGCTTAAAAGTGGAAGAGGGAGTCAGAGAGAGTCATAGGCAGATGTGACTAGGAATTAAAGGCTCAGAGCAATGCAAAGCTGCTGGTTTTGAAGATGGAGGGAGAGGGTCATGAGGCAAGGAATGTGGGTGGCTCTGGAAGCTGGAAAGGGAAAGGAAAAGAATTCTCTAGAACCTACAAAAAGGAATGCAGCTTTGCTGACACCTTGATTTTAGCCTTGTGAGACATGTCAGACTTTTGACCTGCACAATTGAAGCATAATACTTTTGTGTTGTTTTAAATTGTGGTAATCTGTTATAGCAGTAATAGAAAACAAATACAAAACCCATTTTTACTTTTCTCTAACCATATGTAATTAGATGATAAATCTTGTGGTCAGCCACATCTCTTAGATTCTTATCACTTTTCTTGGTATCTTCCACCTGCATTACAAGTTGGCTTGTATGGATGCCAAGATTCTTTGCTGTAAATGATTTTATATATGGTTAATGGAAGAATTATTCTGAAATATGGTTTTCATATTATTTTTGCTCAGGAATAAGTTATGGCATTACATTTAATCAACAATTCCTAAATTGTTATTCTGGCCTCCAAGAGTACACCAACTATGGGGTTCATAGGAAAGCAACTTGCTATCTGTGAATCATTTATATAAATGTAAGGAATTACTATTAATGATTAGGGATTTCCAATTTCTATTGCTTACTAATGAGATCAATAGCTTGCTTTCTTCCCTGTTCAGACAAGCTGGTTTCACATAGAGAAGAGCCTAAGATACACTCTATGCTCACATCCCACCATATTGTTATTTCGTAAGTGCTAGTAAGAGCTCAGTTTTTCAAGAGGTTTTTTTTTTTTTAAGGAAAGTTTCTAGTTTCATTTAGTTATTGCTACATAGTAAACTACCCCAAAATTTTGTGTCTTGAAACAATAGCAATTTATTATTTCTCATGATAGTGTTGGTTGTCTGGGAGAATCTTCTATTCAAGTGATATTTGTTGGGATCACTCTTGTGCCTGAGGTGGTGAAGCAGGGGTGCCTGGTTCCCCTCTATGTGTTTCTCTCTATTATCTTCCAGTGCCTTTAAAGTAGCCTCTTTCTCTCTCTAGCAGGATTAGTCTGGGCCTTGTTATAGCATGGCAGCTGAGCTCCAAGAAGGAGCATTCTGCCTCTATTTGTATAATGCTTGCTAATAATATACCATTGACTAAAACAAGTCATAGGTCAAACCTAGAGTCAATGTGGGAGGGACCTACACAAGGGCATACACACTGGAAGAAGTGATTCTTTGGGAGTCACCAATATAAGTCTACTACCATCCCCCCTCTCTTTCTCTCTCCTTTTGTACAATTTTTAAAAATCAATAGAATTTTTACAGAAGTTTTAGGTTTATAAAAAAATTGAACATACTTTCAGTTATAAGATGAATAAGTTCTGGACACTTAATGTATAATCTGGTGACTATATTGATACCATGTTGTATAATTGAAACTTGCTAAGGCAGTAGAACTTGTGCTCTCATCAAAAAAAGGTAAATGTGTGGTGATAGATGTATTAATTAACTCTGTGGTGGATCCTTTCACAATGTGTACATATATATCATCATGTTGTACACTTTAAATATGTTATAGTTTTATTTGTCAATTATACCTGAATGAAGCTGAAAAAAAGTAAAGAAAAACATTCCTGACTATCAATAGAATTTTTACAGAAGTGTTAGGTGAATAAAAAAATTGAACATACTTTCAGTTATAAGATGAATAAGTTCTGGACACTTATACAGAAAGTTCCTGTATACTGTCCCAACAGTTTCTCTTATTCTTATATTTTGTTTTTTATTTATTTTTGACAAATAAAAATTATATATATTTAAGGTATACAATAGGATGTTTTGACATATGTATACACTGTGAAATGCTTACCACTATTTAATTACCATATTATCATCTCCCATAGTTACAGTATTTTGTGTGTGGTGAGAACACTTCACAATACTCTGTTAGCAAATTTCAAGTGCACAAAACAGTATAGATGGTCCCTGACTTACAATGTTTCCACTTATGAATTTTTGACTTTACAATGGTATGAATGTGACATGAATTCAGTAGAAACCATACTTTGAATTTTGATCTTTTCTTGAACTAGCAATATGTGGCATTATGGTCTCTCATGATGCTGGGCAGCAGCAGCAAGCTACAACTCCCAGTCAGTCACATGATAATGAACAACCAATATTCTACAGTGTATTCATTATGTTAGATGATTTTGCCCAACTGGAAGGTAATGTAAGTATTCTGAGTATGTTTAAGGTAGGCTAGGCTAAGATATGATGTTCAGTAGGTTAGGTGTACACTAAATGCATTTTTGATGTATGATATTTTTAACTTACAATGGGTTTATTAGGATGTAATCCCATTGTAAGTCAAGGAGCATTTGTATTACTAACTATAGTTACCATGTAGTACATTAAGTGTCCAGAACTTATTCATCTTATAACTGAAAATTTGTACCCTTTGATCAATATCTCCCCCTTTCCCTTATTCCCATCCTCTTGTAACCACCATTTTATTATGTTGATTTAAAATTTTTTTAGATTATACATTTAAGCAAAATCATGTTATATTTGTCTTTCTCTTCCTGGCCTATTTCATTTAGCATGTTGCCCTTCAGGTTCATCATGTTATTGCAAATGGCAGGATTTCCTCTGTTTAAAAATTTTTTTTTTAAAAAAACTTGATTTTTATAGAGAAAGAGGAAGGGAGAATGGGAGAGAGAGAGAGAGAGAGAGAGAGAGAGATAGAGAGAGAGAGAAACATCAATGTGAGAGTGTAACATTTATTGGTTGCTTCTCACACGCACCCCGACCAGGGACAGGATAGAGCCTACAACCCAGGTACATGTCCTAGACTGGAATTTAACCTGGGACCCCTAATTGAATCTGCAACATAGGCATGTTCCTTGATGGGGAATCAAACCAGCAATGTTTCAGTATACTGGATGATGCCCAACCAACTGAGCCACACCAGCTGAGGCAGAATTTCCGTCTTTTTGTTTTTATTTATTATCATTTTTTGAAATTTTATCTATCTATCTATCTATCATCTATCTATCTATCTATCTATCTATTACTAGAGGCCCAGTGCATGAAATTTGTGCACTGGGGGGTGTGTTCCTCAGCCCAGCCTGCACCCTCTTCAATCTGGGACCCCTTGAGGGCAGTTGGACATCCCTCTCACAATCTAGGTCTGCTGGCTCCCAACCGCTCCCCTGCCTGCCTGTCTGATTGCCCCTAACCGCTTCTGGCTGCCAGCCTGATCACCCCCTAACCACTCCCCTGCCAGCCTGATCGATGCCTAACTGTTCCCTTGCTGGCCCAATCTCCCCCAACTGCCCTCCCCTGCTGGCCCGGTCACCCCCAACTACCCTCCCCTGTAGGCCTGGTTGCCCTCAAATGCCCTCCCCTGCTGGCCTGATCACCCACAACTGCCCTCCCCTGCAGGCCATCTTGTGGTGGCCATCTTTGACCACATGGGGGCAGCCATCTTATGTGTTGGAGTGATGGTCAATTTGCATATGGTTGTGACTAATTAGCATATCAGGGCTAATTAGCATATCACTCTCTTATTGTGTTGGAATGATGGTCAGTTTGCATAATGGTCATGACTAATTAGCATATCCAGTCTTGACTGTGAGGGTGTAGTGACCAATTTGCATATTACCCTTTTATTAGTATAGATTTTTTTAAAAAATCCTCACCTGAGGATATTCTCCCATTGATTTTTAGAGAGAGGGAAAGACAGAGAGAAATGTTGATGTGAGAGAAATCACACTGATTTGTTGCCTCCTGCATGTGCCCCAACCAAGGCCAGGGCCAGGGCCAGGGAGGACCCTGCAACCGAGGTACATGTCCTTGACCAGAATTGAACCCAGGACCCTTTGATCCACAGGTTGACGCTCTATCCATTGAACCAAACTGGCTAGGGTAGGATTTCCTTCTTTTTAAAGGCTGAATAATTTTGCATTAGTGTGCTACAACTGATGAACAAATATTGATACATTATTATTAACTGAAATCCATAGTTTATATTGTTTCACACTTCGTGTTATAGAGTCTATGGGTTTTGACAAATACATAATGACATGTATCCAACATTATAGTATCATACAAAATGGTTTCACTGCCCTAAAAATCCCTTGTGCTCTGCCTATTCAACCTTTCCTCCACTCCCAATCCCTGACAATGACTGATATTTTCTTTTTAAAAAAATCTTGATTGTTGAGAATATTACAGATGTCCCCAACTCCCCCCATTGCCCTCCTCTACCCGGATCCCACCCCACCCCAGGCCTTCACCACTCTATTGACTATGTCCATGAGTAATGCATGTATGCATATATATTCTTTGGTTAATATCTTCCCGCTCCCTCCCCGCTTCCCTCTGAGATTTGTCAGTCTGTTCCATGTTTCCATGGCTCTGGTTCTACTTTATACATCAGTTTATTTTGTTCATTAGATTCCACATATGAGTGAGATTATATGATATGTATCTTTCTCTGACTGGCTTATTTCACTTAGTATAATACTCCCCAGGTATATTTCTTCTTCTTCTTCTTCTTCTTCTTCTTCTTCTTCTTCTTCTTCTTCTTCTTCTTCTTCTTCTTCCCCTCTATCTCCTCCTCTTCCTCCTCCTCTCCTCTCCCTATTACTCCTCCTTCTTCTTTGAAGGCCTGTTAACATTTCATGTAATATTGGTTTGGTGGTGATGAACTCCTTTAGCCTTTTCTTATCTATGAACTCTTTATCTGACCTTTATTTCTGAATGATAGCTTGTCAGGGTAATCTTGGTTGTAGGTACTTGCTTTGAACTTTGAATATTTCTTGCCACTTCCTTTTGGCCCAGAGGCTCCTTACATTAACCTCCTTTTTGGGGGATTCTTTTATCTTTTTGCTGTCCTGATTGGGCGTGTTTTGCTTCCTTACATTCCAAATCAATTTGATTTTCAGTATTCTCTACTCTACTGTTGATTCCCTGTAAATGATTCTTCATTCCAGTTACTGTATGTTTCATTTATGACTGGTCCTTTTTTATTGTGGTTGATGTTCTCACTAAGTTCCTTGAAGATGTCACTAAGTTCCTTGAGCATCCTTATAACCATTGTTTTGAACTCTGTATTGAGTATTTTACTTGCTTCCATTTTATTAAGTTATTTTTGTGGAGATTTCTTCTTTTCTTTCATTTGCAACATGTTTCTTTGTCTCTGCATTTTGGCTACTTCCCTGTGTTTGTTTCTATGTATTAGGTAGAGCTGCTAAGTCATCTAGTATTGGTAGAGTTGTCTTGTGTTGTAGATGTCCTATAGGGCCTAGTGGCTCAGCCTCCCACATCACCTGAGCTGGGCATTCTAGGTGCGCCCCTATGTGGGCTGTATGCTGTGTCCTGTATAGTTGAGCCTTGATTGCTGTTGGCATCACTGAGATGGATTTACCCCCAGGCTAATGGGCTGTGTGGACCAGCTGCAACTAGAATGGAAGAGATGTCCCTATGGAGTAGGACTTGCTTCAGTGGGGTTTTGGTGCTCACTGAGTCCGCCCCTTGAGTATGTCACTCATGGATGTGGTAGGGTTGTAATCTGGCGTGTTTTGAAGCTTACCACGAGGTGCACTGGCTCTGGAACCTCCCAGGAGGTGAAAAGTCAGCTATGCCTGTGATCTGCCTATGCCCACCTAGCATGAGGTACAGAGCAATCTGCAGATGGCTGTTACTTGTGTTGGGCATGGAAGTGCTCAGGAAAGGCAAAGCTGTGAACTAAGGCAGGCTGGTGCTACTGCCTGACCTGGGGCCTCTGATTTAAAGGTATGGGGCATGCTGAGGCCAGCTGCTATTTGTTTGAGAGATTTTAGGAGAGCCTGAAGCCTGAGCTAGGACAGGCTATTCATATGGAAAAGCCACTGCAAACAGCTTGGGATGGGGCTGCAAATTGGGTGGGGCAGAGCCTCAAGGAGCCTCCAGAACAGTGCAAACAGGGTAAGCCCAGGTTATGGAGACTCAGATATGGCAACTACGTGTGGGCACTCTAGCAGGGAAGTCTCAACAAAGGAAGAAAGACCTCTGCCAGTAATTTTATCTGGGAAAAGCTGCCCCTCAGTTTTTGCCCTGTTGTCAGACAATTTATTTCCTCCTTATATGTCCTGGGATCCTTATAAGCTGCTGTCTCAGCACTGATGCTCAGGAGTGAGTCTGAGCAAATCTGTGCACTGGCACTTTAAGCAGAATTGCCTAGAACTCCAGCAACCCTCTGTGTTTCTCAACCACAATACCCCCTGGTTTTTATAGCCTGAAGTTATGAAGATTTATTTTCCTGGAACTGGAACAATGAGCTTAGGGGTCGGGTGTGGGTCTGGGACACCTTGATCCTCATGGGTGTCCACCACAACTGTGATATCCCTCCTGATTTAAAAAACACACACCACACGTGGGTGTTGTACCAGATCATTCCGTGCTTCTACGCCTCCTATCAGTCTCAGTGTGGCTTCTTTAATTCTATAGTTGTAGGACTTCTGTTGAACCAGATTTTAGGTGGTTCTAAATGATGTTTATTCTGTGGTTTATTTGTAATTTTGATGTGGTTGTGGGAGGATGTGAGTACTGCATTTACCTATGCCACCATCTTCCATGACTGATCTTTTAAAAAATATATATATTTTTTTACTTTCCAACTAGTGGTCTGGTGCACAAAATTTGTGCATGGGGGGATGTGTCCCTCAGCCCAGCCTGCACCTTCTCCAATCTCGGGCCCTTTGGGGGATGTCCGACTGCCTAAACCGGCAGTCAGACATCCCTCTCACAATCTGGGACTGCTGGCTCCTAACCACTTGTCTGCATGCCTGCCTGATTGCCCCTAACTGTTTCTGCCTGCCAGACTGATTGCCCTCTAACAGCTCCCCTGCCAGCCTGATTGATGCCTAACTGCTCCCCTGCTGGCCTGATCACCCTCAAGACTTTTATTAGCATAGATATGACCCTTCACAGAAAATTTCACTAACCCTGCTTTACAATAAGGGCTTGACGATTGAATCATTGGGGCCAGACACCAAGATTTCCTTTCTTTGAATAGTGGAGGAAATAATTATCTTGTCTTTAAGTTTCCCTGAACAGCAAATGAGATAATGACTTAGGAAAGTATAAAAGCACCATATAAAGATAACTGTCTTTTTCATGTACTGAAAAGACAATAAAGTGGTAAAATGAAAAACACTATATTTATTCTCCCCTTCCTTCCTTTACAGCCTTTTTTAAAACATTTTAAATTTATAAAAATTTCACTCCTATTTTCATTTCTTTACATTCAATATTATGTGGTATTAGTTTCAGGTTTTATATTAATTACAGAATAGTGGTTAGACAATCATATACTTTACAAAGTGTTCCCCGATATTTCCAGTACCACCTGGCATCATACCGTCATTACAACACTGTTGACTATATTCCCTATTTAAGTGACAATAGGTCTACAGGTTCCTTCCAATCTTTCTTTTGTGTTGCTCGACCTTCCTTTTCTTTCTCATCTCTTCCCTCATTTTCTTTATATAGGATTTCAAATCCTGGCATTTCTCTTTCCTCTCCCCCGACCCCCAACCCCCATCTTTACTGCCCGCCCCCCACTGGGGAGCAGGTGATAGGCTTCACACTCACTGTGCAGGCGCTCACAGACATGGAGTGCTGCGGGGCGGGAACTGGGGGTGGGGCTGGGTGGGCATGGGTTTGGGCCAAGGTGGGAGCAGGAGTCCTGGCCTCTCAAGTGCACAGGCCATGGTGAGGCCCAGTTAGCACCGGGAGCTTCGCCTAACCACCGCAGTGCAGTACCCACCAGTGCAGCACCCCTCCACTGAGGTGGCACTGCCCCTCAAACCCCCCTCAGGGCTATGAGTCCACGCCCCTTCACCTGGGCATCTTTCCATGCTGGCAGTCATTGACACTTGTTTCCTGCATCTTGGGGCCAATGCAGAACCCCGCTCTCTGCCAGTGAGGCAGATCCACGCCCACCAGCTCCCTGCACTGGCCTGAGCCTCCTTCAGTGCACCCTGCCTCGGCACCGCCCTGTGCCCCTTGGGCCACCTGCCT
>NW_006292783.1:38889-42420 GCF_000327345.1 Myotis davidii
CTTCCCCGCGCCCCCCCTGCCCCCGGCCCCGCCCCTGCCACTTTGCCAATGCTTCCTCTTCCTTCAGGCACTCTCCTCAGACCCCCGGGAGCTTGGCTCTGGCGGCCTTGTCCCTCCGTGGCTCCCTGCAGCACCCTCTCTACTCAGCTCTCCCGTGCTGCCCACCTGTCAGGATGCCGATGGGGCACCCTGCTGTAGGCAGTGTGGTCCTGGGGCAGGGGGTGGGGGTGTGGGGAGCAGCTCCAGTAAAGTTTAGTAAACCACAGATCGGCTTTGGGATTCAGCTGTGGGCCACAGGGGAGTCTGCCTAGGTGGGACAAAATGACGCTTAGACCTGGAGTGCCGCCCTGCAGCCCTGCAGCCACATCCACCCTGTGAAGGGTTGTAACATGATGGTGTACTGGACAAATTTGCATATTATTCTATTATATCTGTAGACTAGAGGCCCAGTGCACAAAATTTGTGCCCTCAGGGGGATCCCTCAGCCCAACCTGTGCCCTCTCACAGCCTGGGACCCCTCAGAGGGTGACCACCTGCTGGCTTAGGCCCTCGCCCCGGGGGATGGGGCCTGAGCTGGCAATCAGACATCCCTCTGGCAGCTCGGGAGCCCTTGAGTGATGTCCACTTGCCAGCGGGGAGCAGACCTAAGCTGCAGTCTGACATCCTTAATGCTGCTGAGGAGGCAGGAGAGGCTCCCATCACCACCGCCGTACTGGCAGCTGTCAGCCTGGCTTGTGGGTGGGCGAGCCTCCTGCTTGCTCCAGCTCCGTGGTTGCTGGACGCCATCTTGGTTGGGTTAATTTGCATATAGTCGCTCTGATTGGTTGGTGGGTGTGGCCTAAGGCGTAGCAAAGGTATGGTCAATTTGCATGTTTGTCTTTTATTAGATTAGATTACAGTTGATGTACAATATTACATTAGTTTCAGGTGTACAATTCAGTGAATAGACTTACTAAGTCATCACCCCAAGAAATCTAATACTCATGTGACACCATACATAGTTATTACAATACTATTGACTGTATTCCATAACCTGTACTTTATATCCCCATGACTATTCTATAACTACTAATCTGTACTTCTTAATCCCTTCACTACTACTGATCTTTTCACTGTCACCACAGTTTTGCATTTTCCAGAATTTCATATACTTACTAGTAGAATCATACAGTATGTAGCCTTTCCAGGTTGGATTATTTTACTTAACAATACGCATTTAAGATGCCCTTTAAATTTTGTTTGCATTTGGTGACACAAGCAGACCAGAGGTATACCTGCCTAACAGACTCAGGGCCTTCTCCTACTTAGGAATTCGTAAAGACATTTTTTCTTTTTCTGGAAGACATTTGAATAGTTTTTCACAAGGAAATCAAACAGGATGGGAAAATAATTGGACAATTGTGCCAGCCACTGGATTGTGTCTGGCTAAATTATGAATTACAGCTGTGGTAGGTTGCTAAAGTAATTGTTCCTAGGATTCTAAGATGGTGGTGGATTAAGTGGAAACTGCACTGACATACTCCCAGGACAAAACTGGAATTACAACATCCTGAATAAATAACTAAAGACTAGCTTGAGAGAATCCTGGTAACCAAGGATGGAAAGTGGAGACCATATAGATACTGGTAGGCAGTGCAGAGGCAAGAGAGGGCTGGCCAGGCTCCCACAGACAGCAGCTGAAGTTCCAGAGGGATACTCACCTGTGGGTGTTTCCCACTAAGAAAGCTGAACTCCCCAGCCCAGAGCACCAGAACTGATAAAGGTGACTACATAAAATCTAGCTGTGAAAAGCAGCAGGGTTTCTGTTTGTCAGGGAGAGATGCTGGAAATGCAGGTGTGCTCTTAAAGGGTCAATGCACAAAATTTCACATGCAGCCACTCACCTTGTGCTCTGGCAGAGGGAGGGCAGAGTGGACTAGAGCTGTGTGATGAGAATACAGATTTGGGGGCTCTGTGGATAGAGTTCAAAGGGTAGCCACCTGGATTCCTGTGTTGGGTTATTCCTACATACTGCATAGGGCATCTTGCACAGGCAGACCTTAACCATCCAGGCAGCTTTGCCTGTGGTGAAGCAATTGCCTCATCCTGTTGGACAACTTCTCACCCCACCTTGTGGAGTATATGCCTTGCAGTAGTCTACAGCCTGAGGCTCATTAAGATCCTGAGAATAGTCCTAATCGGTTTGGCTCCATGGATAGAGCATCAGCCTGTGAACTGAAGAGTACCAGGTTCGATTCCGGTCAAGGGCATGTACCATGTACCTTGGTTGTGGGCACATATCCAGTATGGGGTGTGCAAGAGGCAGCTGATTGATGTTTCTCTCTCATTAATGTTTCTAATTGCCTATCCCTCTCCCTCCCTTTCTGTAAAAGATCAATAAAATATATTAAAAGAAAAGATACTGAGAATAACAATCAACCTGCAGGCAGAGGCAGATATCTGGGTGCTGTGACACTTTGCCTGATATGCTTCTGGATCCAGGGCTAGGAAAAGTAGACCTTGGTGTGCATCTTGTCCTATCCAAACACAACCAGTCCCAGCAGAGGAAGGCACAAGCTGTGGATTACTGATAGCTCCAAACAGGGTAGTCAAGGACATACACAAACAGTATCTGACACTGTCCTGCACTAGAGATTTGGAGTCATAGCAGATCTACATACCACATGGAAACAAACCCAAACAGGCAGCCAAAATGGGGAGATAAGAAAACAAGCCCCAAATGAAAAAACAAGAGAACTCTCCAGAAGAAGAGCTAAAAGAAATGGAGATAAGAAATTTATCAGGTATAGAATTCAGAAGAATGATAGCAAGGATGCTCAACAGCATGAGAAAAGATATAGTAGCTATGAAAAGAGACCAGTCAGAAATAAAGAATGACATGCAATAATAATGAACACACTGGAAAAAATACACAGCAACCAGAAAAACCAAGATGGCAGCATAGGTAAACACCGGAAATTGCTGCCTTGCACAACCACTTCAAAAATACAACTAAAGACTAAATGGACATCATCCAGAACCACAGGAAGGCTGGCTGAGTGGAAATTCTACAACGAGAAGGAAAGAGAAAGGCACACTGAGATTCAGAGGAGGTGGGGAAGCAAAGTGCAGAGGTACGGAGGCACACGTGGAAAGGGCTGGCAACTGAGGATGCGGTTGTCTTTTTCAATTTGGAGGGAGACACAAGCTCCTGACTGCTCTGAACTCCAGTTCTGGGCGAGTCGCTGGGGACCCAGACTCATAATGGGAGAAACTGGACTGTCTGGCATCAGTCGGAACTCTTGGGCGGCTTTCTCTCCGAGGTGCTTACAGCGATTACCGCTGGAAACTGAGAGCCGGGGCCTTTTAGGGCAGGGTTGAGGATCAGCCATAGCTGTTTGCTCCACCCTGTTGATTCCCTGAGACCCCACCCCACCCAAGCTGTAGCAGAAGCTTTTGCCTATGAATGCCCTGGCCCTTTGCAATCTGAAAATTACCTAAAAAACTGCAGCTGGGCCAGACAGACCCAGAAATTCAAGAGAAGGCCCAAGA
>NW_006292783.1:43716-44904 GCF_000327345.1 Myotis davidii
ATGTACACCTTTGGATGAGGTTAGGTGTGTGTGTGTGGTGGGGGGGTAAGGGCAGAGGGTAGGGAGGGAACTGGGTGGAGGGGAGCTATTGGGAAAAAAAAAGAGGAACAGCTGTAATAATCTGAACAATAAAGATTTATTTTTAAAAAAAATAAAGTGAAGACCAGAGCAGATTAAATGTCTGCCATGTCACCATGAAATAAAAAACAAAAAATAATACACAGCAGATTAGGGGAAGCTCATAAGCTGATAATTAGATTAGTTAATTGGAAGACAGGGTAGAAAAGAATCAATAAGAGAATGAAAAAGAAAAAAAAAACACAATTAAAAAAGGGAAGGCAGCTTAAGGGAGCTATGGGACTGCATGAAACTAACACTATTTGCATCATTGAAGAACCATAAGTGGAATAAAGTGAGAAAGGGATAGAGAACCTGTTTTAAGAAATCATGGCAGAAAACTTCCCTAACCTGGTGAAGGAAAAAGTCACATAAGTTCAGGAGGCATAGGCTATTCCAAGCAAGAAGACCCCAAACAAGCCCATGCTCAGACACATCATAATTAAAATGCCAAAAATTAAAGACAAAGAGAGAATCTTAAAGGAAACAAGAGTAAAGCAATTTGTGACCTACAAAGAAACTCCTACAAGGCTATTAGCTGATTTCTCATCAGAAACTCCATAGGCCAGAAGGGAATGGCATGAAGCATTCAAAGTAATGAAGAGCAAGGATCTGAACCCAAGGTTACTCTATCCAGCAATGCTATCATTCAAAATAGATGGTAAAATAAAGAGCTTCCCAGATAAAAAATGCTAAAGGAACTTATTACCACTGAACCAGCACTGCAAGAAATGCTAAGGGGACTGCTGTAATGAGAAGAAATTATACCTGTATCTATATCTCTATATCTATAGCTATATCTATCCTATCTAATAAAAGAGAAACATGCAAATTGGTGTCATTCCACCACCCTTCCCATTAGCTAATCAGGGCGATATGCAAATTAACTGTCAGCCAAGATGGCAGCTGGCAGCCAGGCAGCTTGAAGCGAACATGAACATTGCTTGCTTCAGTGACAGAGGACTCCTGCCGCTGCCGGCCTCTGAGCTTGCAGTTTGAAACATTGTTACAAATATAGAAGCTAAACAAAAACCCAGAAACCTGCTTTCAGCCACCTGGGATCTCAGAGCT
>NW_006292783.1:46220-47175 GCF_000327345.1 Myotis davidii
TACTTTTCTTCTTATACACCTATTCTCTTTCTACCTCCTCTCTACTGAATTGTGGCTATTTCCCCATTCATTCAATTCCTTGCCCTTACCTCCTGGAAATAAGCTCTGCCTCCTCAGATTCATCTGGCTGTTTGTTGTTTGCATTTTTTGGATTAGTTGTTCTTTGTAGTTTGCATTCATCTCTGGATGTTTGTTGTTTTCATTTTTTTTTAGATTAGTTGTTGTTTTATTGGAGTCTTCTCCCCATATACAGATTTTCCTGTTCTATTTTCTTCTCTTTTCTCTTTTACATTTTTTCCTTTTCTCAATATCATTTTTGCACTCTTCTCTATTCCCTAATTCTCTTTTCTCTGGTGGAAACCTTTACTTAGGGCAGTGGTCGGCAAACTGTGGTTCACGAGCCACATGTGGCTCTTTGGCCCATTGAGTGTGGCCACGAAGTTTCAATCACTCTATACGTGCATGCCCGCACATGGTATTTTGTGGATGAGCCACACTCACGGGGCTGCAGTTTGCCAACCACTGACTTAGGGGTATTAGTATTGCGAATACATTTGTGTTTGGTGCCCTGTGCATTGTGTCTGGTTGTGTTGTATTCTGTGCCTTTAAGTCAACGCAAGAGAGAGAGGAAACTCTGAGAGGAGCAATCATGGGGAGACAAAGAATCAGCCCACATACTAAAGAAAAAGAGAAATCACCAGAAAAGGAAGCAAATGAAATAGAGGCAAGCAATATGACAGAGAAAAAAAATCATAGGAATGGTCATAAGGTTCCTGAAAAGGATGGAAGACAAATTAAACAATATGTGTAAGAACCAGGAAGAAATGAAGAAGAACCAAGAAGAAATGAACAATGACATTGCTGCAATAAAGAACTCAATAGAAAGCATTAAGAGTTGACTAGAAGAAGCAGAGGACTGCATCATTGAGCTAGAAGACACGGTAGAAAAAAACAT
>NW_006292783.1:47359-49246 GCF_000327345.1 Myotis davidii
TAATGTAAATATCTGATATGCAGGATGTATTTTCATTGTTACAAATTGAACATAAATAAAGCATAGTGATTAATCACAAAACAATATGTAATTACATATGTGTTTTTTTGATGGTCTTAGCTGACCCCTGTGAAAGGGTTGTTTGACCCCCAAAGGGATTGTGACCCACAGGTTGAGAACTGCTGGCCTACGGTTACTTTGGGACAACACAAAATAAAACAACATCCTCATAATAGGGGTGCTGGAAGGAAAGGAAACTGAGCAAGGATTAGAAAACCTGTTTGAAGAAATAATGACAGAAAACTTCCCTGATATCAGGAAGAAAAAACTCACACAAGTCCAAGAAGCTCACAGAATCCCAAACAAAATGAACCCCAAAAGTTTGACATCAAGACACGTTATAGTAAAATTGGCAAACACCAACAACAAAGTAAGAATCTTAAAGAGACAGAAAGTTACCTACAAGGGATTTCCCATCAGACTATCGACTGATTTCTCAACAGAAACACATCAGGCCAGAAGGGAATAAAATGAAATGTACAAAGTCATGCAAAGCAAGGGACTGAATCCAAAAAAACACAAAAAACAAAACAAAACCTATATGCAGCAATGCTATCATTCAAAATTGAAGGTGAAATCAGGAGTTTCACAGACAAAAATGACTAAGGGAGTTTACTACCACCAAACCAGCATGCAAGAAATGCTAAAGGGACTGCTTTAAAAAAAAAGAAATAGGAAGGGAAGAAGGAACACAGGCATAAAGAATAAAAATGGCAACAAGCAAGTGCCTATCAATAATAACTTTAAATGTAAATGGATTAAATGCCCCAATTGAAAGTACATGCCCCAATCAAAAGACAGAGTAGCTGAGTGGATAAGAAAACATGACCCATATATCTGCTGTGTACAGGAAACCCACCTTAGAACAAAAGACTCATACAGACTGATAGTGAAGGGATGGAAAAAGGTTTTTCAGGCAAATAAAAATGAAAAAAAAAAACTGGGGTAGCAATACTTATATCCAACAACTTAGAGCTCAAAGTGAAGACCATAACAAGAGATAAGCAAGGCCACTTCATAATACTAAAGGGAGCAATTCAACAAGAAGATATAATGCTGCTAAACATATATGCACCCAATAGAGGATCACCCAAATACATAAAAAGCTTCTGGAGGATATTAAGGGAGATATTGACAGCAATACAGTCATAGTTGGTGACTTTAATACCCTACTAACACCACTGGACAAATCCTCTAAACAAAAAATCAGCAAAGATACAGTAATCCTAAATGACACACTGGATCAGACGGAATTAATTGACAGCTTCAGAACATTCCACCCCAAAGCCACCGAATATACATTCTTCTCAAGTGCACATGGGTCATTTTCAAAGATAGACCACATATCAAAAAAGAAAAGAAAAGAAAAGATGGTAATAAATTATCCCTACAACTCAAAGAGTTAGAAATTAAGCAACAAGAAAAGTCTAGTGTAAGCAGAAGGAAGAAAATAATAAAAATCAGAGCAGAGATAAATGAGATAGAGACAAAAAAAATACAAAAACTCAAAGTAACCAAGAGCTGCTTCTTTGAAAGGATAAACAAGATTGATGAACTTATAGCCAAGCTCACCAAGAAACAAAGAGAGAGGACCCAAATAAACAAAATCAGAAATGAAAGAGGCGAAGTAACAACTGATCCCACAAAAATGCAAATGATTATGAAAAAATACTATGAACAACTCTATTTCAACAAAATGGGAAATCTAGATGATGGACAAATTCTTAGAAAAATACAAGTTCCCAAAACTCAATCAAGAAGAATCAACAAACCTGAATAGGTCGATAACTGCCGAAGAAATTGAAACAGCGATCAAAACCTTCCAGC
>NW_006292783.1:53552-53763 GCF_000327345.1 Myotis davidii
CCTGTTGTATTTGAGTCTTGATTGCTGTTGGCATCATTGGGAGGGATTGACCCCCAGGCCAATTGGCTATGAGGACTATCTGCAACTACAGCAGAAGAGCTGCCATGCAGGAGACGCCCCTGTAGAGCAGGACTTGCTTCAGTGGGGCTTGGTGCTCACCAAGTCTGACCTTTGAGTATGTCACTCATGGATGTGGTAGGGTTGTAATCTG
>NW_006292784.1:0-1450 GCF_000327345.1 Myotis davidii
TCGGCCAGTGTGTCTGCCCGCCACCCCTAGCGCTGGCCTCTGACCCCACCGCCCGGCACCTGGTGGAGAGCCCTGCTGTCCCTCTCCCTTCCAGACCCTCATCCACCTGCCAGAAGGTTCCCACGCGCCTCTCCAGAAAGCACGTTTACAGTGTGCGCCGGACCATCCCACACACCTTCCAGGTGCGATGCATGTGCAGCCAGCTGTCTGACTCTTAGCAACAGGCAGAAAGTAAAAATTACAATTAAAAAAAAAAGACATGGTGACTGTCCCTCAAACCCTGTTAACTCCCAGCTGAGTGTCTGGCGGCCACGTGAAGCCGGTAGCGGCATGTGATGTGTACCTTCCCCAGGGCTTCATGCTCTGTCCTGCCCTCAGAAAAGTACCAAAGATCTCACTTTTAACCTAATATTCGCTTGAAAATCTCAGTGGGACACCCACCACTCCTGATTTATTCTTCATTGCTAAGTGCCTGCTCCAAAGGGGTAACTGGGAGCCACGGATGTAAAGCTCCTGTGGAGCCAGAACCCCCATGGAAGCGGGGAGTCCACGGGAGGGACACATGCCCCCACATGGCCAGAGAGGGACTTGGCAGCGACAGGTTCTGGCCCCACCCCAGCCTCCACCCCAGGGCCAAATGCTGGGCCCGTGGCTGACATCACAGTCAGATGTCAGGGCGCCAGGGACGGGTGTTACTTCTCTCGTGGACAATTCCACGGAGCCCTTCACCCCATTAGGCACGGTCAGGGTGGGGGTTGAGCATGGCAGAGAAACAGAGCCCCCTCGAGGAGGGGACGCGGTCAGCGTTCTGTAACACGCCGCCTGGCTGCGGGCTCGTCCATCACAGACAGGGGTGAAATCCATGCTGAGGGGAGTGGGCTGCTCCCCAGCCCCTCGGCAATGGGAGCTGCTGGCATCTTCCTGAACAGTGGTCTCCGGAGGTGCCCCCTGTCCCAGGAACAAGACAGTTCATGCCCACGTGCCCTCCCAACCACGGCACGAGGAGCCCAGATTTAAGAACCCTCAGAATGTCACAGGCTGCAGCGATACTAACAGTGTCCTCGAAACAATACCCAGCCTCCTCCTCACAGCCAGTGAGCCCCTACCCCGCCGTCTCCTGATGGGACGGCTGTCCCTCTTCCCCGAGGGAGAGCTCCAAACCATGGCCTCGCAAAGGGTCACACCTGAGGGAGACGGGAGAGCAGCTCGTCCAGCCCCAAGTGTCCCACCGGCTCTGCTCGGCTCACGGCTCAGCCCACGCATTGGAAATGGGCCAGGAAAGCACCCAGAAACCCCGAGGCCATGTGCGTGTGTGCAGAACTCAAGCACCAGGCGGCCGTGCTGTTTGCCAGTGTCCCCCTAACGCACCAGCTTCTGTGGGCCCCGCACAGCACCGTGGGCCCGCAGTCCACGCATCTGCCAGCAGAGCCCACACATGGAGCCCATGTGT
>NW_006292784.1:5076-5972 GCF_000327345.1 Myotis davidii
GCCCTCCCGCCCTTGATCGCCATAGTGAGGGTACAGGGTGGCTGCATGGCCTGTGCCCTGGCCCTCCCGAACTCCGATCGACATTGTGATCTCTAGAAGGAGAACAGCCAGCAACACCAGCACCCGGGGCCCGTGGTTGCTGCCTGGCCTGCAATACCGCCCTCCAATCCTCCGATCACCATGGCGATCGAGGGACACAGGCCATCCCGCCCTTTGATTGCCATGTTGGGGGTCCAAGGTTGATGCCTGGGCTGCGCTCCAGACAGCCCGCCCTCCCATCGCCATGACGGGGGTCCGGGGTTTCGTCTTGGCCTACCACTGGGCCCTCCCGCTCTGCCATGGCCATTAAGGGATCTAGGCCATCCCGTCCTTCGATTGCCATGTTGAGGGTCCTCGGTTGCTGCATGGCCTACACCGCCCTTTGATCGCGATGGCAATCGAGGGATGGAGGCCATCCCGCCCTTCAGTTGCCATGGTGGGGGTCAGGAGTTGATGCATGCCCTGGGCTCTGTCCCTCCCGCCCTCCAATAGACATAGCAATCGCCAGAAGCAGACCAGCCAGCAAAACCAGCATCCAGGGGTCTGCAGTTGCAGCCTTGCCTGCAACACCACACTCCCGCCCTCCTATAGCCATGGTGATCGAGGGTTGAAGGCCATTCTGCCCTTTGAATGCCATGTTGGGGGTCCAGGGTTGCTGCCTGGCCTGCTCCCCGACCCTCCAGTCCTTCGATTGCCATGGTGGGGGTCCATGGTTGATGCATGGCATGTGCTGTGGTCCTCCCAACCTCCAATGGCCATGGTGATGTTTAAGGGTTGCTTCCTGGCCTGCGCTCTGGCCCTCCAGGCTTCAATCGCCTGGGTGGGCTTCTTGGGTTTCTGCCTGGCTTGCAATACTG
>NW_006292784.1:6082-6581 GCF_000327345.1 Myotis davidii
ATTGGTCCCTCACACCCTTTGATTGCCATGGCGATTGAGGGACACTGGCCAACCCGCCCTTTGATTGCCATGTTGGGGGTCCAGGGTTGCTTTGTGGCCTGTGCTCTGGCCCACCCTCCCTTGATCGCCATTGTGGGGAACTAGGGTTGCTGCCTGGCCTCCACCCCTGATCTCCTGCCTTCCGATCACCATGGCGATTGCCGGAAGCAGCCAGCCAGCAACCCCAATACCCCGGGGTCCGTGGTTGCTGCCAGACCTGCAACAAGGCCCTCCCGCCCTTTGAATGCCTTGGTGATCGAGCGGTGCAGGCCATCCGACGGTTGCTGCCTGGCCTGTGCCCCAGCCCTCCCGCCCTTAGATTGTCATGGCGGGGTCCGAGGTTAGGGGCTATGTTGCGCTCCTTTTCTCCTGCCTAGATCGCCATGGTGAGGGTCCGGGGTAGCTGCATGGCCTGCGTCCCTGCCCTCCCGACCTGCGATTGCCATGGTGGGGTCAGGGG
>NW_006292784.1:6983-9639 GCF_000327345.1 Myotis davidii
CCCGCCCTCCAGCCCTTTTTGCCATAGAGGGGGTCCGGATTTGATGCATGGCAAGCGCTGTGGCCTTCCCAAACTCCGATGGCCATGGCAGGTTTCCGAGTTTGCTTCCTGGCCTGTGCTCCATCCTTCCCGCCCTCGATCGCCATTGTGGGGGTCCGGGGTTGATGCCTGGCCTTCCCTCTGGCCCTCCCGCCCTTGATCGCCATGGTGGGGATCCGCGGTTGCCGCCTGTACAGCAATACCGCCCTCTTGCCATCTGATAACCATGGCGATCGAGGGACGCAGGCCATCCCGCCCATCGAATGCCAAATTGGGGGTCCACAGTTGCTGCCTGGCCTGAGCCCAAGCCCTCACGCCCTTTGATTCCCATGGTGGGTGGCGGGGTTGATTCATGTCCTGCGCTCTGGCCCACCCACCCTCGATCGCCATGGTGGTGGTCCAGGGTTGCTGCCTGGCTGCGCTCCAGGCCTCCCGCCCTTTGATTGCCATGGTGGGGATCTGGGGTTAATGCCTGGGCTGCGCTCCAGCCAGCCCGCCCTCCCATCGCCATTGCGGGGGTCCTAGCTTGCAGCCCTCCGGCACTCAATCGCCAAGGTGGGGGTCCTGGGTTGCTGCCTGTCCTGCGCCCAGGGCCTCCTGCCCTTAGATTGCTATGGTGGTGGTCCACCGTTTCTACCTATCGGGCACTCTGTACCTCCACCCTCCGATTGACATGGTGATCGCTGGAAGAACAACCCCAGCAACCCCAGCATCCGTGGGTCCATGGTTGCAGAATGGTCTACAACACCGCCCTCCCGCCCTCCGATCGCCATGGCGATCAAGGGATGCAGGCCATCCCGCACTTCGATTGCCATGGTGGGGGTCCAGGGGTGATTCCTGGGCTGTGCTATGGCCAGCCCGCCCTCCCATCACCTTGGCGGGGTTCTGCAGTTGCTGCCTGATCTGTACTGTCCCTGCCGCCCTCAATTGCCATGGCAGGGGTTACTGCCTGTCCTGAGCCACGGCCCTTTGACCCGCTGATCACCATGGTGGGGGTCCTGGGTTGATGCCTGGCCTGCGCTCTGGCCCTCCCGCCCTCCAATCGCCATGGAGATCACCAGAATCAGACCAGCCAGCAACCCCAGCATCCAGGGTTCCCTGGTTGCTGACTGGCGTGCAACATTCGCCCTCCTGTCTGCCAATCCAGGGATGCAGACAATCCCCCGCTAAGATTGCCATGGAGGATGTCCGCGGTTGCTGCCTGGCCTGCGACTCGGCCCTCAAGCCCTTTGATTGCCATGGTGGGGGTCCTGGGTTGATGCATGGCCTGCAACACCGGCCTCCCACACTCCAGTTGCCAAGGCAATGCAAGGGATGCGGCCATCCCGCACTTCGATTGCCATGGTGGGGGTCCAGGGGTGATTCCTGGGCTGTGCTATGGCCAGCCCGCCCTCCCATCACCTTGGCGGGGTTCTGCAGTTGCTGCCTGATCTGTACTCGGGCCCTCCCTCCCATCGATTGCCATGGTGGGTGTCCGGAGTTTCTGACTGGACTGCGATCTGGCCTTCCTGACCTCCCATCGCCATGGCCTGGGTCTGGGTTTTTGTCTGGCCTGCAACACCTCCCTCCAATTGCCATGGTGATCCCTGGAAGTAGGCCAGAAAGCAACCTGGCACCCGGGGGTCCGCGATTGCTGCCTGGCCTACAACACTGCCCTCCTGTCCTCCGATTACCATGGTGATTGAGGAACGAGGAAATCCTGCCCTTCGATTGCCATGTAGGGGGTCCAGGGTTGATGCCTGGACTGCGCTCCGGCCAGCCCGCCCTCCCATACCCATGGCGGAGGTCCAGGGTTACTTACTGGCCTGTGCCCCGGCCCTCCCGCCCTTCGATTGTCATGGTGGGGGTCCGAGTTTGCTGCCTGGGCTGAGCCTCGGCCCTCCCCACCTTCGATTTCTATGGCGTGTGTCTGGGGATGTGGCATGGCCTGCGGTCCGGCCCTCCACCCCTCAATTGCCATGGTGGGGGTCCGCAGTTGCTGCCTGGCCTCTGCCCTTGCCCTCCCTCCCTTGGATTGCCATGGTGGGGGTCCGATTGCCATGGGGGTCCGCGGTTGCTGCCTGGCCTGCGCCCCGCCTCACCTGCCTTTCGATTGCCATGGTGGGGGTCTGGGGTTGATGCCTGGCCTGCTCTCCGGTCCTCCTGCCCTCGATCACCATTGTTGGGTTCCAGGGTTGCAGCCTGGCCTGCATCGGGCCCTCAAGCCCTTTGATTGCCATGGTGATCGAGGAACGCTGGCCAACCCGCCCTTTGATAGCCATGTTGGGTTCCAGGGTTGATGCCTGGCCTGCGGTCCAGCCAGCCCACACTCCCATTGCCATGGTGGTGATCTAGGGCTGCTGCCTGGCCTGCGCGAGAGCCCTCCCACCCTCCCATCACTATGGCGGGGGAAGGGGTAGCATTAGAATAAGGTATTCTGACCTTATCCACTTCTTCGTCATCCTGTTGAGATGAACTGACTTCTAATTACCTTTGGACTTAGAGTTTTTTCATCCATCCTTGTGTTTGGAATCTTATTCCTTATCTTCACTAGTCTATAATATCTTCTTAGTAAGTTTGGCTACCTTGAGGCAACAGACACTACTCAAAGTTTCCTGGCCTCTATCTATACTCTCTA
>NW_006292784.1:9797-12044 GCF_000327345.1 Myotis davidii
TGTTGGGTTTGGGGGTTGCACCTTGTCCCGCGGTCGCGCCCTCCCGCCTACGATTGCCATGGTGGGGGTCCAGGGTTGATGCCTGGCCTGCGCCACAGCCCTCCTGCCCTTCGATTGCCATAGTGGGGGTCCAGGGTTGCTGCCTTGCCTGCACCACAGCCCTCCTGCCCTTCGATTGCCATAGTGGGGTTCCGCGGTTGATGCATGGCCTGCACTCAGGTCCTAATACTTTCCAATGGCCAAGGCGGGGGTCTGTGGTTGCTGCCTGGCCTGCAACACTGCCCTCCCTCACTCTGATCACCATGGCAATCGAGGGACTCAGGCCATCCTTCCCTTCAATTGCCATGTCCGGGATCCGGGGTTGCTGTCTGGCCTGCTCTCTGGCCCTCCCACCCTGCGATATCCATGGCGATCACCGGAAGCAGGGCAGGCAGCAACCCCGGAACCCTGGGCTCCGCGGTTGCTGTCTGGACTGCAACACTGCCCTCTGCCCTCCTATCGCCATGGCGATCGAGGGATGCAGTCCACTGTTGCTACCTGGCCTGCGTCCCGGCCCTCCTGCCCTTCGATTGCCATGGTGGGGGTCCACGGTTGATGCCTTGCTTGCGTTTCGGCCCTCCTGGCCTTCGATTGCCATGGTGGGGATCTGGGTTTGATGCATGGCCTGCGCTCTGGTCCTCCAGCCCAGCAATGGTCACTGTGGGGGTCCGGGGTTTATGACTGGCCAGCGCTCTGGCCCTCTGGTCCTGGCCCTCGATCGCCATGGTGGGGGTCGAGGTTGCTGCCTGGCCTGCTCTCCGGCCAGTCCGCCCTCTCATGGCCATGGCGGGGGTCCGGAGTTGTTGCCTGGCCTGCACTCTGGCCCTCCAGCCATTCTATTGCCATGGTGGGGGGTCCCGGGTTGATGCATGTCATGTGCTGTGGACCTCCCAACCTCCAATTGCCATGGCGGGGTCCCGGGGTTTCTTCTTTGCCTGCACTCCGGCCCTCCCACCTATGATTGCCATGGTGGGCATTCTTGGTTGGTCCCTGGCCTGTGCTTCGGCCCTCTCACCCTTTGATTGCCATGGCAGGGTTCCAAGGTTGCGGACTGGGTTGCTCCCCTTCCCTCCCGCCCTCGATCGCCATAGTAGGGTTCCAGGGTTGCAGCCTCGCCTGCTCCCCTGCCCTCCCGCCCATTGATTGCCATGGTGGGTGTCCAAGGTTGCGGGCTCGGTTGTGCTCCTTCCCTCCAGCCCTCAATCGCCATGGCGGGGGCCCGGGTGTGCTGTCTGGCTTGTGCTCCAGCCCTCCCGTCCTCCCAACATCATGGCGGTAATCAGGGGATGCTGCCGGGCCTGCATTCTGGCCTCCCACAATCCGATCACCATGGTGATGGCCAGGAGCAGGCCAGCAAGCAACCCTGGCACCCAGGGTTCTGCAGTTGCTGCCTGGCCTGCAACACCACCCTCCTGCCCTCCGATCGCGATGGCAATCGAGGGTCCCAGGCCATCTCGTCCTTCGATTGCCATGGTGGGGGTCCTGGGTTGTGGCCTGGGTTGCAGTAAGGACCTCCCATCCTCGATCGCCATGATGGGTGTCCAGGGATACTGCCTGGCCTGTGGCCCAGCCCTCCCGTCCTTCATGTGCCATGGTGGGGGTCAGCGGTTCCTGCCTGCCCTGCGACACAGCCCTCCTGCCATACGATTGCCATGGCGGGAGTCCTGGATTGTAGCGGGGTTGCCCTCTGACCCTCCCGCCTTCGATCCCCGTGGTGGGGGTCCGGGGTTGCTGGCTGGCCTGAGACCCGGCACTCCTGCCCTCTGGTCACCATGGTGGAGGTTCAAGGTTGATGCCTGGCCTGCGCTCTGGCCCTCCCACCTCTGATCGCCATGGCAATCGCCAAAAGCAGGCCAGCCAGCAACCCAAGCACCCAGGGGTACGTGGTTGCATCCTGGCCTGCAACACAGCCCTCCCGCCCTCAGATCGCCATGGTGATCAAGGGACACAGGCCATCCCTCCCTTCGATTGCCAAGTTGGGGATCGAGGGTTGATGTCTGGCCAGTGCTCCAGCCAGCCCACCCTCCCATCGCCATGGCGGGGCTCTGGGACTGTGCCTGGCCTGTGCCCCTACCCTCCAGCACTTTGATTGCCATGGTGGGAGTCTGGGGTTGATGATTGGCCTTCTAGCCCTCCGATGGCCATGGTGGGGGTCCGCATTTGCTGCCTGGCCTGTGCCCGGTCCTCTCACACTTCGATTGCCATGGT
>NW_006292784.1:12084-14623 GCF_000327345.1 Myotis davidii
TTACTAGTATATAATATCTTCTTAGTAAGTTTGGCTATCTTGAGGCAACAGGCAATCAAAGGGCAGGAGAGCTGTGGCGCAGGCCAGGAAACAACTGTGGACCCCCACCGTGGCAATGGATAGGCGTGAAAGCCAGGCGCAGGCCAGGCAGCAACCCAAGACCCCCACCAGGGCGATCAAGGGCGGGAGGGCTGGGGCACAGGCCAGGCAGCAACCCCGGACCACTGCCATGGCGATGGGAGGGCTGGAGGGCCAGAACGCAGGCCAGGCAGCAACCCTGAACCCCTGCCATGGCATAGGAGGGTGGGAGGGCCAGAGCACAGACCCTCCATCAACCCCTGAAGCCCACCATGGCAACCGAAGGCCGGGAGGGCCTGTGTCGCTTGATCGCCATAGCAATCGGGGGGCGGTATTGCAGGCCAGGTAGCAACTGCAGACCCCCGTGGGCCGGGGTTGCTGGCTGGCCTGCATATGCTGATCCTCATGGCAATCGTAGGGCGGGAGGATCAGAGCACAGGCCAGGCAGCAACTGTGGACCCCACCGTGGCTATCGAGGGTGGGTGGGCCAGAGCGCAGGCCATGCCGCATCCCCGGACCCACGCCTTGTCAATCGAAGGGGAGGAGGGCCAGGTCTCAGGCCAGACAGCAACCCCAGGCACCCACCATGACAATAGAAGTGGGGAGGTCCAGGGCGCCTGCCAGTCAGCAGCCCCTGACCTCCACCATGACAATGGGAGGGCGCTCTGGCCGGAGTGCAGCACAGAAATCAACCATGGACTCCCAACATGGCAATCGAATGGCGGGATACCCTGCGTCTCTCGATTGCCATGGCGATCAGAGGGCGGAGCGCAGTGTTGCAGGCCAGGCAGCAATTGTGGACACCCGTTTGCCAGGGTTGCTCTCTGGCCTGCTTCCAGTGATCGCCATGGCAATTGGAGGGCTGTGTTGCAGGCCAGACAACAAACCCGGACAAAGACCATGGCGATGGGAGGTCGGGAGGGCCAGAACGCATGCCAGGCAGCAACCCCTGGACCCCCACCATGGCAATTGATGGCAGGAGGGCCGGAGCACAGGCCATGCATGCATCAACCTCAGACTCCCAGCATGGGAATCGAATGGCGGGAGGGCCGCAACCCCGCCATGGACATTGGAGGTTGAGAGGGCCAGAACGCAGGCCATGAATCGACACCGGACCCTCACCATTGCAATCAAAGGGCGGGATGGCCTGCATCCCTCGATCGCCATGGCTCTCAGAAAGCGGGAGAGAGTCCCATGATAGCCATGGCAATGGGAAGGCGGGCTGGCCAAAGCGAAGACAAGGCATCGACCCTGGGCCCCAACACGACAATCGAAGGGCGGGATTGCCTGTGTCCATCTATTGCAATGGCGATTGCAGAACGTGAGGTCGGGGTTGCAGGCCAGACAGCAACCCAGGACCCCCGAGTTCCAGAGTTGCTGGCTTGTCAGCTTCCAGCGATTGCCATGGCGATCAGAGGGCGGGAGGACCAGAGCACAACCCAGGCTGCAAACCCAAACCCTCGCCATGGCAATTGAAGGGCAGGAGGGCCAGGGCACAGGCCATGCATCAACCCCAGACCCCCACCATGGCTATTGAAGGGCAGGAGGGCTGGGGCGCAGGACAGGCAGCATCCGCGGACCCTCACCATGGCAATAGGTGGGTGGGATGGCCTGTGCCCCTCCATCACCATGGTGATTGGAGCGTGGGTGGACGGTGTTGCAGGCCAGGCATCAACTGCAGAACCCTGGGTGCCGGGGATGCTGGCTGGACTGCTTCTGGCGATCCCCATGGCAATCAGGGGTCTGGAGGTCCAGAGTGCAGGCCAGGCAGCAACCCCGGACCCCCAGGCATCAACCCTGGACACCCAACATGGCAATCAAAAGGCGGGATGCCCTGTGTCCCTTGATCGCCATGGCGATCAGAGGGTGGGAGGGCAGTGTTGCAGGCCAGGCAGGAACCACGGAAACCCACCATGGCGATCTTGGGCGGGAAGGGCAGAGCACAGGCCAGGCATCAAACCTGGACCCGCAAAATTGCAATCGAAGTACGGGATTGTCTGCGTCCCTTGATCGCATGCTGATCGAAGGGTAGGAGGGCGGTTTTGCAGTCCACGCAGCAACCGTGGAAACCCACCATTGCAATCGAGCATGGGATGGCTGGGGCGCAGGGCAGCCAGCAACCGCAGACCTTCACCATGGCGATCGAGGGCGGGATGGCCGGGTGGCAAGCCATGCATCTATTCCAGAACCCCACCATAGCAATCCAAATGCAGGAGGCCCGGGCGCAGGTCAGGAAGCAACTGCAGAGCCCCACAATGGCAATTGAAAGGCAGGATGGCCTGCACCCCTCAATCGCCATGGCGATCGGAGGGTGGGAGTGCGGTGTTGCAGGCCAGGCAGGAAATGCGGACCGCCGGGTGCCAGGGTTGCTGAATGGCATGCATCCAGGGATCACCACGGTGATTGGAGGGTGGGTGGGCCAGAGCGCAAGCCAGGCAGCACACCTGGATCCTCAGAGCAG
>NW_006292784.1:16517-18229 GCF_000327345.1 Myotis davidii
CAGCAACCGCAGACCTTCACCATGGCGATCGAGGGCGGGATGGCCGGGTGGCAAGCCATGCATCTATTCCAGAACCCCACCATAGCAATCCAAATGCAGGAGGCCCGGGCGCAGGTCAGGAAGCAACTGCAGAGCCCCACAATGGCAATTGAAAGGCAGGATGGCCTGCACCCCTCAATCGCCATGGCGATCGGAGGGTGGGAGTGCGGTGTTGCAGGCCAGGTAGCTACCATGGACCCATGGGTGCTGGGTTTGCTGGCTGGCCTTCTTCTGGCGATCACCATGGTGATCAGAGAGGGGGAGGAACAGCAGGTAAGTCAGGCAGCAACCCTGGACCCCCAGCATGGCAAACCAGGCGGAATGGCCAGAGCTCAGTTCAGGGAGCAACCCCAAATCCCCGCTATGGACATTGGAGGGCGGGAGGGCCAGATACCCCCGCCATGGACAATGGACGGCTGGAGGGCGGGGGCGCAGGTCAGGCAGCAACCACGGACCCCCACCATGGTGATGGGAAGGCCGGCTGGCTGGAGCGCAGCCCAGGCATCAACCCTGGATGCCCAACATGGCAATCAAAGGGCGGGAGGGCAGGGGCACAGGCAAGGCATCAACCGCCGACCCCTACCATGGCAATCGAAGGGCGTGATGCCCTGTGTCCCTTGATCGCCTTGGCGATCGGAGGGTGGGAGGGCAGTGTTGCAGGCCAGGCAGCAACCAAGGAAACCCACCATGGCGATCTTGGGCGGGAAGGGCGGAGCACAGGCCAGTCATCAACCCTGGACCCCCAACATTGCAATCGAAGGGCGGAATTGTCTGCGTCGCTCGATCACCATGGTGATCACAGGGCGGGAGGGCAGTTTTGCAGGCCAAGCAGCAACCCTGGAATCCCGGGCCTGGGGTTGCTGGGTGGCCTGCTTCTAGCGATTATAATGTCTATTGGAGTGTGGGAGGGCCTAGGTGCAGGGCAGCCAGCAACCGAAGACCCCCACCATGGCGATCGAAGGGAGGAATGGCCATGGCAATCGGAGGGCGGGAGTGTGGTGTTGCAGGCCATGCAGCAACCGCGGACTGCCAGGTGCCAGCGTTGCTGGCTGGCATGCATCCGGGCATCACCATGGCGATTGGAGGGCGGGTGGGCCAGAGTACAAGCCAGGCAGCCACCCCGGATCCTCAGCATGGTGATCAAGGGCGGAATGGCCAGAGCATAGGCAGGGAGTAACCCCGTACCCCCGCCATGGACATTGGAGCGCGGGAGGGCCAGAAGGCAGGCCAGGCAGCAACCATGGACTCCCACTGTGGCAATCAAAAGGCATGAGGTCCAGAAGCAGGTCAGGGAGCAACCCTGGACCCCGACCATGGTGATCGAGGGCAGGAGAGCTGGAACACAAGCCAGGCAGCAACCCCAGAACCCCACCATGGCAATCGAAGAGCTGGAGGGCCGGGGTGCAGGCCAGACAGCAACCGCGTACATCCACCATGGCAATCTTAACTGGGGATTGTCTGCATTCCTGGACCACCATGGCGATCGTTTGGTGGGAGGGCGGTATTGCACGCCAGTCAACAACCGCGGACACCTGGATGCTGGGGTTGCTGGGTGGTCTGCTTCCGGTTATCGCCATGTCGATTGGAGGGCGGGAGGGCTGGGGCACAGGCTAGGCAGCACCATGGACCCCCACCATGGCATTTACTGGGCGGGATGGCCTGCATCCATCGCT
>NW_006292784.1:18300-21586 GCF_000327345.1 Myotis davidii
GTGGGAAGTTGGTGTAGCATGCCAGGCAGCAACGACCGAACCCAGGGTGCCGGGGTTGCTGGCTGGCCTGCTTCTAGCATTCACCATGGCGATCGGAGTGAGGGAAGGCGAGAACGCAGGCTACTCAGCAACCCCGGACACTCCGCCATGGAGATGCGAGGGCTGGAATGTCGGTGCACAGGACAGGCAGCAACTCTGGACACCCTGCCATGGCGATGCGAGGGCTGGTAGGCCGGTGCACAGGACAGGCAGCAACCCTGGACACCCGCCATGGCAATCGAGGGTGGCAGGGCCAGAGCGCAGGCCAGCAATCAACCCCCAACCCCGACTATGGCAACTGAAGTGCGGGAGGGCCTGCAACCCTTGATCACCATGGCGATCGGAGGGCAGTGTTGCAGGCCAGGCAGAAACCCTGGGCCCCAACATATCAATCGAAGGGCGGGATCCAGTAGAAACCCGGACCCCCAGGATGGCCATTGGAGGGCAGGAGAGCCAGAGCGCATGCCATGCATCAACCCCAGACCCCCACCATGGCAATTGAAGGGCAGGATGGCCTGCATCCCTCGATCTCCATGGCAATGGGAGGGCAGGAGGTGGTGGTTCAGGCCACACAGCAACTGTGGAGACCCGGGTGCCGAGGTTGCTGCCTGCCCTGCTTCCAAGGATCGCCATGGAGATCGCAGGGCAGGAGGGCCAGAGAGCAGGACAGGCAGCAACCCCAGATCCCCACCATGGCAATTAAGGGCAGGATGGCCTGCGTCCCTCGATCGCCATGGCAATCAGAGGGCAGAAATGTCATATCGCGGGCCAGGCAGCAACCGCGAACCCACGGTGCCGGGTTTGCTGGCTGGCCTGCTTCCGGTCATCGCCATGTCGATTAGAGAGCGGGAGGGCCGGGGCGCAGGCCATGCATCAACCCCGGACCCCCACCATGTCAATTGAAGGGCGGGATTGCTTGTGTCCCTTGATCGCAGAATGTGAGGGTGGTGTTGCAGGCCAGGCATCAACTGCAGATCCCTGGGTGACGGGGATGCTGGCCGGCCTTCTTCCGGCGATTGCCATGGTGATCAGAGAGCGGGAGGGCCAGAGCGCAAGCCAGGCTGCAACCCCGAACTCCAGCCATGGCAATCGAAGGGCAGAAGGGTCAGAGCACAGGCCATGAATCAACTTCAGACCCCAAGCATGGCAATTGAAGGGCGGGAGGGCCGGTGCACATGCCAGGCAGCAACTGCGAACACCCACCATGGCAATCGAAGTGCGGAATGGCGTGCGTCCCTCGATCGCCATGGCGATCGGAGGGTGGTTGGGCATTGTTGCAGGCCAGGCAGCAACCACAGAAGACTGGATGCCGGGGATGCTGGCTGGACTACTTCCGTCAATCGCCATGGCTATCAAAGTGTGGGAGGGCCAGAACGCAGCCCAAGCAGCAACCCTGGATGCTTGCCATGGCAATGGAAGGGTGGGAGGGGCTGAGCGCACGCCAGGCAGAAACCCTGGACACCAACCATGGTGATCGAGAGTGAGAAGGCAGGAGCACAAGCCGGGCCGCAACCCCGGACAATGACCATGGCGATGGGGAGGCAGTCTGGCCAGAGTGCAGGCCAGGCATCAACCCTGGACCCCCAACATGGCAATCGAAGGGCGGGATTACCTGTATCCCTCGATCGCCGTGGAGATTGCAGGGCGGGAGGGTGGGGCCCGGACCCTCACCATGGCGATCGAAGGGCTGCAAGGCTGAGACACAGGGCAAGCAGCAACCACGGACTTCCACCTGGTAATAAAAGTGTGGGATAGCCTGCGTCCCTCGATCACCATGGCAATTAGAGGGCAGGTTGGCGGTGTTGCACGCCAGGCAGCAACCACAGAACCCTGAGTGCCGGGGATGCTGGCTGGACTGCTTCCGGCGATTGCCATGGTGATCAGTGGTCTGGAGGTCCAGAGCTCACGCCATGCAGCAGCCCCGGATGCCCGCCATGGTGATGGAAGGGCGAGATGGCCGGAGCACAAGCCAGGCAGCAACCACGGACATCCACCATGGTGATCTAGGGTGGGAAGGCCGGAGCACAAACTAGGCTGCAACCCTGGACCCCAACCATGGCAATCGAAGGGCGGGATGCCCTGAGTCCCTTGTTCACCATGGCGAACGGAGGGCGGGAGGGCAGTGTTGTAGGCCAGGTTGCCACCGCGGAACCCTAAGTACGGGGTTGCTGGGTGGCCTGTTTCTGGCGATCGCCATGGCGATCAGGGTGGGAAGGCCAGAGCTAAAGCAAGGCAACAACCTCGGACACCCACCATGGCGATCGAGGGCGGGAAGGTCGGAGCACAGGCCAGGCATCAATCCTGGACCCCAACATGGCAATCTAAGGGTGGGATAGCCTACGTCCGAGGATCGCGATGGCGATCGCAGGGTGGGAGGGTGGTTTTTCAGGCAAGGCAGCAACCCTGGACACCATTTGTGCTGGGGTTGCTGGGTGACCTGCTTCTAGCGATCACAATGTCGATTGGAGTACGGGACGACCAGGGCGGAGGGAAGACTGTAACCACGGAACCCCAGCATGGCGATTGAGGGCAAGAGGGCCGGAGCCCAGGCCATGCATCAACCCCAGACCCCACCATGGCAATCGAAGGGAAGGAAGGCCGGGTGAAGGACAGGCAGCATCCACGGATACCCACCATGACAATAGATGGGCGGCATGGCCTGCATCCCTCCATAGCCATGGCAGTCAGAGGACGTAAGGGCCAGAGTGCAGGCCACGCATCAACCCCGGACCCCCACCATGACAATCGAAGGGCAGAAGGGCTGGAGAGCAGGGCATGCAGCAACCCCAGACGCCCACCATGGCGATCGAGGGCGCGAGCGCCAGGGAGCAGGTGAGGCAGCATCCGCGGACACCCACCATGGCAATAGATGGACTGGATGGCCTGCGTCCCTCCATCCATGGTGATCGGAGCATGGGTGGGCGGTGTTGCAGGCCTGGCACCAACCACAGAACCCTGGGTGCCGAGGAAGCTGGTTGGACTGCTTCCGGCGATCGCCATGGCGATCAGAGGTCTGGAGGTCCAGAGAGCAGGCCAGGCAGCATTCCTGTACCCCAGCCATGGTGATGGGAAGGCAGGCTGGCGGGAGCGCAGTCCAGGCATCAACCCTGGACCCCCAACATGGAAATCGAAGAGCGGGAGGGCCTCAGCGCATGCCAGGCATCAACTGCGACCCCCACCATGGCAATTAAGGGCAGGAGGGCCAGAACGCAACCCAGGCCGCAACCTCGGACCACCACCGTGGGAA
>NW_006292784.1:23127-27313 GCF_000327345.1 Myotis davidii
AGTATCAACCGCAGAACCCTGGGTGACGTTGATGCTGGCTGGACTATTTCCGGCGATACCCATGGCGATCAGAAGTCTTTAGGGCCAGAGCGCAGGCCTGACAGGAACCCCGTATACCCGCTATGGCGATGGAAGGGCAAGTGGGCTGGAGCTCAAGCCAGGCATCAACTGTGGATGCCCACCATGGCAATCAGAGGGCGGGAGGACAGGGGCGCAGGACAGGCAGTAGCTGCGGACCCCACCATGGCAATCTAAAGGCGGGAGGGCAGGGGCGCAGGGCATGCAGCAACTCTGGACCCCCATGATGTTGATCGAGGGATGGAGGGACAGAGCGCAACCGAGGCAGCAACACCGGACCCCCGCCATAGCGATGGGTAGGCGGGTTGGTCGGAGCGCAGGCCATGCATTAACCCTTGACCCCCAACATGGCAATCGAAGGGTGGGGCGGCCGGGGTACAGGACATGCTTCAACTGCGGACCCCCACCATGGCAATGAAAGGGCGAGATGTCCTGCATCTCTTGATCACCATGGCGATTGGAGGGCGGGAGGGCAGTGCTGCAGGCAAGGCAGCAACCACGGAACCCCAGGTGCTGGGTTTGCTGGCTCGCCTGCTTCTGGAGATGGCCATGAGGATCTGAAGGGTGGGGTGCCAGAGTCAAGCCAGGCAGCAACCATGGACACCCACCATGGCGATCGAGGGGGGGGAAGCCGGGAGCAGGCCAGGCAGGAACCCCGGACACCCACCATGGCGGTCGTGGGCTGGAGGGTCGGAGCTCAGGCCAGGCAGCAACCCCGTTCCCTCACCATGGCGATCATAGGAAGGAGGACCGAATTGCGGGCCACGGTGCAACCCCCAAATCCCAGCATGTCAATCAAAGGGCAGGAGGGCCTAGGTCCAAGAATAGGAGGTTGTGTTAGTTCTGGCAGAGTATAATAATGAATTTGATTTCCTTTTTACATGGTAGACTATTGAATATTGTTAAACTATTGAAAGGATGGTCAGCTCTAGATGTGAAATTTTATGCCACAAGTGGTATAGTATTTGCTTTAACACCTTGGACTAGGACAGACTTGTTATATATTGGAGAAACTAGAGAAGTGAGGTTTCACTCTCACTTTTTCACTGATGATTCACTTCATGTTACATTTGCCCCATACCAAAGGGAAATATTAGTAATAAGGGAAATTAGGTATGGTGTACATGGGTATTATCTACACAATTTTTCTGTAAATCTGGAACTATTCTAAAATAAAACATCCATTAAAACAACATTGAAAATACTAGGCAATGGTAATGTATGAACATAATGGAATGGACCGCTGAAATGAAGGGAGAGTTTGAGAAGTGGCTGAGAGGAAACACCACCTCCCTGCCTTATGCTGGACTATAATGGAACGAGAGGAAATGAGAGAGAGAGAGGTCAGATTGGAAAAAATATTAGGAGGAAAGAGGAAGGTCTCTTTTCTATAACCAGAGCATCTGAGACTTCTGCATCCTCTACCATCCCCACCCATCCTGGATGGTCAAGCTGAGGCTTTGTGATGTCAAGCCACAGAATGGCAACCACGGATTTTGGGCAACCAGAGCTGAAGTGAGTGGCTCCTCGTTGACATAGAGAGTAAATAAAGAGGCCAGGACCCTTTGAGTAGTGTCTGTTGCCTCAAGATAGCCAAACTTAATAAGAAGATATTGTAGACTAGTGAAGATAAGGAATAAGACTCCAAACAGAAGGATGGATGAATATTCTGTAAGTCCTGAAGGGAATTAGAAGTCAGTTTCCTAAATGGCGATCTATGGGCGGGAGGGCCGGAGCGCAGGCCAGGCATCAACCCCGGTCCCCCACCATTGCCCTTGGTGGGTGGGAGGGCCAGAGCGCAGGCCATGCATCAATCCCGGACCCCCGCATGGCAATCGAAGTGCGGGAGGGCTGTGGCACAGGATATGCAGCAACCCTGGACCCCCACCATGGCAATCGATGGGGGAGTCTCGGAGCGCAGGCCAAGCAGCATCTCCAGACCCCTGCCTTGGCAATGGGAGGGCGGGATGGCTGGATCGCAGTCCAGACATCAACCCTGGACCACCAACGTGGCATTCGAAGGACCGGATGGCCTGCATCCCTCGATCGCCATGGTGATCGGAGCGTGGGTGGGCTGTGTTGCAGGCCAAGAAGCAACCACGGACCCCTGGATGTCTGGGTTGCTGGCTGGCCTGCTTTTGGAAAATTGCCATGGCGATCAGAGGGCGGGAGCGCCAGTGTGCAGGCCAGGTATCACTTCGAACCTCCACCATGGCGATCGGACTCAGGAGGGCCAGGACTCAGGCCAGGCAGCAACCACAGACCCCCACCATGGCAATCAAAGGGCAGGATGGCCAGAGCGCAGGCCAGACATCAACCCCGGACCCCCACCATGCCGATCAGAGGGTGGAAGGGCCGTGGTGCAGTACAGGTAGCAACCGAAGACCCCCACTATGGCAGTCAAACGGCGGAAGGGCCTGGGCGCAGGAGAGGCAGCAACCCCGGACCATCTCCATGGCAATCGAGGGCAGGTGGGCCAGAGCAAACGCCAGGCATAAACTCCCTACCCCAACCATGGCAAACGAGGTGCGGGAGGGCCTGCCTACCTTGATTACCATGGTGAATGGAGAGCAGTGTTGCAGGCCAGGCAGCAACCGCGGACCCACAACAATGAAATCCAAGGGCGGGATGGCCCATATCCCTCGATTGCCATTTACATCGGAGGACAGGAGTGCTGTGTTGCACGCCAGGCAGCAACCCTGGATCCCCCAAAAGGCAATCGAAGGGCGGGAGGGCCAGGGCTCAGGCCAGGAAGCAACCCCGGACTCCCACTATGGCAATCGAAGGTCGGGAAGGCCAGGGCGCAATCCAGGCAGCAACCGTGGACCCCCACCAAGTCAATCAAAGTGCGGGATGGCCTGAGTCCCTCGATTGCCATGGCGATTGGTAGGCAGGTGGGCAGTGTTGCAGGCCAGGCAGCAACCGCAGAACCCTGGGTGCAGGGGATGCTGGCTGGACTGCTTCCGGCGATTGCTAGGCGATCAGAGGGCGGGAGGGCCAGAGCACAGGCCAGGCAGCAACCCCGGATGCCCGCCATGGCGATGGAAGGGTGGGAAGGCCGGAGCACAGCCCAGGCTTCATCACCGGACCCAAGCATGGCAATAGATGGGCTGGAGGCCCTGGAGCTCAGGCCAGGCAGCAACCACGGACCCCCACCATCGCAATCGATGAGTGGGAGGGTCGGGCGAAAGTCATGCATGAACCCCCGACTCCCACCATGGCAATCGGTGGGCGCAAGGGCCGGGGCGCAGGCCAGGCAGCAACTGAGGACCCCCACCATGGCAATCAAAGGGAAGGATGTCCTGCGTCTCTTGATCTCCATCGTGATTGGAGGGCGGGAGGGTGGTGTTGCAGGCCAGGCAGCAACCCTGGACCCACAAAATGGCATTCGAAGGGCGCAAGGGACAGAGAGCAACACAGGCGTCAACCCTGGACCCCACCACGGCAATCAAAGGGCAAGATGAGGGGTGCAGGCCGTGCATCACCCCTGGACCCACACCATGGCAATTGATGGGCGGGAGGGCAAGGGCGCAGGCCAGGCAGCAACCGCGGACCCCACCATGGCAATCCCAGGGCGGGATGGCTTGGGACCCTCTATCTCCATGACGATCAGAGGGTGGGGGTCCAGAGCTCAAGCCAGGCAGCAAGGCCAGACACCCACCATGGTGATAGAGGGCGGGAAGGTCAGAGCACAGGCTAGGCAACAACTTGGGAACCCCAACATGGCAATCGAAGAGCGGGATTGCCTGCGTCCCTTGATCCCCATGGTGAACAGAAGACAGGAAGGTGGTGTTTCCGGCCATGGAACCCGGGGTACCCCGGTTGCTTGCTGGCCTGCTTCCGGCGATTGCCATGGTGATCGAAGGGCGGGGGGGCCGAGCGCAAGCCAGGCAGCAACCCAGGAAAACCACCATGAGGGCGGGAAGTTTGTAGCACAGGCCAGTCATCAACCATGGACCTCTAACATGACAATCGAAGGTCGGGATTTCCTGCGTCCCTCGATCGCCATGGTGATAGCAGGATGGGAGGGCTGTGTTGCAGGCTAAGCAGGAACCCCGGACCCCCGCGTGCTGGGGTTGCTGGCTGGCCTTTTTCTAGAGAACAAAAT
>NW_006292784.1:27536-28981 GCF_000327345.1 Myotis davidii
AGGCCAGGCAGCAAACCCAGACCCCCTCCATGGGCATTGGAGGGTGGGGGGGCAAGAGCACAAGCCACACAGCAACCCCGGACACCCAACATGGTGATCGAGGGCGGGAAGTTCATAGCACAGGCAAGTCATCAACCATGGACTTCTAACATGGCAATCGAAGGGCAGGATTGTCTGCATCCCTTGATCGCCATGGCGATCGCAGGGCAGTAGGGCAGTGTTGCAGGCCAGGCAGCAACCCCGGACCCCACCGTGCAATCGAGGGAGGGAGGGCCGGACTTAAACCCTCCCGCCCTTCGATTGCCATGGCAGGGGTCCAAGTTTGCGGCCTGGGTTGTGCTCTGGTCCTTGTGCACTCCAGTTGCCAGGAGCAGGCCAGCAAGCAATCCAGGCACCCGGGTGTCCTGGTTTACTGCCTGGCCTGCAACCCCGCCCTCCTGCCCTGCAATCGCCATGGCGAACAAGGGACACAAGCACTTCCGCACTTCAGTTGCCCTGTTGGGGGTCCATGGTTGATGCCTGAGCTGTGTTCCGGCCTGCCAGCCCTCCCATCGTCATGGCGGGGGTCGGGGGTTGCGGTCTGGGTTGCGATCCGGCCGTCCCACCCTCTATCGCCATGGTGGGGGTCCAGGGTTGTTTCCTGGCCTGTGCCCTGGGCCTCCTGCCCTTTGATTACAATGGTGGGGGTCCTCGGTTGCTGCCTGGCCTATGCCCCGGCCCTCCTGCCCTTCAATTGCCATGGTGGGGGTCCGGGATTACTGCCTGCCCTGCGCCCCGGCACTCCTGCCCTTCGATTCCCATGGTGGGGTTCTGGGGTTGATGCATGGTCTACAACACCAGCCTCCCGCCCTCCAATCGCCATGGCGATCGAGGGACGCAGGTCATCCCACCCTTCGAATGTCATGGTTGGGGTCCTCGTTTTCTGCCTGACCTGCGCCCCGACCTTCCCGACCGTCAATTGCCATGGTGAGGGTCCGGTGTTGTGGCAAGGGTTGCGCTCTGGCCCTCCCGCCCTCGATCGCATTCCGCCCTCGATTGGCATGCTCGGAGTCCGGGGTTGCTGCCTGGCTTGCGCTCTGTCCCTCCTGCCCTCTGATCACCATGTCAATTGCTGGAATCAGGCCACCGGCACCCAGGGGCAGTGGTTGCTACCTGGCCTGCAACACCGCACTCCCGCCCTCTAATCGCAATGTCGATCAAGTGGTGCGGGCCATCTTGCTCTTCGATTGCCATGTTAGGGTTCCAGGGTTTATTCCTGGCCTGTGCTCCGGCCCTCCCACCTTGATCGCCATGGTGGGATCCCGGTTTGCTGCCTGGCCTCCGCCCCGGCTCTCAGCTCTTCGATTGCCCTGGCGATCAAGGGATGCGGGTCATCTCACCAATCCATTGCCATGTTGGGTGTCCGTGGTTTCTGCCTGGCCTGCAACACTGCACTCTGCCCTCCC
>NW_006292784.1:29152-29912 GCF_000327345.1 Myotis davidii
CAGGTTGATGCCTGGCCTGCGTTCTGGCCCTACCGCCGTCGATTGCCATGGCGGGGGTCTGGGGTTGCTGCCTGTCCTGCGCCTCCTTCCCTCCCGCCCTCGATCGCCATGGTGGGGGTCCGGGGTTGATGCCTGGCCGGTGCTTTGGCCCTCCCTCCCTCTGATCGACATGGCGATCACCGGAAGCCAGCCAGCCAGCAACCCCAGCACCCGGGGTTCGGTGGTTGCTGCCTGGCCTGCAACACCGCCCTCCTGCCCACCAATTGCCATGGCGATCGAGGGACGCAGGTCATCCTGCCCTTCGATTGCCATGGTGAGGATCCGCGGTTGCTGCATGACCTGCACCCCATCCCTCAGGCCCATAGATTGCCATGGTTGGTGTTCGGGGTTGATGCCTGGGCTTCCCTCCGGCCAGCCCGCCTTCCCATCGCCATGGAGTGGGTCCAGCGTTGCGTTCTGGCTTGTGCTCCGGCATTCCCGCCCTTCCATCGCCATGGTGGACATCCGGGGTTAGTGGTTGGCCTGCTCCCCGGCCTTCCGGCCCTTTGATTGCAATGGTGTGGGTCCGGGCTTGATGCATGGTCTGTGCCCTGGCGCTCCTGCCCTTCGATTGCCATGGCGGGTGTCCGGGGTTAGTGCTTGGCCTGCACCCCGGCCTTCCCGCCCTTCGATTGCCATGGCCGAGGTCCGGGGTTGCGGCCTGGGTTGTGCTCCGGCCATCCCGACCTCGATTGCCATGTTGGGGGTCCGTGGTTGCTGC
>NW_006292785.1:0-239 GCF_000327345.1 Myotis davidii
AACATATATTTTAAAAATCAATTAAAAAAAAAACATGTATTTTTTAAATGTCGGAGCTGGTTTGGCTCACTGGCAAGAACATCAGTTGTGGCCTGGAGGGTCTTGGGTTCGATTCCAGTCAAGGGCACATGTGAGTGTTGCAGACTCAATCCATCAGTAGGGAGCATGCAGAAGACAGATGACCAGCGATTCTTCTTATTGATCTTTCTCTTTATCTCCCTTCCTCTCTGAAATCAATA
>NW_006292786.1:0-2581 GCF_000327345.1 Myotis davidii
TGCTCAACCATTGAGCCACGCCGGCCAGACAGTATTCATTTTCTTAGGTGTGATAATGATTTTGTGATCATTCAGGAAAATGTCTTATTCTTAGTCAATGCATGAAGGAGTATCTAGGGGTGACGTGGGTTTCGCTCCCACTTCAAATGTTTAGCAAAAACAATGTGTATATGATGAGAGAGAAAGAAAGCAAATGTTAACAGTTGGCCTATTGATAAATCTAGGTTGAGGGTATAGAAATGTTTTTTGTCATATTCTTTGAACTTTTCAGTAGGTTTGAAATAGTTCTGGAAAGGGAGAAATCTTTTTAAAAAACCAGTATTATCTGGATATAATGAGTAAGGCTGTAATCAAAAGAAGGCAGCCTTATTTTTACTATCTCATTTTAATATTTATGTTATCTCTTGGATGTTTTTATTTGTGAGTATATATTTTCTCAGCCTCAAAATTATAATGAATAAAATGTTTCCTCTTCATCAGAGGAGGAGAGGGGCAAAATCCAGAGACCTTATTTGCAAATTATAAAGCACACGTGGAAATTTTGAAAGATATATCTATATATGATATATATAGATAATGCATTCATCTTTTATAAAAATTTCTTTTGCTGGAGTATTTTTTTAATACATTTTATTGATTTTACAGAGAGGAAGGGAGAGAGATAGAGAGCCAGAAACATCGATGAGAGAGAAACATCCATCAGCTGCCTCCTGCATACCCCCCACTGGTGATGAGCCTGGAACCAAGGCACACACCCCCGACCAGAATCGAACCCGGGACCCTTCAATCCGCAGGCCTACGCTCCATCCACTGAGCCAAACCGGCCACGGCAGAGTATTTTAAAACAAACTTAAGGAATTATGTCATCTCACTTGTAAATACTTAAAATTATCTTTATCTTTAAGAGATAAGATCTTTTTAATGTTAACAAAACTGCAATATCATTATCACTCAACAAAATTAAGATATTTTTAATTACTAGTATATCATAATTCAGCAGGCATTCAGTTTTCCTGTCTCAAAGTATCTTTTCTACAAGTTATTTCTATCAGAATTCAACATTGCATTTAGTTGGTGTCTCTTTTACTCTCTAACATTTACCCTTGTTTTTAGTTTCTTTCTTCTTGCCATGTATTTGAGGAAGGAACTGGAATATTTATCAGACAATTTACTCCCTTCCGGATTTGGCTGATGGTATCCCCCTGGTGTCTAGTTACTTCTAGAAACTTGATTTGATTCTGATTCGGTACTTCCCCCCCAAGAACACTGCAGAGGTGATATTGTATCCTTTCTGGTTACAATGTCTGGTGGTTCCACTTTGGGTGATTTTCAGATTGATCGGTGGCTCGTGGTGCTGTCATCCATCACAAGGCTTCCTTTCAATCTTTACCTAATGGTTTTAGCAACCATTGATGAATGTCGTCTGGATCCATTAATTCATTAGGGGTTACAAAATAGTGATTTTTGGATTCTATCAAACCTCTTGCATTTATCATCTAGGATTTTTCTATAAAGAACTATCTGTAAGGCTCAATGGGAAAGATGGGGTAAATACTTAACACGAGGGCTTCCTGTGGCCGGAGTGAAGCAGAAAAGGGAGCAAAACCCGCCAAGGCGCACTTCCCTCCCGCCTCCGCCACCCCACTTGCTTCTCCGCAGCTTCGCTCCCTTCTGCAGCTCTTGGCTTCCTTCTACGTTGTCTTCAGTCTTCGCTTGGTGCCTGCATATGCAAATTAATTACCATCTTTGTTGGGTTAATTTTCATACTCATCTGATTGGCTGGTGGGCATAGCGGAGTGACACCAATTTGCATGTTTCTCTTTTATTAGTGGAGATTATTTTGTCAGCCTCCAAAGAAATCCCATGCTCATTAGCAGTCATTCGTCATTTCCCCCAGAATAATTCTAGTCAATCACTGATCTACTCGTATCTGCTATCTCTATGGATTTCCCCATTCTGGACATTTCATTTAAATGGAATCATACAATATGTGGTCTTATTCACTTCATGTAATGTTTTTAAGGGTTATTCAGGTTGTAGCATGGATCAGTTCTTTTTATTGGATACTTCATTTTATTTACTCGTTAACTGATGGACATTTGGGTTGTTTCCACTTTCCTGCTATTATGAAGAAGGCTACTATGAATGTTCATGTCCAGGTTTTATGTGGACGTGTTCTCTTGGGCATGCACCTAAGAGTGGAACTGCTGGGTCATATTGTAACTCCTTCCTCGTTACTTTGCATATCAAAGTTACGTTCAGAACCCATATCCAGTGCTACTTCCATAGTGTTCCACCATCTCCCTCTCAGAATGAAACTTCTCCCTAGCACTCCCATTGTGTAGTACCTCTCTATTGTGCTTTCCAGTTGGCCTCAGAGTTCAGCTATTCCCACATGGTTGTTCAGCTCATACTGTGAATTGCTGGAAAGCAGGGACAGGCACTCTGCTTTTTGTATAGCGAAGACATTGAGTACACTGTCCTGCATACAGCAGGAACTCTATTATGTGCTTTTGATGGGTGGAGAGTGTTAATTTTATGTGATCAAACTTACAAAATATATCTAATACTAAATGTCCAC
>NW_006292787.1:0-389 GCF_000327345.1 Myotis davidii
TCGATGCTCAACCACTGAGCCGCACCGGCCGGGTAATAAATACTTTTTAAAAAGCAACTGGTTTGAATCTTTCTCAACACTGACAGGCCCCAGCAATTTGTGTTAATCAGTCATCAAGGATTCACATATTCATATAACACCCACGGGGTGCAGGCATGAACAAGACATACATCATGCTAATTAGGCATTTCAGTCATTTAAAAACACTCCCTCCCCAGATGGCCCTGCTGTCAGGCGTCAGGATGGCACAGCTTGTCATCGGCCGGCCGGCTGCTTCCTGTCCCCGTGACGTGCAGCCGTCAGGACTTGTTTAAAGAACAGGGAAGGTTCGGTGTCTCCATGTTCTGGCAGCAGCCCTGTGTGGGCGGGAGCCCTTGGTTCTTTCTCCA
>NW_006292787.1:1948-4083 GCF_000327345.1 Myotis davidii
GGTTGCCCCACTCCTGCACACTTTCCCGTCAGCATCTGAGGTCTGCGTGGCTCCCCTCCTGCCCGCGGAGGTGGACAGATGAGGCGCAGGTAGCCTGGGCCGGCGGGGACAGTGAGGGACAGCAGGGACGAATCCTCCCGGCCAGGCCATGAGTTATCAGTCACGGACGGCCCCCGGCCGCAGGGACGCCGCTGTCTCACACGAAGCGACTTCTGGTGTCCAGTGGGTGGAGCGGGGATGGGAGCGCTCCCGAACGTTCTCCTCCCGCTGGATCTTGCACGGAGCTCAGCGGGATGAGGGCTGGCAAGCCGCTGGAGACGCGTCTGGGAGAGCAAGGTTAAACGTGTCGGGAAGACACGCTGAGACGATTCTTCGTTAAAAATAAAAACTCAGCCCTGGCCGGTGTGGCTCAGTGGATAGCGCGGCGGCCTGCAGACTGAAGGGTCCCGGGTTCGATTCCGGTCAAGGGCACGAACCTCAGTTGCAGGCACCTTCCTGGTCTGGGCCCTGATCGGGGCGCGTGCAGGAGGCAACCCATCGATGTGTTTCTCTCACATCGGTGTTTCTCTCTGTCTCTCCCTCTCTCTCCTCTCCTTAAAAAATCAATGGAAAAATATCCTCGGGGGAGGATTAACAAAACAAAACTAACTAACCAACCAAGTAAATAAATAAATATAAAGATAAAAAAATATATTTTTAAAAAAGGAAAGTTGCTCAGGCCCTGGCTGGTGTAGCTCACTGGATAGAGCGGTGGGAGACCTTTCAGTCCACAGGCCGATGCTCTATCCACTGAGCCAAACTGCATCAATAAAAACATATTTTTTTAAAATATTTTATGGATTTTTTACAGAGAGGAAGGGAGAGGGATAGAGAGTCAGAAACATCGATCAGCCGCCTCCTGCACACCCCCCACTGGGGATGTGCCCGCAACCCAGGTCCATGCCCTTGACCGGAATCGAACCCGGGACCCTTCAGTCCGCAGGCTGACGCTCTATCCACTGAGCCACACTGGTCAGGGCAATAAAAACATATTTTAAATAAAAAGGCGCATGCAGGAAGCAACCAATGGATGCGTCTCTCTCCCATCCTTGTTTCTCTCTCTGTCTCTCCCTCTCTCCTCCACTCGCTCTAAAAATCAATGGGAAACAATACTGCGGGGTGAGGATTAACCGCAACAAAACAAAACAAAACAAAACAAAAAAACAAAACAAAACAAAACAGAAAGAAAGAAAAGAAAAGAAGGCATTCGCTCAGGGTTCCCAAGGAAACCTCTCCCACCAGCTCCCTCCGGCCTGGAGCCGGCCCAGGCCCCCACCCTGGGCTCTGGATGAATGGCCCTTTGTGTCCCCATCACTCACCCCCGTTCCCCGGATGACCATGGAAACCGAGAGAACTGAGAGAAGGCATGAATCTGAGCTTCTCTCTCAAAAAGCCCCATCGCCCTGGGGCCGCCTTTGTCCTTGGCCCAGAAGCAAAAAGAAAAAACAAAAAAACCCTTCGTTTTCCCCACAGGGGCCCCTGAGGGCTGGGTCTCAGGCGTGTCTTTTTTTTTTTAATTTTTTAAAATATATTTTATTGATTCTTTACAGAGAAGAAGGGAGAGAGATAGAGAGTCAGAAACATGGATGAGAGAGAAACATCGATCAGCTGCCTCCTGCACGCCCCGCACTGGGGATGTGCCCGCAACCCAGGTCCATGCCCTTGACCGGAATCGAACCTGGGACCCTTCAGTCCGCAGGCCGACGCTCTATCCACTGAGCCACACCGGCCTCGGCTCAGGCGCGTCTCTATCCCCCATCCCAGCGGCTGGAGCGGGGTCACCGGGAGCCTGGGCCGGGCCGGTTCCCATCACGGAATTCCTCTGCGGCTCCTTCTCTCCCCGTTGGTCCTGGGACAGAGGAGGCCTGGGACACGGGCTTCGTGACGAGCCCACGGGAAGGGACCGGCCCCGATGTCACGCGTGTCCTCCGGGCACAGACGGGAGGGGGGTGGCTGGCTGCCAACGGGACGGGCAGAGTCCGGCTCGGGCCCCACTGGGGTGGGCGGCCAGGCAGCGGCCAGAGCAGGAAGGGGGGCGGGTGGGCGCTGGGTCGTTCCGAGGGGTCCGTGGCTCAGAGAGAAGGACAGAGCTCAGA
>NW_006292787.1:4609-9954 GCF_000327345.1 Myotis davidii
CGTGTCACATATAGAAACTTTTTGCTAATTGCAACCATAGTAAAACAAAGATTTATATTTTTGATATTTATTTTATATATTTAAATGCCATTTAACAGAGAAAAATCAACCAAAAAAATGAGTTCGCGTGTCACCACCTGGCACGCGTGTCAGAGGTTCGCCGTCACGGCCTTCGAGGCTGTGTGTGTCCCTAGAAGGCTCATCTCACCTCCTCCGGCTTCTCTTTCCTTCTCCGTGTGAGAGAGACGCTTACACCGCGGGCTTACTTATAGGGGGTCAGCCATACAGTTTTCACTGGACGCTTGCCCAGCGAGGGCAGGCGGGCGGGTGAGTGGCTCCCTCGTCCTCTGAGTTCAGGTAGCACCTCTCATCCCTTCCCCGGGTGTGGAGGTGGGAGAGGCTCCCTCCACTGCCACTGCGCTCGCCAGCCGAGAGCCTGCCCCCTGGTGGTCAGTGCGCGTCATAGCTCCCGCGCTGTCGTCATTGCATATGGCACAAGTTATTTTTTTTAAAAAGAACAATTTATCGATTTGTATTTTATTTATTTACTAGAGGCCCGGTGCATGAATGGTCGTCCCACCGTTCGGTCGATTTGCATATTTTATTTTGGTTTTGTTTTTAAAATATTTTTTATTGGTTTCAGAGAGGAGCTAATAACAACATACCTACCTGTAGTGTTTAAGTTTAAAAAAATTGGCTCTCAAAAGAAATTTCAGTTGTTGCACTGTTGATATTTGGGTCTGTTGACGAATGAGTTGGCCGACCACTGTCTTAGGCTCCTTCCCCGGGTGTTGAGGTGGGAGAGGCTCCCTCCACTGCCACTGCGCTCGCCAGCCGAGAGCCTGCCCCCTGGTGGTCAGTGCGCGTCATAGCGAGCGGTCGTCCCACCGTTCGGTCGATTTGCATATTTTATTTTGGTTTTGTTTTTAAAATATTTTTTATTGGTTTCAGAGAGGCAGGGAGAGGGAGAGAGAGAGATAGAAACATCCATGATGAGAGAGAACCCTGGATCGGCTGCCTCCTGCACGCCCTCTACTGGGGATCGAGCCCACAACCCCGGCCTGTGCCCTGACCGGGAATCGAACCCTGACCTCCTGGCTCACAGGTCGACGCTCAACCCCTGAGCCACGCCGGCCGGGCTGTACTTGATGGTGTTCAGGATTCACCTCTAAAATTCCAGGCCTGTGTTGAAAGGCGGTCGATATTCAAAAGCCCCAAATCTACCCCCCCACCCTACCCCCCACGAGTTAGATTGTGCGTTGCCCAAATAAATGTTCTTTGTCAGAAACACGACTGCTGTTCCAGGGAGGGGCGGCCTGGGCACCTGGCTCTTGCTTGTGCTCATTTGTATGCTAACGACGGAGCGGTCCCAGGCCAGTTGGCCGGGTAATGAACTTGGTGTAGCCGCCTGTGTCCGTTCGCCCGAGGAATGTCGGAGGCACCGTGGAGAGAGAGAGAGAGATGAGTCATTCACCGACCCCATTCACTCACTCACTTGGCATCTTTTTTAACTTCTTTTTTTTAAAGGGGAGAATGATAATTTTTATTTTTATTTTTTTAAATATATTTTATTGATTTTTACAGAGAGGAAGGGAGAGGGGGAGAGAGTTAGAAACATCGATGAAAGAGAAACATCGATCAGCTGCCTCCTGCACGCCCCCACTGGGGATGTGCCCGCAACCAGGGTCCATGCCCTTGACCGGAATCGAACCCGGGACCCTTCAGTCCGCAGGCCGATGCTCTATCCACTGAGCCAAACTGGCCAGGGCTCACTTGGCATTTTTAAGCAACAATCCCTCCTTTGTATAGAACCTGGGAAAAGGCCACGTGAGCACAGGGTTAGCATTAACGGCTAATAGGTCCGGAGACTTTTATGACCCCGGGGGAAAAGTTATCGCGGTTCGCGAGGGCGGTTTCGTAAGTGGGTTAATACACACAGGAACCTGGTTATCTATTAAAAATCTGAATGAGTCCACGCCTGCGGCATTTCCTCACGAAGTAGGCCGGATCAAAAAAACGGCCACGGTTGGCCGGCGTGTCTCCGTGGTGGAGCATTGTCGACCTGTGACCCGGAGGTCACGGTTCGGTTCCCTGTCAAGGGCACAGGCCCGAGTTGTGGGCTCGATCCCCGGTAGGGGGCGTGCAGGAGGCAGCCGATCCAGGATTCTCTCTCATCGTGGATGTTTCTCTCTCTCTCTCTCTCTCTCTCCCTTCCTCTCTGAAATCAATCCTATATAATAAAAGGCTAATATGCAAATTGACCGGTTGCTAAGATGTGCACTGCCCACCAGGGGGCAGACACTTAACACAGGTGCTGCCCCCTGGTGGCCAGTGTGCTCCCACGGGAGGAATGCTGCTCAGCCAGAAGCCGGGCCCACCGCTGTTGAGTGCACCGACAGTGGCGGGAGCCTCTCCCTCCTCCGTGGCAGTTCTAAGGATGTCCGACTGCCGGCTTAGGCCCTCTCCCTGCGGACATCCCCCAAGGGCTTCCGGACTGGGAGGGGGTGCAGGCTAGGCTAGGGACACCCCCCCCCACCTCAGTGCACGATTTTCGTCACGCATCCATTCCTGGCCTCTGACCCTCAGAGTGAAGGGAAGATAAAAATTCCTGGGTGATGGCACATTACACCGTGGAAGTCTCCTCTCTCCTATCATAGGGATACGAGGCGCCCTGGCCTGTGTGGCTCAGCGGATAGAATGTCGGCCCTCGGACGGAAAGGTCCCGGGTTCGATTCCGATCCAGGGCCCGTGCCCGGGTTTCAGGCTTGATCCTGGCCCCGATCACTCCCATCGATGTTTCTCTCTCTCTCTGTGTCTCTCCCTCTCCCTTCCACGCTCTCTAAAAACATCCATGGAAAAATACCCTTAGGGGAGGATTTGCATCCACAACAACATAAATACACAAGGGCTCTGAGGCCCTGGCTCCGTGGGTTAGAGCTGTGTGGCCCGGATAGGCTAAGGTTTTGGGTTTGGTCCCCGTCAGGGCACATGCAAGAAGCAACCAATGAAAATGCATCAGTAAGTGGAACAAGAAATCATTGTTTCTCTGTCTCCTTTCTTTTTTTAAAAAAATGTTTTTCTTTATCTTTTAAAAAATATCTTTATTGATGTCAGAGAGGAAGGGAGAGGGAGAGAGAGAGAGAAACATCCACGATGAGAGAGAATCATGGATTGGCTGCCTCCTGCACACCCCCCACTGGGGATCAAGCCTGCAACCCGGGCCTGTGCCCTGACCAGGAACCGAACCCGGGACCCTTCAGTCCACAGGCCGACGCACTATCCACTGAGCCACACCAGCCAGGGCGTCTCTCTCTCTCTCTCTCCTTCCCTCCCTGCCTCTCTCTCATTAATAAAAAAAAGGGGGGAGGGTATGGATCAGGTTTGAGGTGACGGTCCCTGCACCCCCTGTGGCTGGCTGGCAGCCCCCGTCATCCCGTGCCCAGAATCACATGTTCTGGACCCAGCAGGTCTGGGCTAAATTTTTTTAATTTTTTTTTTTTAATGCAAATCTCAGCTCCAAACTCAACATCCGCCCTGGACTATAAAAGATCTGTAGGTTGTTTAAAAGCTGAGTGGCATTCCACAGCCCGCACGCGGCCACAGTCTGCCGGCTCCCCTAATAGCAGGGGCCCAGGGCGCTGTGTCCCCCCCCACCCCTCTGCCTCGCAGGCAGCAATGGCTAACCCAGACTGTTGACTTAGGGGGGGCTCCCATCCCTAATGAGGTTCCTGGGTATTTACCGAAGTAACACCGAGAGGAGAGAGAGAGAGAGAGAGAAAGAGAGAGAGAGAGAGAGAGAGAGACTGCCCAACCCCCCCTTCTCCATCCCTCTGCACCCCCACCCCGACCCAGCGCCCAGTTCCAGCACGTTTGAGGTCCCGCCCAGCTATGGGGCTGCGTGACCTTGGGGAGGTCACCTCTGGGCCCTGAGCCTCTGTGCCCTTGTCTGCGACCTCTTCGGGCGGAGCTGGGGGAGGTCAAAGCCCCCTTGGACCTCTGAGGTGCAGTCACGGGGGGCTGCCGGGAGGAGGCGTCCTCCTCTGCGAACCTTCAGGCCTGTTGATGACTTACCGCAGCCGCACAGGGAGGCGGACTCCGGGGGGAGGGAGGGAGGTGGACACTGTAAAGCCATTTGTGCGGAGATTTGCACACAGGGAGGAGAACTGCTGACCTCAGAGGGGTTTGCAAGCAGGAGAACGGACAGATCTGGGGGGGCAGTGAGTGGTGGGGGGCAGGGGTGCCGGGGGCTGTTGTAGACGCCGCCCCAACCCCAGACAGAACTTCAGGGGTGCAGGGCGGTAAAGGGAGCTGCGGGGGGAGCCAGCTCTCCCCAGGTGGGTTTTTACCTTCTTGGAAGTGAGTGAGGGCGTGGGGCCTCCACTTGCAGTTCCCTTAAGAAGCCTCCAGCCAGGCCAGCCGGCCGGCGTGGCTCAGTGGTGAGCGTCCACCCAGGAACCAGGAGGTCAGGGTTCGAGTCCCGGTCAGGGCACAGGCCCGGGTTGTGGGCTCCATCCCCAGTGGGGGGCGTGCAGGAGGCGGCCGATCTAGGATTCCCTCTTGTCATGGATGTTTCTCTCCTTCCCCCTCTCCCTTCCTCTCTGACATCAATAAAAATATCTTTAAAAAAACCCAAAACCCCCCAAATGTTATGCCTCTCCCCCCGCCGCTTCTTCTTTGGGAGGATCTGGGACCATCTGGTGCTTTTGTGAGCACATCCGTGTTAGGGGCCACCCCCTGGGTCCCACCTTGGGGGGCGGGGGCTCATTCTCCCAGGTAACCCTCATGGGGTGCGGTTTCCTGCCCCAGAGCCATGGCGTCTCTCAGGGACCCCAGAGCCTGGCAGGAACGCACCCCATCCAGCTCGCTGCAGCCCCCCCTCAGCGGGTGGAGCAGATCAACCCATTGTACACTTTTCATTTTATTTTTAAAATATATTTCTATGGATCTCAGAGAGGAAGGGAGAGGGGGAGAGAGAGAAACATCCATGAGAGAGAGAATCACGGATCCGCTGCCTCCTGCGCGCCCCCTACTGGGGATCAAGCCTGGAACCCAGGCATATGCCCTGATTGGAACCGAACTGTGACCTCCTGGTTCATAGGTCGACACTCAACCACTGAGCCACACTGCCCGCCACCCCCGGCCTGCGCCCTGACCTCCCGGCTCCTAGGGCGATGCTCAAACCACTGAGCCACACCGGCCGGGCTCCATCTTCGGTTTCAACGTCTCCATGGGGTGGTGTCAGGAAGGCGACGGCACCAAATAGCCCGGCCCGGTCCCCCGGCGAGGAGAACCCAGAACTGGGGGCTCCCCTGCAGGCCCCCACCCCCGGGTGCTGCCTGTGCGGG
>NW_006292787.1:11291-11639 GCF_000327345.1 Myotis davidii
GGGGCAGGGAGGTGCAGGTGGACCAGCTGGCGTGAGGGGTTGGGGTGCCCCGATAGAGTATTGAGCAGTGGGTCCCACAGACTCTGGGGGGTGGCGGGTGTGGGGGGCTGTGATGTGTGAGCAGCGGGAAGGTTGAAGGATAGGTCCCCTCCTCATGGTACCAGACAGGGAGCCCCTTGGCCCGGTTCGGGAAGGTTCACATGTCAGCCTTGTCCGCGTGTCCGCGTGTCGGGTGTCTGACTGTTCGGGTGTCCGGGTGTCTGGCTGTTCGGGTGTCCGGGTGTCTGGCTGTCCGGGTGTCCACGTGTCCGGGTGTCTGGCTGTCCGGGTGTCCACGTGTCCGGGTGC
>NW_006292787.1:13134-15417 GCF_000327345.1 Myotis davidii
TGTCCGGGTGTCTGGCTGTCCAGGTGTCTGGCTGTCCGGGTGTCCACGTGTCCGGGTGTCTGGCTGTCCGGGTGTCTGGCTGTCCGGGTGTCCACGTGTCTGGGTGTCCGCGTGTACGGGTGTCTGGCTGTCCAGGTGTCCACGTGTCCGGGTTTCTGGCTGTCTGGGTGTCCACGTGTCTGGGTGTCTGGCTGTCCGGGTGTCCACGTGTCCGGGTTTCTGGCTGTCCGGATGTCCATGTGTCTGGGTGTCTGGCTGTCCGGGTGTCCGGGGAGAGAAGACGAGGCAGGTGCGGGAGGTGCAACTTGGCGGCCCTGCGTGGAAGAGAGAGAAAGGACAGCACCCTGGGCAGTGGGGGGCTCAGCCGTGGCCCCACTTAGGTTTGGGGTGAGGGTTACGGGGAAGGGGGGCCGGGGGAGCGCAGGGGTGAGGAGCCTGAGAAAGATGCTTCCATGACAGAAACGAGTCTTCTTTCTTCTTTTTTAAAAATGTATTTGTAGCCCTGACCGGTGTGGCTCAGTGGATAGAGCGTCGGCCTGCGGACTGAAGGGTCCCGGGTTTGATTCCCGTCAAGGGCATGTACCTGGGTTGCGGGCACATCCCCAGTGGGGGGCATGCAGGAGGCAGCTGGTCGATGTTTCTAACTCTCTATCCCTCTCCCTTCCTCTCTGTAAAAAATCAATAAAATATATTTAAAAAGAAAGAACGAAAGCTAACTTGAAACCAAAATAAGAGAACATTTAAAAAAATGTATTTGTATTGATGTCAGAGAGGGAGAGGGAGAGGGAGAGAGAAACATCGATGATGAGACAGAATCATGGACCAGCCGCCTCCTGCACGCCCCCAACTGGGGATGGAGCCCACAACCCGGGCCTGTGCCCTGACTGGGAATCGAACCCTGACCTCCTGGTTCCTGGGTCGTCACTCAGCCACGGAGCCCTGCCGGCCGGGCAGTAGTGAGTCTTGCAAGAACAAACTGGGGTTCCCTGTCCAGAACGCAGAGGGGGGCAGGACGAGGTTCCAGAAAACAGCTGGGCAGGGTTGCTTTGACGACCCTGCAGTTTCCACCGTCCAGCTGCCTCAGCACCAGCCACACGTGGGTGGGTTGACGCGTGACATCAGAAAAAGTGAAGCCAGCTCAGGTGGTTTAGTCCGATACCGGTTCTCAACCTTCCGCACGCCGCGGCCCTTTCATACGGCTCCTCGTGTTGTGGGGACCCCCGATTTCATGGTGACAAACTGAACATCATGAAAGCACAGCGATTCATCACAAAAACAATCTGTAATTATAGGTGCATTTTCCGGCGGTCTGAGGCGACCCCTGTGAAACGGTCGTTCGACCCCCAAAGGGGTCACCACCCCCAGGCTGAGAACCACTGGCCCAATAGGTTTATCTTGGAAACAGGGGTGAAGTCCCAGAGGCAGGTTACGTAACGTACGGGCAGTCCTCGGGTTACGTCGGCCTCGATGTATGTCGTTTCGTGGTTACGTCGCCATCTCCCGTTTATTTATTAAAAACAAAAGTTCCGTCATTTCGGCGTCTGTGCATACGTATGTGCTTCACGTTTTCTGTTATTTATTTACCGCAAGGAAAGGTCAGGACATGTTTTCTTTCTTTTACATTTTTTTTACTGTTTCCCTTCATACTGCTGTGTACGTGCGCCGTGTGAGTGACGCAGGTGCTCATGTAGGTGAAATCGCATTACGTCGCCATAGGAACGGATCTCCGCGGTAACCTGAGGACCTGCTGTACACATCCCATCTAATAAAAGCTCAACATGCTAGGTGTCTGGTCAACTGGTCGACTGTTCAACCAATCCAAGCGTAATATGCTAATGATAGGCTAGGCCGCTCAGCCGCTCACTATGACGTGCCCTGACCACCAGGGGGCAGTCGACTGGTCGCTATGACGTGCCCTGACCACCAGGGGGCAGTCGACTGGTCGCTATGACGTGCACTGACCACCAGGGGGCACACACTCTGACCTGTAGGTTAGCTTGCTGCTGCAGTCCGGCAGATTGGGACTGAGCGAGACGGGCTGGACACGCCCTGGAGTCCTCCCGCGGTCCCTCCCTGGCCCTGATCTAGTACCGATTGGGTCCCTCGGCCTAGCCGGCACCCTCTCGCAATCCAGGACCCCTTGGGGGATGTCAGAGAGCCGGTTTTGGCCCAATCCTGCAAGCCACTCCCCTTGGGAGGGCGCCAGATGCCGGGCTCATGGCTGGTGAGTGCTACTATGGCATGAGCCTCTCCCGATCGGGGCAGGGATGAGAGGGAGCAGCA
>NW_006292787.1:16047-16354 GCF_000327345.1 Myotis davidii
ATCCTTAGGTTCCACACAGGAGTGAGCTCATGGGACACGTGTCTGTCTCTGACTGGCTTATGTCACTTAGCATGATCGGCCCGAAGCTGTTTCCACCACTCCCTTGTCTGTGAGCTGCGGAATGAACATGGGGGGGCGGCTGCCGCTGGGGGTCTATGGGAGGCCCCCACGGTGCATTGCCAGGTGGCTTTGTTGTGGTTTTTCGTTGTGAGGTTGTTCCCGTCGTACGAGGCTTTGTATCATTCCGTTCGTTTATTTATTTCAGTCTTCATTATTGAACGTTTGACGGAAGTCCCCCTTCCCCCCA
>NW_006292787.1:16519-17205 GCF_000327345.1 Myotis davidii
TAGATTCCACACAGGAGTGAGCTCATGGGACACGTGTCTGTCTCTGACTGGCTTATGTCACTTAGCATGATGCTCTCCAGGTCCCTCCATGCCGTCTCCACGGGTGAGAGAGCCTCCCTTTTCAGTGCTGCGTAGTATTCCACGGTGTAGATGGACCACGGCTTTTGACCCACTTGTCTGCTGACGGGCACTGGGCTGTGTCCAGGTCTCAGCTATCGGAAGGATTTTTTTTATTGGAAAACACCCAGGCAGACCCTTAGGGATGCCCCTGTCATTCCTCCGTTGGCTGAGGTACCAGAGATCTTTTTTTTTAAAAAATATATTTTGTCCATTTTTCACAGAGAGGAAGGGAGAGGGATAGAGAGGTAGAAACATCGATGAGAGAGAAACATCGATCAGCTGCCTCCTGCACGCCCCCCACTGGGGATGTGCCCGCAACCAAGGTACATGCCCTTGACCGGAATCGAACCCGGGACCTCCTGGTTCATAGGTCGATGCTCAACCACAGAGCCACGCTGGCCGGGCCACCATCTCTAGCAAAGGTCGAGTCTCAAGGGCTCCGGCTCCGGGTTGAAGCCCGAGAGAGGATTCAGAACGGACCGCGCTCCGTGCTGGGCTGGCCACCAGCTCCCCTCCGGCTGTTCCTGTGCACCCCTCCCTCCTCCTCCCCTCCCCCCAACCTCCTC
>NW_006292787.1:17339-19705 GCF_000327345.1 Myotis davidii
TGGGTCTAGGCCAGGGATGGCCAACCTACGACACGCATGTCAGGAGGTGACACTCGAACTCATTTTTTGGGTTGATTTTTCTTTGTTAAATGGCATTTAAACATAAGATCAATATCAGAAATATAAGTCTTTGGTTGACGATGGTTGCAAATGTCAAAAAATGTCTCTATGTGACACGGCCCCAGAGTTCAGTTAGGGTTTTTAAATGCCGACACGCCGAGCTCAAAAGGTTCGCCGTCACCGGTCTAGGCGGTGGCAGGTGCGGTGGGAGTCCCCACACCCTCGTCTTGTTCAGGCGACAGGAGCCAGGTTGGCACCCCCTCACCTGCCCCGTCCGGGTCCCCTGTGTGGGTTTTAGCTCAGGGTCCCGCCAGTTACCCCGGAGGGAGGCGGGGCTCCTGGAAGAGTAGGGTTTGGCCCCCAGCTGTTGCCACGGGGCCCTGGGTGGGGGTCGCGTCGCCTGTGGCCTCTGACACCCCTCCTTGCAGGTGCATGGCTCCCCGATATTGTGCGGCGGCCGATTGCCCCCGGCCCTCTGTGCTCCGGACGAGAGTGTGGAGCCCCCTCCTCCCCCGGCATCTTGGGTGCGTGTCTCTGAGTTATTTATTTCACCTCTTTGTGGGGTGGACTGTCAGCATTTCTGATTTCTAGAAAATGCTGGAGGTTTCTCCGGCTGGTGTGGCCCAGTGGTCACCCTAGGAACCGGGAGGTCTGGGCTCGGTTCCCGGTCAGGGCACAGGCCCAGGTTGTGGGCTCGATCCCCAGTGGGGGGCGTGCAGGAGGTGGCCGACCCATGATTCTCTCTCATCACGGATGTTTCTCTCTCTCTTCTTTCTTCTCTGAAATCAATTTTAAAAAAATTCCCATCTAATAAAGAGGGAATATGCAAATTGACCATCACACCATCACAAAGACGGCAGCGCCCACAGCAGAGGCGGATTCCCCCTTAATGAGCCTGAACGAGCAATCAGCAGGGACCTGAGGCTTGACGGGGGACCTCAGGCCACGCCCCCCGCCCCAGCGCCAGGCCGAGGAAAAAATGACAAGGGTGGGGCCGGCCGGGGCCGGCCGGATCTGGGTCTCGCACGATTTCGAGGCGCACGCGGGTGGGCAGGGACTTGACTCTGGGTCCCGCGTCGCGCCCCAGACTCTGACAGGAGGGGGATATTCATACACATCTTACTAGTTTCCTTTCATCTCTCACACTTCTGTTATCGAGAAAGGGCGGATGGCAATATTAAAATACTTCCTCTAGTGAATCCCCTTTGAATGTGCACGGATTTCGTGCACCGGGCCACTAGTGTAAAACAAAAAAAAAGATAAAATCCTCGAGATTTGAATTGGTTGGATGGGGGGACACGGTGCCAGAGGACACCGAGCGGGAGCCCCTTGGGGAGCCCTGTGGCTTCTGCCAAAGGCAAGGAGCGACACCTGAAAGAAAAAGGGCTGATACCCCCCCACCTCCCCGAAAGGTTTTATTGAGCAGCTACTACGGGCCGGGTGCTGAGCTGGGTTCTGGGGAAACCGTGGGGAGCAATCGCCACACAGCCCCTGCCTGGCGCTGCTCACAGCCGAGCGAGGGGGGCCGAGAGTCAGGAGGGGTCACCCCCTCTCCGGGGCGGTGTGGGGGCTGGCAGAGAACGGAGGGGTGACCCCGCGACCCCCATCGGCCTACGAGAGCCACGTGGCGGCTTTACAAACAAAAAGACGAGGTTTACTGGGCCGTCATGAACACCCGCGAGGGGAATTCAATGCGAACCAACAGAGGGGTGAGGGGGGGGTTTTTGTTCTTATTTTTAGGGCCGCGTGGGCCCTGGGTTCGCGGCGCGGTCGCCTGGGGTCCTTTGTCCCCGTCCGACCTGCTTGGCGGGTTGCACGTCCCCCGAGGAGTCAGAGGGACGCATGTGTCCGCCCGGCTCATGTCACTCTTTTAGGAAATATTTTGCACGAAAAAGGAAACTTCCAGCCCTGGCTGGTGTGGCTCAGTGGATAGAGCGTCGGCCTGTGGACCGAAGGGTCCCGGGTTCAATTCCCGGTCAAGGGCACATGCCTGGGTTGCAGGTTGCCGGGCCCTGGTCAGGAGGCAACCGATCGCTGTGTCTCTCTCACATCGATGTTTCTCTCTGTCTCTCCTTCTCCCTTCCGCTCTCCCTAAAAATCAATGGAAAAATATCCTTGGGTGAGGATTCACAAAGAAAAAAAAACCCCAACAAAACACAACAAATAAAAGAACTTCTATTGGGGTCCAGCCAGCCTTCCCCGAGCACCCCCTGTGTCCGGCTGCCCGACAAAGGGGCCCCCCGCTCAGTGCCGGGGGAGAGAAGGCGCTGGGGTGAAGAGCTGGGCTTTGGGGTGCCCAGCCCCTC
>NW_006292787.1:19750-20215 GCF_000327345.1 Myotis davidii
TAATGCCGGGCAGAGAGAGGCTGGTGCAGGGCAGTGAGCCTCGCAAACCAGCGTCTCCATTTCTGTCCACTGTCCGCCGGGCACACGGGCATCCGGGCACCCACACCCCCGTGTCCCCCAGCCCTGCAAAGCCACACCCCTGGCCTCCCCCTCCCCCTCCATCCCCCGTGGCCGAGAAGGGCCCCCCCTCTCCATTCATTGGCCCAGGCCAGACCTTTCATTCTTTCATTTTTTTTGCTTTTTTTCCATTTAATTCTTATTATTTTTAAATCCTCCCCTGAGGGTATCTTCGCATTGATTTTTAGAGAGAGAGGAAGAGAGAGGGAAAGACAGAGAGAGAGATCAATGTGAGAGAAGCACATCAATTGGTTGCCTCCTGCTCAAGCCCCCACCTGGGCCCAGGCCGGGGAGGAGCCTGCAGCCAAGGTACGTGCCCTTGACTGGAATCGAACCTGGGACCCTTTA
>NW_006292787.1:21937-22384 GCF_000327345.1 Myotis davidii
GTCCCCCAGGTCCCGGGGTGAGCGTGGCCGCCCCTCTGTCCCCTCCCCCAGGGCCCTCGGGCGCCCCCTCCCCTCTGCTTCCTCCTGACCTGGTCGGACCGCCCTCACCTCACTGCCTGTCCCCCTGCAGCCGGCTCTGCCCCCGAGTGTGACGGCTCTCCCCTCTGCCCCCCTGTCCTCCCGGGTCCCAGGGCCCAGCGTCCAACTCCCTCCCGGACCCTCCCGTCCTCGGAGCAGACCATGCGGGTCCCCTGCCGACCACAGCTCAGTGCCGCGGCCTCCTCTCTCTCTGTCTCTCTCTCTTTTTAAAAAAATATATTCTTGCCCTGACCGGTGTGGCTCAGTGGATAGAGCGTCGGCCTGCGGACTGAAGGGTCCCAGGTTCGATTCGGGTCAAGGGCATATACCTTGGTTGCAGACACATCCTCGGTAGGGAGTGTGCAGGAG
>NW_006292787.1:23377-24266 GCF_000327345.1 Myotis davidii
GAGGAAGGGAGAAAAAGATAGAAGCATCCATGATGAGAGTGAATCATCCATCAGCTGCCTCCTGCACGCCCCCCACTGGGGATGGAGCCCGCCACCCGGGCCTGTGCCCTGAGCGGGAATCGAACCCTGACCTCCTGGTTCCTAGGTCGACGCTCAGCCACGGAGCCACGCTGGCCGGGCTGGAGACTTCTCAATAATTGGTTTTGCGTGGACAACGCGTAGCTTTAACCCCGTGGCGGTGGGTTACCCACAGGACACTCACTGCACCACTGTGCAGCGATACGTGGATGTTTGGGGGTCACCGCCCTCTCTCCTCTGCAGGGGTGTGTACGTGGGAACGTGAACCCCGAGACTCGAGCGGAGAGGTCGCGGGGCCTTGTTTGTGTTGAAATCTTACAGGTGTCGGTGCGATCATAGGGTCATCGGGCGCAGGTTCAGGGAGGCCAGAAACGATACCTAGAATAATAGAAGGGTAATATGGTAATTAGACCAGACAGCCGAACGACCTTCCGGACGTCCTTCCTGACAAAGCCGGGGCCGAGGGAAGCCGGCCGGGATCCCGGGTGCCTGTGGGCGCCCGGGGGAGGGAAGCCGGTGCCGGCAGCCGGGGTAAGGAAGGCCTGTTCTTGCACGAATTTTTGTGCATCGGGCCTCTCGTATATAAATGAAAAGGTGTATATATATATATATATATATACACTAGAGGCCCGGTGCACAAAAATTTGTGCATGGGGGGGGCGGTCCCTCAGCCTGGCCTATGCCCTCTCGCAGTCTAGGACCCCTCGGGAGATAACGACCTGCTGGCTTAGGCCTGCTCCCAGGTGGCAGAGGGCAGGCCTAATCCCTAGGTGCAGCCCCTGGTCGGGGCGGGGGACACAGCCTCTGGCAC
>NW_006292787.1:25255-28688 GCF_000327345.1 Myotis davidii
CGCGGCCGGCCGTCTCCTCGGTGAAGGTACACGGAGCCGAGATGGCATCTTCTGAGCAGAATACCAATGGGGCTGGTTTCCGCCCAGCGGTGCCCCCCCGCCCCCCATATTCTTCCTGCTCGGATAACGGGGCCTCCGCAGAAGGTGCGGGTCTCCGAGGAAGGCGGCGGTCGAGTCTCTGAAAAGGTAGGGCCCTGGCGTGGGCTCCCTGGGAGAGGACTCGCCCACAGGGAATGTCCCCCGTGGGGGTGCGCCTGCCCCCCTCGCTCCCCTCCCCGCCCCCAGCCCCGACAACCTGTCTGGTTTTCTTTCCCCTGTTCATGCGAATCGTTAAGATACTCTAGGTAGGACCTCGGCGGTCGGCAAACTCATTCGTCATCAGACCCAAATACCAACAGCGCGACGATTGAAATTTCTTTGGAGAGCTGAGTTTTTTAAACGTAAACTCTATAGGCAGGTCCATTGTGATTCACTTCATGAGGGTCCCCCTAAGGCTTAGGAAGAGCCACACTCAAGGGGCCCGAGAGCCGCCTGTGGCTCCCGAGCCACGGTTGGCCGACCACGGCCCTAGGTTATTGCATTGGGAAGCTTTGCATGTCAATCGTTGCTTTATGTTTCCCCAAAGAGAAAAATGAAGGAATGTCTCCCATATTGATTTTTTAAAGCTTTTCAATATATGGATGCTAGAGGCCTGTTGCACAAAATTCCTGCAAGAGTAGGCCTCAGCTTCGTCCGGAAGGTCATCCGGAAGGACGTCCGGTCTAATGAGCATATCACGCTTCTATTATTATAGATTTATATTTTATTCCAGAGAGGAAAGGAGAGAGAGAGAGAGATTAGGAACATCAATGATGGGAGATGGGAGAGAATCACGGACCGGCTGCCTCCTGCACGCCCCCCACACCAGGGATCGAGCCCGCAACCTGGGCACGTGCCCTTCACTGGGAATCGAACCCGGGACCCTTCAGTCCGCAGGGCGATGGTCTTATCCACTGAGCCGCACCGGCTAGAGCTAGAGCCCCATTTTTATTTTTTAGAGCAACCTCTGGGGGAGAAAGGAATGCCCTGCTGAGACCCATTTCTCTTGTTTAAAAAAAATTTTAAAAATGGATTTGTGGAGAGAGAGGCAGGGAGAGGGAGAAAGAGGGAGAGAAACATCCATGATGAGAGAGAATCAGGGACCGGCTGCCTCCTGCACGCCCCCCACTGGGGATGGAGCCCGCCACCCGGGCCTGTGCCCTGAGCGGGAATCGAACCCTGACCTCCTGGTTCCCAGGTCGACGCTCACCACTGAGCCACACCGGCCAGGCGTAGTTCCATTTCGTAGCTGGAGCAGAGACAGCCACGAGGCCGGCCCTCGGAATAAACGGAATAAATGCAGGGAGGCCCGCCCAGCCGCCCCTGCCTCCACTCCCCTGCCTACCTCGGGGCCAGCCCCTCGCAGGGTGGATCCGGGAGGCACGATCCAGCCATATTTCCCTCCTCCTCCTCCTCCTCCTCCTCCTCCTCTGGCATTTCTCTGCCCTGAGCCGTTCCTGCGTGGGAGGGTCAGGTGACCAGGCTCGTTAGCATCCTGTGCCGGTGACACAGGCGTCTTTGCGGGGCTGACATCATCCCTCCCCTCCCCGAGGCCCTCCCGTGGGCTCTCTCTCTCTCTCTCTCTCTCTCTCTCTCTCTCTCTCTCTCGCTCCCTCTCTCCCTCTCGCCCTGCCCTGTCCCCCCTGGGGACCTCCATTCATTCCGTGCAGCAGCTGTGCAGGTACGAGGCGAATGGGCAGCCGGGGTGGCCCTGGCCCGGGTCGGGGCGGGCGTGGCCGGGGACTGGCTGCTGTGGGTCAGTGAGGGTTGAGCTGAATCTGAAAGACTGCTGGGGCCCGGCCGGTGTTGCTCAGTGGTTGGCGGCGACCTAGGAGCCGGGAGGTCACGGGTTTGATTCCCCATCAAGGGCACAGGCCCGGGTTGCGGGCTCCATCCCCCGTGTGGGGCGTGCAGGAGGCGGCCGATCCCTGATTCTCTCTCATCATGGATGTTTCTCTCTCTCCCTTCCTCTCTGACATCAATAAGGTTAAAAAAATATATAACATTTTTAATTTTATGATTCTTTTAAAAATTCATTTTATTTTTATGTTTTTACGATATACAAAATAAATTGGTCTCCATGGGGCGTCCCCTTCCGGTCCTCGGGCGTCAGGGCTCGTCTCTCCTGCGAGTTTTCCGTTGAATATTCGGGAAGCTTTTCTGTATTTTAGTTGTAATACTGGTTTGTTCCTGGGAGCATGTCCGTTCGTGCAGCACCCACTTGTTCTGCTGTCATTTTTAATCCTTTCAAAAATATATATAGATATAGATATATACATATTCCTTTTTAAAATATTTTTACTGCCCTAACCGGTTTGGCTCAGTGGAGACTGGAGGGTCCCGGGTTCTATTCCGGTCAAGGGCATGGACCTGGGTTGCGGGCACGTCCCCAGTGGGGGGCCTGCAGGAGGCAGCTGATCGATGTTTCTCTCTCATCGATGTTTCTGACTCTCTATTTGGACATGTGCCCTTGACTGGGAATCGAACCCGGGACCCTTCAGTCCGCAGGCCGATGCTCTATCCACTGAACCAAACCAGCTAGGGCTAAATTACATATGTACATATTCATATACATTACACATACATATACATCATATACACACACACATACATACATACATACATATAATAGAGCAGGGGTGGGCAACCTTTTTGTGAATGCGTGCCTAAACCAGCAAAATCTCTGACTCAGAATTCTCCTGCGTGCCAACCCTAACTTTTTTCTTAAAATATACTTTATTGATTTTTTGCAGCGAGGAAGGGAGAGAGATAGTTAGAAACATCGATGAGAGGAAAACATCGATCAGCTGCCTCCTGCATGCCCCCTACTGGGGATGTGCCCGCAACCCAGGTACATGCCCTTGACCGGAATCGAACCCGGGACCCTTGAGTCCGCAGGCCGACGCTCTATCCACTGAGCCACACCGGTCAGGGCCAACCCTAATTTTTTGAGAACATGTGACGCCTGCTTGCTATCTCTTAAGGTGTACATGTGTGAAGAACCCTGAAGAAATACTAAAATTCACTCATGCGACAAAAACACAGTCTATGATGATGAAAAATACATTTATTTTTTAATGTCTACATGTTATGTAAAATTATTTATTTATCTAAGATGCACCTGCACTGAATGTATCTGAAAAATAAAAAAGTCGATATTAAGAAGAAAATTGTAAATGGGAGATGATAAGAGAGGGTTTCGCGTGCCAGCAGAAGTGACCGGCGTGCCGTGTTTGGCACGCGTGCCGGGGTTGCCCACCCCTGTACTAGAGGCTCAGTGCATGAAGTCATGTGTGGTTGGTGTCCCTGGGCCTGGCCTGCGATCAGGGCCGTTTTCCGCCTGCTTGCCAGTCCC
>NW_006292787.1:29789-30275 GCF_000327345.1 Myotis davidii
TCGCTCTGTCCTGATCAATTGGACCCCAGCAGCAAGCTAACCTACTGGTTGGAGCGACTGCCCCCTGGTGGTCAGTGCACGTCATAGTGACTGGTTGACCATTCAACTGTCTGCCCCCTGGTGGTCAGTGCACGTCATAGCAAGCGGTTGAGCAGCCTTAGCCTATCATTAGCACATTACGCTTTGATTGATTGGTTGGTTCTACCATTCGGACTATTTGCATATTACCCTTTTATTATATAGGATTTTGAAAACACTGCTAGGAAGTTCATTTGGTGAAGAGAGGGAAGGGAGCTTTGCTGCCCCAGGACATAGCACGTGCAAAGGCCCTGGGGTGGGAGGGACTGTGGTGTGTCTCTGACTACACATGAGCTGGGGGACCATGGCAGGGACCCCCCCGCCCCCATTTTTGCTGAGAGAGAAGAGTAGCCGCAGAGGAGACCGGCAAGGGCTGGAGGGTCAGGTCTGGCTTCCGTGGGGAGGATG
>NW_006292787.1:30331-31357 GCF_000327345.1 Myotis davidii
TGTTTGCTTCTACAGGCAGCGACCCCTGTGACCATGTCAGCTCCCTGCTGGGGGGACAGGACAGAGGCCTGAGGGCAGAGGGCTGCAGGGAGAACGGGCCGTGGGGAGACCTCCCTGTGAGACCGAGGGGGCCCTGGGACCTTGTCCCTCCCCTATGACCTTACCTCCCTATGACCTTGCCCCATGACCTTGCCCTTCCCATGTGACCTTGCCCCTCCCCCATGACCTCACCCTCCTGATCTTGCCCCTCCCCTGTGACCTTGCTCCCCTGATAAAGTGGGATTTCTTCCTGGGATGCAAGATTGGTACAATATCCACAAATCATTTAACATATTACACTCCATAAAAAAATGAAGGATAGTGGAAAAACCAAGATGGCGGCATAGGTAAACACCAGAAATTGCTGCCTCACACAACCACTTCAAAAATACAACTAAAAGACAAAATGGACATCATCCAGAACCACAGGAAGGCTTGCTGAGTGGAAATTCTACACCTAGAAGGAAAGAGGAAAGCACACTGAGACTTAAAGGAGGTGCGGAAGTAAAGTGCAGAGGCTGGGCGTGGGAATCGGCGAGGACACGGGGCTGGTGCCCAGGGCCTGCGGGAGAGCAGTGGCACCGAGAAAGGATGGAGCCGAGGAGGCTGGGAGGGGCCTCGGTCTAGTGGGGAGACCTCCCTGTGAGACCGAGGGGGCCCTGGGACCTTGTCCCTCCCCTATGACCTTACCTCCCTATGACCTTGCCCCATGACCTTGCCCTTCCCATGTGACCTTGCCCCTCCCCCATGACCTCACCCTCCTGATCTTGCCCCTCCCCTGTGACCTTGCTCCCCTGTGACCTTGCCCCTCCCCATGACCTTGCTCCCTGTGACCTTGCCCCGCCCAGCAGGTGCTCTCTGGTTCCCCTGGGAATTCTGTCCCTGTCTGGGGGTGGGTAGGGTGTTGACATGGGGCCATCTGGTCAGCAGAATGCGTTCATGTCCGTCTCCACGGGACCCGTCTCCTTTCACGTGTCGTCAGCCCTC
>NW_006292787.1:31524-32293 GCF_000327345.1 Myotis davidii
TCCAGGCAGGGCCCTGGGAGGGGGGTCTCTTCCCGCCTGAGCTCTCCTGGACGCAGAGGCAGGCGTGAGGTAGTGGCTTTAAAATACGTCCATGTGCCCAGCCGGCGTGGCTCAGTGGCTGAGCGTCGACCTAGGAGCCAGGAGGTCACGGGTTCGATTCCCGGTCAGGGCACAGGCCCGGGTTGTGGGCTCCATCCCCAGTGGGGGGCGTGCAGGAGGCAGCCGGTCCATGATTCTCTCTCATCGTGGATGTTTCTCTCTCTCTCCCCTTGTCCCCTCCCTTCCATTCTCTCCAGAAATCAACCAAAAAAATACCCGTGGGTGAGGACTAAAAAAAAAGTGTCTTATAAGAAATCCTATATAATAAAAGCCTAATATGCTAAGTGTCTGGTCGGCCATGCAACCAATCAAAGCGTAATATGCTAATGATATGCTAAGGCCGCTCAACCGCTCGCTATGACGTGCACTGACCACCAGGGGGCAGACACTCTGACCACTAGGTTAGCTTGCTGCTGGGGTCCGGCCGATCAGGACTGAGCGAGACGGGCCAGACACGCCCTGGAGCCCTCCCGCAGTCCCTCCCTGGCTGCCCAACCTCCCACACCCCTCCCGGGCCCCAATTGTGCACCAACCCGGGTCCTGGGGCTCTCGTCCCCGGGGGGTGCTCCCGGGGCCCTCGGCCGCCCCCTTGCTTTCCCGGGACTGACAGAACCTTCTCTCCTCTTTGCTGAATTCCAGAAATGGCCTCAGACCTCCCGGGATCGGTGCC
>NW_006292787.1:32332-33469 GCF_000327345.1 Myotis davidii
GCGTGCCGGGCACCGGGCTTCCTGCAGGTCAAGCCGCCCGCTGGACCCGCGAGGGACACGCCGCGTCCGGGACCCCGGAGAAGGAATGCTCGGGGGTTGGCCTCCTGTGTCGCTTCTGCAAGATCCTGACGCTGGAGAGATGGGCCTCCCGTGGTTTGGGCTGCAGCTCGCAGCGTCTGGGTGGGGAGAGTGAGCTCTGTGATCTCCCCCCGGGGGGGGGGCTCCCCCATCCAGCTCCCCCGCCCCCCAGCTCCAGCCGCTTGGGCTGCAAGAGTCTTTGCTGGGCCCGGCCAGTGTGGCTCAGTGGTTGAGCGTCAACCTAGGAACCAGGAGGTCAGGGTTCGATCCCCCGTCAGGACACAGGCCCGGGTGGCGGCTCCATCCCCAGTGGGGGGTGTGCAGGAGGCAGCCGGTCCGTGATTCTCTCTCATCACTGATGTTTCTCTCTCTCCCTCCCCCTCCCTTCCTCTCTCTGAGATCAAAATATATATTTTTTAAAAAGTGGAAGGCACTGTGTCCTCAGGACTTGCGATTTTTTCCGTGTTGCCGATGAGCGGTGAGACGTGTGGGGTCCCGGGGGGGAGGGGGTGGTCAGCCTGTGGACGTGAACAGCCTGTGTCCTGCTGTCTGTCCTGGGCTCGTCCCATGTCGTGCTGTTCCGGTGACCAAATCCGATGGCTGCCCACGTGTGTGATCATACGTGCAGGTGGGAGGCACAGTCTTGAGTCCCTGATTTATTTATTTACTAGAGGCCCAGTGCACAAAATTCATGCACCGGGGCAGGGGGTTGGGGGTCGGGGTGGTCCCTGAGCCCGGCCTGCACCCTGTCAAATCCAGGAGTCAGACATCCTGTGGGATCGGGCCCAAACTGGCAGTCGGACATCCCTTTCGCATTCTAGGACCGCTGGCTCTTAACCGCTCACCTGTTTGGCCCTAACCGCTCTCCCCTGCCGGCCTGATCGCCCCCAACCGCTCTCCCCTGCCGGCCTGATCGCCCCCAACCGCTCTCCCCTGCCGGCCTGATCGCCCCTAACCGCTCTCCCCTGCCGGCCTGATCGCCCCTACCTGCCCTCCCCTGCTGGCCTGATCGCCCCTAACTGCCCTCCCCTGCTGGCCTGATCGCCCCTAAACACTCTG
>NW_006292787.1:33954-36192 GCF_000327345.1 Myotis davidii
AGGGACGTGTGTGTGTGTGTGTGTGTGTGTGTGTGTGTGTGTGCATTTATTATTGATTTCAGAGAGGAAGGGAGAGGGAGAGAGAGAGAGAGAAACATAAATGATGAGAGAGAATCATCGCACACCCCCTACTGTACTGGGGACCCACAACCCGGGCATGTACCCTTGGCCGGAATCAAACCCAGGACCCCTTAGGTCCACAGGCCAGCGCTCTATCCGCTGAGCAACACCGGCCAGGGCGAGCTCAAAGGCATTTTACAGATAACCGTGCCTCCCACACCCGCTTGAGGTTTGGCCTCAGTGATTGGCGCCCCCGCCGCGCCCCCCAACTCCCATCCTTTTCTGAGTTTTGAGAATTCGATCTTTTTTTTTTCCCCTGGACCCTGAAATGTTTGTGACAGTTCCCGGCATGGACGCCAGGGGGCGGTGTGGCTCCACGGCTGGCTGTGAGGGCTGCGTTATGGGCAGAACCCTGCCGGCCCTGCCTGTTCTCCTATCGCTAGGCTCTCGGCCGCTCCCGCTGGTGCCCGGATGCCCAGCTCGTGGTCTGGGGCACGTCTGTCCCTCCCGGTGGCAGCTCTGTGGTTTTCTTTCATTAAAAAAAATACTTTTATTGATTTCAGAGAGAGAGGGAGAGAGAGGAACATCCACGATGAGAGAGAATCATGGATGGGCTGCCTCCTGCACGCCCCACCCTGGGGATGGAGCCCGCCACCTGGCCTGTGCCCTGACCGGGAATCGAACCCAAGACCCTTCAGTCCACAGGCCGGCGATCTACCCACTGAGCCACACCGGCCGGGCGGCCATTGGAACTAACCCATGACACTGCGCTCCTGTGACCTTGCTCACCTGTGACCTTGCTCACTTGTCACCTTGCACACTTGTGACCTTGTGACCTTGTTCACCCGTGACCTTGCTCACCCGTGACCTTGCGCACCTGTGACCTTGTGCACCTGTGACCTTGCACACTTGTGACCTTGTGACCTTGCACACCCGTGACCTGGCTCACCTGTGAGAGAGACCGTTTCCTGCTCTGGGGCGGGTGGGGACGGTTGGACAGCCGTGTGTCCGAGGGCCCGTAGCCCCGTCTGTGCCAGCTGCTCCTGTCGCCATTAAAAGTATCTCCTGTGAGGGAACTCACCTGTGACCTTGTTCGCCTGTGACCTTGCTCACCTGTGACCTTGTGCACCTGATACCTTGCTCACCTGTGACCTTGCGCACTTGTGACATTTCTCACCCGTGACCTTGTGCACCCGTGACCTTGTTCGCCTGTGACCTTGCTCACCCGTGACCTTGCGCACCCGTGACCTTGCTCACCTGTGACCTTGTTCACCCGTGACCTTGCGCACCAAGACTTGCGCACCCATGACCTTGCGCACCATGACCTTGCGCACCCGTGACTTTGCTCACCTGTGACCTTGCGCACCTGTGACCTTGTTCACACGTGACCTTGCGCACCATGACCTTGCACACCCGTGACCTGGCTCACCTGTGACCTTTGTCTTTTCAGGATGGACTTTGACGATGAAGACGGCGAAGGCCCCAGCAAATTCTCCAGGTGAGTTCGCGGAACTCGGCGGAGCCAGCGGCCAGCCAGCCCCTCCTGGGGACGCACACGGACTGAAGCGTCTTTTTAAAAATACTTATTTTTGTTGCTGTCGGAGGGGAAGGGAGCGAGAGGCGGAGAGAAACCTCACGATGAGCGAGGATCGTGGCCCGGCTGCCTCCGCACGCGCCCCTGGCGATTTAAATGTCCTTCGACCCCGGCAAGGCCACTGCCCGCGGTGGGACCCCCACGCCCGCCCCTCGTTTGGGGCCGGTGACAGGAAACGGGCAGCGGCCACACCACGTCCCCCCCCCACACACACACCCCACAGCTCAGTGACACGCGACTCGCTCTGGTGGCTTTTTCAAAGCAGGGACTGTCCATGTTAAGTGGGTTTCTCTTCTTTTTGTTAATCCTCATTATTAGATAATAATAATGATCCTGATTATTAGAGAGAGTGGAAGGGAGCGAGAGAACGAGAGAGAGAGAGAGAGAGAGAGAGAGAGAGACATCGATGAGAGAGACGCTGTTCGTTTGCCTCCTGCATTTGCCCCGGTTGGCGGGGGGACCACACCCCAAACCCAAACCCAGGCGTGGGCCCTGGCTGGGAATTGAACCCATGACCCCCTGGGGCCCGGGATGACGGACGCTCCAGCCCACGGAGCCTCCCGGCCGGGCCTGACCGCGCCTTT
>NW_006292787.1:47720-48199 GCF_000327345.1 Myotis davidii
ACACCCGTGACCTGGCTCACCTGTGACATTTGTCTTTTCAGGATGGACTTTGACGATGAAGACGGCGAAGGCCCCAGCAAATTCTCCAGGTGAGTTCGCGGAACTCGGCGGAGCCAGCGGCCAGCCAGCCCCTCCTGGGGACGCACACGGACTGAAGCGTCTTTTTAAAAATACTTATTTTTGTTGCTGTCGGAGGGGAAGGGAGCGAGAGGCGGAGAGAAACCTCACGATGAGCGAGGATCGTGGCCCGGCTGCCTCCGCACGCGCCCCTGGCGATTTAAATGTCCTTCGACCCCGGCGAGGCCACTGCCCGCGGTGGGACCCCCACAACCGCCCCTCATTTGGGGCCGGTGACAGGAAACGGGCAGCGGCCGCACCACGTCCCCCCCCCACACACACACCCCACAGCTCAGTGACACGCGACTCGCTCTGGTGGCTTTTTCAAAGCAGGGACTGTCCATGTTAAGTGGGTTTCTCTT
>NW_006292787.1:48831-49784 GCF_000327345.1 Myotis davidii
AGATAACTGGTGTCTTTATAAAAAGGGAAATGTGGACATAGATACTTATGTAGGGGAATTGCCACATAAACATGAATACCGCCATTTACATGACAAGGAGAGCGGCCTGGAATGTATACTTCATAAGGAACCAACCTTGCCAGCACCTTGATTTTTTATTTCTGGCCTTCACAACTTTGAGACAATAAATTTCTGTTGTTCAGCCTACCCAATTGTAGGATTTTGTGTGGCAGCCCTTGCAAATTAGTACAAACATGAAGAAGTTTATGTTCATCCTATTCTAGCAAATACACCACATCCTTCTTTGTGCTGGTGACATAATACTTCTGTCAACTTCAAGAGTCAACTTAAAAAGTAAATAAACATCTTCACCCTTCAAGGAAATGCAAATCAAAACTACAGTGAGCCCAGCCGGTTTGGCTTGGTGGATGGAGCATCAGCCTACATGCTGGGTTGCGGACTCGATCCCCAGTGGGGGACGTGCAGGAGATAGCCAGTTGATGATTCTCTCTCATCATTGATGTTTCCATCTCTTCTTCTTCCTTCCTCTCTGGTATCAATAAAAATATATTTTAAAAAAATGAGAGAGAGAGAAGGACGGACGGGCTCCCCAAGGTTGAGTTTGTAGGAGCCGGGCCGCCTCGCTCTGGCCTGCGGGGTAGTTGATGGAGCTGCTCAGAGTTGGGGACACGCCTGAGGCCTGAATTCTTGATGCTGCTGCAAAGTCGCTAGGTTCATGGGAACGTGAGAGGATTTCGGGGTATTTAGATGAAACTGTGCCCGCCACACAGAGACCCCCACGAAGCTCGCTCACATGACGGGGAGCCTGTGCCCCCCAGAGACCCCCACAAAGCTCACTGGGATGTCAGGGAGCCTGTGCCCCCCAAAGACCCCCGCAAAGCTCACTGGGATGTCAGGGAGCCTGTGCCCCCCAGAGACCCCCACAAAGCTTG
>NW_006292787.1:51402-54272 GCF_000327345.1 Myotis davidii
CCACACTGGCCGGGGTCAAAGGCAGTTCTGAATTCCAGGCACAGGACCCCGGTCGTGGGCGCCCTGTTCCCGGGAGACAGGAATGGGGGGGGAGGTGGTGGGCGGGGGCGCCTGAGCGTGAGGCTCTGTCCCCCGAGACCTTCCCACGGGCGGCGCTGGGAGACCTCAGTGGCAGCGTGCGCCCCCCTCCTCCCCCCTCCTGCCCCCGGCGGCGGGACCGTCTCCTTTCCCAGGCTCCCTGGGCCGGTGTCCGCCCCCCTTCCCGCCGGGAGGATGTGCCCGAAGCGGAAATAAAGATGCTGACCCTGGGCTGTGGGTTGTGTCGGCGTCCGGGACCCACAGGAGGCGGACGTGCGGAGCCGGGGAAACGGGCCCAGGAACCCGTCCTCCAGGCCCACTTCCGCCCCCATTCCCAGGCGGGGTGTTGGAGTCTGACCCCATCACGGGCGCAGGGACCCTTAGGGGGCCCCCCAGGCGCCCTCACCAGCAGGGCCACGGGTTCTAGTCCTTGGGGACGGACGCGGGGCAGGACCCCAGGCTGCGGTCCCTTCATCTGAGTTACAGAGGGTCCCAGGCACGGTGACCTTGGCCTGGCGGCCAGCGTGGCTCAGTGGTTGAGTGTCGACCTAGGAACCAGGAGGTCAGGGTTCGATTCCCGGTCAGGGCACAGGCCCGGGTGGCGGGCTCCATCCCCAATGGGGGGCGTGCAGGAGGTGGCCAATCCGCGATGCTCTCTCATCGATGTTTCTCTCTCTCCCTCCCTCTCCCTCCCTCCCTGAGATCCATACGAATCCGTGAAAGAGAGAGAAACGAAGAAAATCAAATTGTTGGCGGGGTCGGGAGGGTCCTGCTTTCCCCTGACGCCGGCCTTCCCTGCCCAGGAGCTGAAGCACCTCATCCTGGAGGCGGCCGACGGGTTCCTGTTCGTGGTGGCGGCGGAGACGGGGCGGGTGATCTGCGTGTCGGCCTCGGTCCCGCCTGTGCTGAACCAGCCGCAGTCCGAGTGGTTCGGCAGCACCCTGTACGAGCAGGTGCACCCCGACGACGTGGAGAAGCTGCGGGAGCAGCTGTGCACCTCGGAGAACTCCATGACCGGTCAGTGGGGCTCCCCGGCTTCCCCCCTGGGCTCCCCGCCCCCTGCGGGACTGTGGGACCCTCGCCACAGCCTTCTTTCAGGAAACAGCGTAGGGAGCTGCAGGGGAGAGGTGGCTGCCGGAAGGGGGGGGCGTGTATCTGACTTGGCTTGTGTAATGGGCTCGTGGACCCTATCGTGTTGCAAACATTCATTTTTAATGAGAGGCCCGGTGCACAAATTCGTGCACCGGTGGGGTCCCTTGGCCTGGCCTGCGGGGTTGGGCTGAAACTGGCTCTCCGACATCCCCCGAGGGGTCCTGGATTGCGAGAGGGCGCAGGCCGGGCTGAGGGACCCCACTGGTGCACGATCGGGGCCAGGGAGGGACCCTGGGAGGGGAGGGCTCCAGGATGTGTCTGGCGCCACTCGTTCAGTCCGGATCTGATCGGCTGGACCCCAGCAGCAAGCTAACCTACTGGCCGGACTGTCTGCCTCCTAGTGGTCAGGGCACGTCATAGCGACTGGTTGACCCGTCGACTGCCTGCCCCCTGGTGGTCAGTGCACGTTATAGCGAGCAGTTGAGCGGCCTTAGCGTATCATTAGCATATTAGCTTTGGTTGGTTGACCAGACGACCGGACAGTTGGCATATTAGGCTTTTATTATATGGGATGGGATAGATCACTCTCGCTTTACCTGCAATTAGAGGCGCTGTAGCTGTAGGTTAGTGGGAACTACGTGCTCTGTAATGAGGTCTGTGCCCCCTGTGGGTGACTGTTTGTGATCTTGGTGCCAGGCATTGTAATACCCCAGCCTCAGGGGCCTAAGAAGAAGTTCCCTGTCGAAGCATTAAGTAGATGTTTTTATTGATTTCAGAGAGGAAGGGAGAGGGAGAGAGAGAGAGACATCCATGATGAGAGAGAATCGTGGATCAGCTGTCTCCTGCTCGCCCCACACTGGGGGTCGAGCCCGCAACCCGGGCCTGTGCCCTTGACAGGGAATCGAACCCGTGACCTCCTGGTTCCTAGGTCAGTGATCAACCACTGAGCCACACCAGTCCAGCCCTACGGAAGCATGTAAATGTAGTCAGTTCTGCTAGAGTAACATACGTGTTATTTAAACCCCCACGCACGCACGCACACACACACCTACAGTGTACAAAACTGGGAAGTGAGAGCCACAGAGCTGGTGAGGAAAAGTGGGCTAGTAACCCTGGCCGGCGTGGCTCAGTGGATAGAGCTTCGGCCTGCAGACTGAAGGGTCCTGGATTCGATTCCGGTCAAGGACACAGGCCCGGGTTGCGGGCTCCATCCCCAGTGTGGGGCCTGCAGGAGGCAGCCGATCCGTGATTCTCTCTCATCGTTGATGTTTCTCTCCCTCTCCCTTCTGCTCTGAAATCAATAAATATATATATTTAAAAAAATAAAAAAACGTTGACGTGTATAAAATATACTTTTTTTCCTTTTTTAATCCTCCCCCGAGGATATTTTTTCCCCCATTGATTTTTAGAGAGAGCGGAAGGGATATGGAGAGACAGACAGGAACGTGGATGCGAGAGAGACACATGGATGGGTTGCCTCGGGCGTGGAGGAGCCTGCAGCTGAGGTCCGTGCCCTTGACCGGACTCGAACCTGGGACCCTTCCGTCCGCAGGCTGACACTCTACCCACTGGGCCACACCAGCCAGGGCGATAAATAAATACCCTTGATTTAAAAATAAACAAGGAAATAAATCAATAACTCAGAGGAGAGCGGTGCCCTGGGCTGCCCTGGATAAGCCCAGGTGGACATCCCGGGGGCC
>NW_006292787.1:54441-55434 GCF_000327345.1 Myotis davidii
TGGCCCCCCCCAACCCCCGGACTGAGGCCGCCTCCGGGAGGGCCTCGGGGTTCTCTGGGGCTCAGAACAGGGCTCCGTGACCGGCCGCCGGGTCCTGAAAATGTGTCATAAAAACATGGGCTGAAAAAACCCTCAGAGACGACTTGAAGCTTCGATGGGGGGCGAGGGTCCCTCACACCCTCACGTCCCGGGCGTGTTTCCTTCCAGGCCCCGGAGGGGGCGCCACCACCACAATCGAGGGACAAACGGAGGCGGCACCTCCAGAAATGCCCTGTGTTCCTGTGGCCTCTTTTATTGTTATTGTAACGCCAGAGGCTCGGGGCACGAAATTTGTGCAGTGCAGGGGGAGGGGGGTGTCCCTCAGCCCGACCTGCACCCTCTCGTAATCCGGGACTGCCAGCTCCTAACCCTCGCCTGCCTGCTGGCCTGATCGCCCCTTAACTGCCTTCCCCTGCCGGCCTGATTGCCCCCTAACTGCCCTCCCCTGCCAACCTGATCGCCCCCTAACTGCTCTCCCCTGCCAGCCTGATCGCCCCTAACCGCCTCTGCCTTGGCCCCCGACACTGGCTTTGTCTGGAAGGATGTCTGGAAGATGTCTGGTCTAATTAGCATAATACAATACCCTTTTGTTAATATAGATTAGGACAGCTTCAGTTTTTTATTTTGCGTTCAGTGATGTTTCAGGCTTAATTTGCTCGAGGACCCACTTGTTTATCTTTCTGATTGGTAGTCCAGGATATCCGTAGAGCTCTCTTCCAACACCACATTTCAAATGAGTACATTTTTATCCTATGAAGTAAGTAATTGTTATTATACCCATTTTCTAAATAGATCAACTGAGGCATGTAGAGGTTAGTAACTTGTTCAATTATCTTCTGCTGGGAGCAGGTCCATTCTTGCTGTTTCAAGGGACCTGGCATATATGGCATACTGTTCTTAATATGTTTGCTCACCTTCTTGGCACTATGTGTTTTAACCAAGGTCACCTCTCTG
>NW_006292787.1:55665-56262 GCF_000327345.1 Myotis davidii
TTGTTAGCTGCAGGCACAGGGCTGTGGCTCAGTCTCGAGACCGTATTCATTCTGAAAACGGGGACTTCATACATTTTAAGCACCGACCCCCGTCTCCCTGGCCCCCACCCCTCTGTCCTCCGTTCCCTGGAGTCCGGCTGCTTCCCGTCTCCCGTGTCCCTGCGATCACACGGGACCTGTCTTTCTGTGACGGCTCACGTCCCTGAGCGAAGGGCAGGGAAGCTCATCGGTGTCATAGCAAAGGTGAGCGTCTCCTTTTTCAGGGCCGCGTAATATTCCACCGCGGGCCCAACCGCCTTTCCTTCAGCCGTTCCCCTGTCCGTGGGCACTGGGGTGGCCTCCGTGCCTTGGCTGCTGTGAGTGATGCCGTCGGGAACGTGGGATCGCTGATACCTCTTTGGGGACCCCGCTTTCAGTTCTGGGGGTGCACACTCCACCCTCCCAGGCGGGGCTCCTTCTCAGGCAGACTCTCGTGGTGACGACAAAGGTGAATGGGCGGCTCTGGGCTTGAATGACAGCGGGAACACAGTGCCTTCCTCTGTGCGTCCCCGGCCCCTCAGCCGGCCGGCCCCCACCCAGTGGCCAGGGCGCCCCGGA
>NW_006292787.1:56720-57044 GCF_000327345.1 Myotis davidii
GAGGCTCCCGGCCAGGCCGGTCCCCAGGGCTCTGGCCAGCGGCCCCGTGCATGACTCACAGGCCCTGTCCCCCCACTCCGTGGTGGGGCGGCTCCCCCGGCCCCTGAGTGGGCGCTGTGCCCCAGCCCAGGGGTGCTCCAGGCCTGGGGTCACGACCTTTGGCCAGGTCATGGTCCGGGGTCCTGGTCCGGGGTCATGGTCTGGGGTCATGGTCCAGGATCAGGGGTCATGGTCTGGTTAGGATCAGGGGTCATTGTCTGGGGTCATGGTCCGGGTTTGTGGTCTGGGGTCATGGTCCGGGGTTGTGGTCTGGGGTCATGGTCC
>NW_006292787.1:60836-63137 GCF_000327345.1 Myotis davidii
AGGCTCGCCGGCTGCCGGGCCTGCCCTGTGTGTGTGTGTGTGTGTGTGTGTGTGTGTGTGTGTGTCCCTGCACGCGGAGTCAGGGGCCTGGCACAGTTACAGCTCATGACCCCCTCTACCTGGGGCACGGGACCTGCCCCCCGTCCCCCGGCCTCAGTTTCCCCTCAGGTCAGTGCAGACAGTCGTGGATCCTTACAGGACTGTATCGAAGCCCGGGTTGTGGGCTCAGTCTCCAGTGGGGGGCGTGCAGGAGGCAGCCGGTCCGTGATTCTCTCATCATGGATGTTTCTCTCTCTCCCTCTCCCTTCCTCTCTGACATGAGTAAAAAAAATACATATTTTAAAAACATGTCCAGCTCTCTGGGTTTGGTGAAGCTGATGTACGTGGGAGTCCTGCTTTCCTTGTTTATACAAGTAGAGGCCCGGTGCACAAAATTTGTGCACTGGGGGTGGGGTCCATCAGCCTGGCCTGTGCCCATAGCAGCCCGGGGGCCCTCGGGGGGTGGCCGACTGATGGTTTAGGCGACTGCACTCGCCAGCCATGAGCCCGGCTTCTGGCTGAGTGGCGCTCCCCCTGTGGGAGCACACTGACCACCAGGGGGCAGCTCCTGCATTGAGCGTCTGCCCCCTGGTGGTCGGTGCGCATGATAGCGACCGGTCATTGAGCCGTTCGGTCGATTTGCATATTAGCCTTTTATTATATAGGACTAGGGGTCCGGTGCACAAAATTCGTGCATGCACAGGGGGGGGTCCCTCAGCCTGGCCTGCACCCTCTCCAATCTGGGACCCCTCGGGGGATGTCCGACTGCCGGACATCCTGTGGGATCGGGCCTAAACCAGAGGTCGGACATCCCTCACTCAATCTGGGACTGCTGGTTCCTAACCGCTCACCTGCCTGCCTGCCTGATTGCCCCTAATGCTTCTGCCAGTCTGATTAGCCCCTAACCACTCCCCTGCCAGCCTGATAGATGCCTAACTGCTCCCCTGCTGGGTGATCACCCCCAACTGCCCTCCCCTGCTGACCTGATTGCCCCTAACTTCCCTTGTCTGCTGGCCCAATTGCCCCCAACAGCCCTCCCCTGCCAACCTGGTCACTCCTAACTGCCCTCCCCTGCAGGCCATTTTGTGGTGGCCATCTTGTGACCCCATGGGGGTGGCCATCTTGAGCAAGGGCATGATGGTCAATTTGCATAGTACCTCTTTATTATATAGGATTTATAGGATCTACTGTTTATAGGAGCCTAATATGTAGTAGCATCTACATATTAGGCTCCATGCTAGGATCTGGGTACCCAGAAGTAAACAGGAGACAGCCCACCCTCATGGAGGTTAGCATTTAAGGCAACACGGACTAGCGTGGTTGAAAGAGACCACAAAGACTCATTCAACTGCCTCATTTTAACAGTGAGAAAATGAAGGCCCAGAGAAAGGTCGTATCTCCCTGAAGGTCACACAGTTAGTCCATGGCAAAGCCAGATAAAGAAAATAGTTCTACTTTTCAATTAAGATCCTGATCTGAAGTTATCCAGGAAGCCAAAAAAAGCATTATCTTCCTTCCCTTCTGTCCCAACTCAGTAAATCTCTTTCTTGGCTTCTTGATTATTGGAGAAAGTAAATATTTTCCTACCCTGTCTTTTCTGGAACTAAGCGCGGTCTGTTAGTAATAAACCAGAGTTTCCTCATTCTCTGGAACTCTGTCTTCTGCGTCCTTTGTAAACCCTCTTCTCCACAGAGGCTCTCAGTCTTATAACCGCAGCTCCAGGACCAGGAAAAACATGCGGCCTGTTTTATTTTTTTCACAGGAAGCAGAATGTTAACTCTGTCAGAAAACAGCATGAAGTTCTGTTTCACTGTTGTCTGGCAGATTTATGCTGTTAGGGCCCTAGCCAGTTTGGCTCAGTGGATAGAGCATCGACCTGGACTGAGGGGCCCAGGGTGTGATTCGGGTCAAGGGCACATGCCTGGGTTGCGAGCTCCATCCCCAGTAGGGGGTGTGCAGAAAGCAGCCAATCAATGATTCTCTCTCATCATTTATGTTTCTCTCTCTTGTTTGCAGGCAGATCTGCACGGTTGGGAGCCACCTCAGAGCGTTTCCAAACGCGCGGCATCGTCACCGCTTTTCCTGCCGCCGCCGCGATTTCGGTTTCAGGAATGTTCTCACGTGCCCAGGGCCCGGGTCTGCCACGGCTTCGGTTAAAAATAACGGGATTGCAAAAGGCTCAGTGCGATCGGGGAGATTAAAATAGTTTCCTTTTGTTTCCCTGGAAAAAAAGAGAGAGAGAGACACACACACACACACACA
>NW_006292787.1:63171-64146 GCF_000327345.1 Myotis davidii
TTGTGAAATGCGTGACTCACGCCCGACGGCTACATGGAAATGCACGCAAGGCCCCGATCGGCCCTGTTTCTTGCTTTCTTTTTTATTTTATTTTAAAAATATATTTTTATTGACTGGCCTGGAAGGTGACTTCATTAGAACCGGACTTGCTCATCCATCACTTGTTTCCTCCGAGGGCTGAGCGCCGGCCGGCTCTGGGCTGCAGCCAGGGGCGGGGCACCTAACCCCCTCCCGCCCCCCGCAGTCCGCTTCCTGCCATATTAGGTAACAGATCTCCGTGGCCAAAGGATAAAAATAGAAATGCTGATTTTCATCTGAGTCAGCTTTATCGCCTTCTGGCTGGGTTTCTGTTGTCTGAGGTACAAATGCAGGGCATCGGCCCGGCCGGCGTGGCTCCGTGGCTGAGCGTCCTCTTGGTTCCTGGGTCGATGCTCACCCCTGAGCTACACCCGGTTGGGCTGTTTCTTGCTCTCTTAGAAGAAGCCGAGGGAACAGGACGTGTGTGTGCAGTTTGTCCGTTATTTTTCCGGGGGCTTTGATCGTACCCGGGGGCACCCCTGGCGGCCGGCCCCGGGCGAGAGGTGCGGTGTGGGCCTGGGTTTTCCCGTGTGCGTGGCGAGGACACGCGGGGCTCTCCGGGCGGCGATGTGCAATGCCATCCCCTGACCTTGAGCATCTGGAGTGACAAGAGCTCCCCACGCCGGGGCCCCCAGAGGTGACCCCGGCCGACCCCTGTCCCCATCACGCAGCTGTCTCCGTCACAGGCCTAGAAAGTGAGCGCGGGGCCCAGGGGCTGTGTCCCCTGTGAAGGTGGGGAGTCCCCTTCTGGCCCCCCAACCATTATTTATTTTTAATATATTTTATTGATTTTTTACAGAGAGGAAGGGAGAGGGAGAGAGAGTTAGAAACATCGATGAGAGAGAAACATCGATCAGCTGCCTCCTGCACGCCCCCCACTGGGGATGTGCCTGCAAC
>NW_006292787.1:64934-65797 GCF_000327345.1 Myotis davidii
GTTCCGTCACCATGGCTTTGTCCGGAGGACGTCCGGTCTCCCGGAAGGTCTCCCGGTCTAATTAGCATATTACCCTTTCCTTAGTATAGAAGATAGACAGACAGATAAAAGCCGCGCCCCTCACACAACGCAGAATGTTCCTGCTTCTTTAAATAAACTCTGAAACGGGTCTCTGAACTCTACAGTCTAGTGGCGAAGCCCAGGTCTGTCTGTTTTTTCTTCAGTTAATTTGAGAAAGAGCGAGAGAGCGAGGTTTATTGTTCGACTCATTCATGCATCCACCGGTGGCTTCCTGCATATCCCTGGATGACGGGGGATCGAACTCACAGCCTGGGTGGATTGGGACGACACTCCAACCAACGGAGCTACCCGTCCAGGGCCAGGCGTCCGTATTTTTTAAAACAACCCTGGCCCGGCTGATGTAGCTCAGTGGTTGAGCATCGACCTAGGAACCAGGAGGTCAGGGTTCGATTCCTGGTCAGGGCACAGGCCCGGGTGGCAGGCTCATCCCCAGTGGGGGGCGTGCAGGAGGCAACCGGTCCATGATTCTCTCTCATCATGGATGCATCTCTCTCTTCTTCTCCCTTCCTCTCTGAGATCAATAAAAATATATATATATATAAAATAAAAGCAACCCTGGTGAACCCAGGTTGGGAGTGACTGTCCGTATTCCCGGTAAAATAGCACCACCCCATCTGCCCAGGTCAGGAGAGGAATTCCAGCCACCTCACCACGAAAAGGGAACAACATGTGAAAAATGGAACCGTGAGCAGCGACCGCGATATATATTTTTTTAATTTTTTTGCCACGGCCCCGGCGTCTTCATCTTTTCTGCTGATGTTGATGCCGCAGAAGTAAATACA
>NW_006292787.1:66232-66965 GCF_000327345.1 Myotis davidii
GTGATCCCCAACCAGGGCCCGGGCCGGGGAAGAGCCTGCCACCGAGGTCCCTGCCCTTGACCAGAATTGAACCCGGGACCCTGCAGTCTGCAGGCCGACGCGCTATCCACTGAGCCACACCGGCCAGGGCTTACCTCCTGGTCTTGGCCCTGTCATCGCCTGATGTGATTCTCTCTGAGGGTCTGTGCAGCCCAGGCTGCCCTCCTGGCCGCCTCCTCAGCTTCTCGTTGGCGCCTCCCCATGTGGCGGGCGGGGAGATGTGCATGGGACACAGCTTGGCGGGCCGGCTCCCCTGAGTGTCCCTGGGGCCTGGGGCCACCCCTCCCCGTCCCTTGGGCCCGCCCTGCTCAGGGGCTGGGGGCCTTTGGCACCTTTTGTAATTCCAGGGCCACAGGTCCAGGTCCCAACCCAAACCCCAGCCTCCATCTTTGTTGGTCACAAAAGGGAGAGAGTGGCCCGGCCGGTGTGGCTCCGTGGTTGAGCGTTGACCTAGGAACCAGGAGGTCAGGGTTCGATTCCCGGTCAGGGCACAGGCCCGGGTTGTGGGCTCCATCCCCAGTGGGGGGGCATGCAGGAGGCAGCCAATCCGTGATTCTCTCTCATCATGGATGCTTCTGTCTCTCCCTCTCCCTTCCTCTCTGAAATCAATAAACATTTATATATTAACAAAAAGGTAATATGCGAATTAGATCAGATAGACCAGACATCTTCCGGACGTCATTCCGGATGTCAT
>NW_006292787.1:67769-68614 GCF_000327345.1 Myotis davidii
TTCCCAGAATTTGATGTTTTCAAAAACAATAAGTGGCATCTTATTGCTTTATTTTTTTAAAATATATTTTATTGATTTTTTACAGAGAGGAAGGGAGAGAGATAGTCAGAAACATCGATGGGAGAGAAACATCGATCAGCCACCTCCCGCACATCTCCCACTGGGGATGTGCCCGCAACCCAGGCACATGCCCTTGACCGGGAATCGAACCCGGGACCCTCAGTTTGCAGGCCGACGCTCTAACCACTGGGGCACCGGCCAGGGCCGTTTGGATTCTTTTGAAGGGAAGGGACGTCTGACCCCCGGTGACCCCGTCTCAGTCGGAAGCAGGCGCCCTTGTGCTATTTCTCTGCCCGTCCCCCCCGCGTCCCCTCTGCCGGTTCCGTTGACGGGTCCCCTGGCTCCGGTCCCCCGGCCCGCGAGCCGAGTCCTCATCACGCTCACCTCCTCGCTCTTGTCCTGCGATCGATTCCGGGGCTCATTCCTCCTGACCTGGCGACTACGGCCTCCGGATTGACTGCCGCGACCGTGTTTCTCATCCGAAGGCCGTCTTTCCTGGTCCCAAGAGTGTTCTAAACAGGACGGGGGATTTGTACTCGTGTCGGCAGATTAAATAGCAGGAGGGGTGCCGGCCGCGGGGGGACGAGGGGGTGACGACTTTTTAATGAACAGCAGAGCCGCGGCCGGCCGGGCACGGGGTGCCTGCGACGGTCGACTCTCTCAGAACGTGTTTCCCGGCGTGTGTGTGTGTGTGGGGACGTGGCTCTGAGCCCCAGGTCTCCTCTTCCTTTTTACGTAAACTGGGCCTCTGCACGCGCTCACCTTCCCTTCCCTCACCTTCACAT
>NW_006292787.1:70155-71175 GCF_000327345.1 Myotis davidii
GCCAGAGGCCAGGCTCATGGTTGGTGAGTGCAGCAGTGGTAGCAGGATCCTCTCCTCCCTCTGCTGCAGGTGGGCGGTAAGGAGCGAGGGGTCCTGGATTGTGAGAGCCCCAGCCTGCCAGAGGAATGTCTGACTGTGGACATCCTCCAAGGAGTCGTGGACTGTGAGAGGGTACAGGCCCAGCTGAGGGACCTCCCCTCACCCCCACCCAGTGCACGAATTCCATGCACTGGGCCCCTAGTGTATTAAAATAAACGACAAAAAAAGGACATGGAATGTAAATGGAAATTTAACCAAATGGAAAGAGAAACGTACAGTAAAAAAAAAAAGAAATGAAGAAAATTGAACGAAAACGACACGCAGCCACGAAAGCATAAATCTCACCAGAAGAGCCCCATTAGAGCATCCTGAGATTCTGATCGCGGGGAACTGACTCCTGCTCGCGCATTCTCTCCTGTCCGTCACCTGGGAGACGCGTGAAAGGTTGAGGGGGGCAGAAGCGGACTGTTGGAGACGGGCGACGTTCGAGAAACGAGGTCCCACTGCAGTGAGATGGGAGCTGAGCCTGGAAGTTTCTGTCCAGCGGAGTCCGTCCATTCTGCCCCCCTCTAGCCTCTGCGTGTCCCCGAGCTCCATGTGCCCTTTGGACAATAGTGTTTAAAAAACATATGTTTATGGATGTCAGAGAGGCAGGGAGAGAGAGAGAGAAACATCCATGATGAGAGAGAATCAAGGACCGGCCGCCTCCTGCACGCCCCCCACACTGGGGATCGGGCCCGCAACCCGGGCCTGTGCCCGACCGGGAATCGAACCCTGACCTCCTGGTTCCTAGGTCGACACCAACCACTGAGCCACACTGGCCGGGTGATGATATATTTTTTTAAAAAACAGAATAGAAGTCTGTTTCTCCGTGGGGCTGGCTGTCTTCGTTTCCTTCTTGTCTGGGTTCCCCACGTGCCCCCCTCCTTCTGCAGTGGGCGCCCGTGTCTCCACGGCTCAGTGCCCACGGCTCCCGATCTC
>NW_006292787.1:71322-71718 GCF_000327345.1 Myotis davidii
CCGGGGGCCCCTCGTGTGTGGACCACATCCGATGGTGTCCGTCTCCGGGGGCCATGGCTTTGCTTTCATGCCGATCATTTTCTCTCGTTTTCCTCCCCGGCTGTCTCCGTTGGCCTCCTGTTTTAAAAACAACGGAGAACACGACAAGATAAGATGTTTCCTTTTCTGCAGGGGCCCTTTGAGGAAAGCCTTCTGATTTCTATTTGTATTCCGGTGGCAGCCTGGGGAGCCCTTTTAGGGGCACACAGCCTGCCTTTATGATTTTATCCAGGACAAACTGCGGATTCTTTCCTTCCTTCCTTCCTTCCTTCCTTCCTTCCTTCCTTCCTTCCTTCCTAAGCCTTAGTGGTTGAGCGTGGACCTAGGAACCAGGAGGTCAGGGTTCGATTTCCAGTC
>NW_006292787.1:72184-72776 GCF_000327345.1 Myotis davidii
GTGGGTGGCCTGGGCCTGACCCTTCCCCTCTCTCTGCCTCGTGTCCTCACCGAGCAGAGGCAGGAAGAGTCACCGATGGCCCGGGCCGGTGTGGTCCGTGGTTGAGCGTTGACCTAGGAACCAGGAGGTCAGGGTTCGATTCCCGGTCAGGGCACAGGCCCGGGTTGTGGGCTCCATCCCCAGTGGGGGGGCATGCAGGAGGCAGCCAATCCGTGATTCTCTCTCATCATGGATGCTTCTGTCTCTCCCTCTCCCTTCCTCTCTGAAATCAATAAACATTTATATATTAACAAAAAGGTAATATGCGAATTAGATCAGATAGACCAGACATCTTCCGGACGTCATTCCGGATGTCCTTCCTGACAAAGACGGGGCCTGGGCGTAACCGCCCAGGATCCTGGGTGCCTGCGGCCGGCCAGAGGGAGGGAAGCCAGGGTCCCAGGTGCAGGGGCTGAGGTGGAGGCATTTAGGGGTGATCAGGCAGGCAGGTGAGTAGTTGGGGTGATCAAGCAGGCAGGCAAGTGGTTAGAGGCAATGAGGCAGGCAGGCAGAGGCAATTAGAGGTGATGAGGCAGGCAGAGGCAATTCGGGG
>NW_006292787.1:73698-74097 GCF_000327345.1 Myotis davidii
CCGGCACACCCCACACTGGGGATCGGGCCCGCAACCCGGGCCTGTGCCCGACCGGGAATCGAACCCTGACCTCCTGGTTCCTAGGTCGACACCAACCACTGAGCCACACTGGCCGGGTGATGATATATTTTTTTAAAAAACAGAATAGAAGTCTGTTTCTCCGTGGGGCTGGCTGTCTTCGTTTCCTTCTTGTCTGGGTTCCCCACGTGCCCCCCTCCTTCTGCAGGTGGGCGCCCGCATCTCCCCGGCTCAGTGCCCGCGGCTCCCGATCTGGACTTGGTTCTGCCGTGGCCTCGCGTGGGCCCCGGTGGGCGCCCGTGTCTCCACGGCTCAGTGCCCACGGCTCCCGATCTGGACTTGGTTCTGCTGTGGCCTCACGTGGGCCCCGGGCCGTGGGGC
>NW_006292787.1:74201-76183 GCF_000327345.1 Myotis davidii
GAGGGAAACATCAATGATGAGAGAGAAGCGTGGATGGGCTGCCTCCTGCACGCCCCCCACTGGGGATGGAGCCCTCAACCCGGGCCTGTGCCCTGACCGGGAATCCAACCCTGACCTCCTGGTTCATAGGTTGGCGCTCAGCCCCAGAGCCACGCCTGCTGGGCCCTGTGTGTTTTATAAACTCGCCCGCGGCCTTCGTTCGTTCTAATGTGTTTGTCGACTCTCAGGTGTGGAAATGCTCGAAAAAAAAAATATTTTAAAAGTCATTTCAGTCCGGCAGGCATGGCTCAGTGGTTGAAAGTTAACCTGTGAACCAGGAGGTCAGCGTTCGATTCCCGGTCGGGGCACAGGCCCGGGTTGTGGGTTCCATCCCCAGTGGGGGGCGTGCAGGAGGCAGCCGGTCCGTGATTCTCTCTCATCACGGATGTTTCTCTCTCTCTCCCTCTCCCGTCCTCTCTGAAATCAATAGAAATATATTTTAAAAGAACACGGGCGGTTGGGATTGTACGAGTGCATCGCCCGTGCGGTTCCTGCCAAAGGATGTTGGGGACCCCCAGGGAGGAAGGGTGTGCAGCGGGTCCTCATTGCAGAGCGGGTGCAGCGAGTTCCCATCCCCCGGCGCGCCCGCCCCAGGCAGCGGCCGAGGCTGATGCACGCGCCCTGCTCTCCATCTCTCTCTCTCTCTCTCTCCCTCTCTCTCTCTCTCTCTCTCTCTCTCTCTCCCCCTTTCTCTCTATCTCTGTCTCTACCTCTATATCTATCTCTATCTCTAAGAGGAATCTTTCTTTAAGTGTTATCACTTCCATGATAAGAAGCAATCAACTAATCAATTTAGTTATTAGATTTGTATGTTTACAATAACATGTCAATTATGTGCCACTTAACCCAGTTACTTATTAATCTGTACCTTGAATCTTTAGCACAGGGGACATAATTGGAGGGGGCGCAAGTCCGTGTAAAGAGCCATGCCCTCGGGTTAACGATGGGCAGAGGGTGTGCTGCTAGTGCTGTGCATTGCCTCCACCTGCTTGGCTGGGCGGCCACACAGAGCCACCTCGGCTTCACCCCTGTGGCTTCTTTTTTATTCTCTGTTAAACCCTCACCTGAGGATATTGTTTATTCTATTTTATTTTTAAAAAATATATTTATTGATTTTTTACAGAGAGGAAGGGAGAGGGAGAGAGAGTCAGAAACATCGATGGGAGAGAAACATCGATCAGCTGCCTCCTGCATGCCCCCCACTGGGGATGTGCCCTCAACCCAGGTACATGCCCTTGACCGGAATCGAACCCGGGACCCTTCAGTCCGCAGGCCGATGCTCTATCCACTGAGCCACACCGGCCAGGGCCTGAGGATACTTTTTCCGTTGGTTTTTCGAGAGAGTGGAAGGGAGGGAGGGAGAGAGAAACATCCACGCGAGAGAGACACATGGATTATTCGGCTCCTGCCCGCCCTCCCGGGCGGCCCCTCCTACCCCAGATGCTCTATCCCCATGCTAGGGCAGGCGCTGTCCCAGGCCTCAGGGTATAATGGACTTGCATCTTTTTAAAAAATCTATCTTTATTAACGTCAGAGAGGAAGGGGGAGAGAGAGACAGACAGACATGAGTGATGAGAGAGAATCACGGATCGGCTGCCTCCTGCACGCCCCCCGCTCGGGATCGAGCCCGCAACCCGGGCCTGTGCCCTGACCGGGAATCGAACCCTGACCTCCGGGTTCCTAGGTCAACGCTCAGCCACTGAGCCACTGCAGCTCGATTCCCTTCCGTGCTGTGTGGACGGTTAAGACAGCTGGGCACCACTTGTCACATGGGCGGGAAGAGCAGAGGCACGTAGCGAGAGGGCACGCCAGGCGGCGGCAGAGCCTGGAAGCCGAGCGGGTCACGGAGCAGCGAGGCAGCCGGGGTCCCAGCGGAGTGGGTGGTGGGCTGCCCCCCACCCCCCACCCCCTGAGGAGGGTCCCCAGGGAGACCTGACTCCGCA
>NW_006292787.1:76406-79309 GCF_000327345.1 Myotis davidii
ATAGGGAGAGGGAGAAGGAAACATCCATGATGAGAGAGAATCATGGATCGGCTGCCTCCTGCACACCCCCCACTGGGGATCGAGCCCTCAACCCGGGCCTGTGCCCTGACCGGGAATCGAACCGTGACCTCTGGGTTCATAGGTCGGCGCTCAGCCCCAGAGCCACGCCCGCCGGGCCCTGTGTGTTTTATAAACTCACCTGGGGCCTTCGCTCGCTCTCATGTGTTTGTCGACTCTCAGGTGTGGAAATGCTCCGTTGGACCACCTGCCTCTGAGCAGAATCACCACCATGAGGAAGAGGTTCAGGTCAGTGGGGGGTTTTGATGGTGTTTCTGGGCTCCGCCGGGAGGTAGCTGAATGCCCTAAGCCGGGGAGTAGCTGAACGGGAGCAGCTGAGCGTGGGGAGGAGTAGCTGAATGTGGAGAGGAGTAGCTGAGCGTGGGGAGGAGTAGCTGAATGGGGAGAGGAGTAGCTGAATGGGGAGAGGAGTAGCTGAATGGGGAGAGGAGTAGCTTATTGTGGAGAGGAGTAGCTGAACGGAGAGTGCCAGGGTCCAGCCCCAGCGGGTCCATGGGTTCCCAAAGGTGTAGATGCCTCTGAGCAGAATCACCACCATGAGGAAGAGGTTCAGGTCAGTGGGGGGTTTTGATGGTGTTTCTGGGCTCCGCTGGGAGGTAGCTGAGTGCCCTAAGCTGGGGAATAGCTGAACGGGGAGTGGAGCAGCTGAGCGTGGGGAGGAGTAGCTGAACGTGGAGAGGAGTAGCTGAGCGTGGGGAGTAGCTGAACGTGGAGACGAGTAGCTGAGTGTGGGGAGGAGTAGCTGAACGGGGAGAGGAGTAGCTGAACGGGGAGAGAGTGGCTGAACATGGAGAGGAGTAGCAGGATGGGGAGAGGAGTAGCTGGATGGGGAGAGGCGTAGTTGGACCGGGAGAGAGTGGCTGAACATGGAGAGGAGTAGCTGGACGGGGAGAGGAATAGCTGAATGGGGCGAGGAGTAGCTGGACATGGCGAGGAGTAGCTGGACGGGGAGAGGAGTAGCTGGATGGGGTGAGGAGTAGCTGGATGGGGAGAGGAGTAGCTGAATGTGGCGAGGAGTAGCTGGACGGGGAGAGGAGTAGCTTTCCGGCAGGAAAGGAATAGTCGAACATGGCGAGGAGTAGTTGAACATGGAGAGGAGTAGCTGGACGGGGAGAGGAGTAGCTGGGCGGGGAGAGGGGCTGAGTGTGGGCAGTACCAGGAGCCCCGATATGACGGGATTTCTGGGGCTGAGATGAGAAAGGGAGTTGGTGGAGAGGGGCTGAGTGTGGGAAGGACCAGGAGCCCCGATACGGCGGATTTCTGGGGCTGAGATGAGAAAGGGAGTTGGGGGAATTTATTTTGGGTTTCCAGATTCTGTGCAAGGAGGGGAAACAGTCAAGATGCAAAACCACCAGGCGAGCCGGGGACCCCGGTGGCTTCGGTACGGGAGCAGCCATCGGCACCCTCGCCCGACCCCCGGGGGCCGGAAGCCATGCCCCTGCCCTTCTTCCCGCAGGAACGGCCTGGGGCCGGTGAAGGAAGGGGAAGCCCAGTACGCCGTGGTCCACTGCACCGGCTACATCAAGGCCTGGCCCCCGGCAGGTGAGCAGAGCCTGCTGGGGAGAAGGTGAACGTGCAGAGGAGTAGCTGCACGTGGGGAGGAGCAGCTGCCTCCGGCCCTCGGATGGTGAAAACGGGCAAGAGGGAGGGTTGGCGAGGATGGGGAGCGCTTGGAACCCCCACGTATTGCTGGCGGGAAGGTAAGATGGTGCAGCTACTTGGGAAAAACTGTCTGAGTTACTCAGATGTTAACCATTATGACTGGCCCAGCGACTTCACTCCTCAATACCTGCCTAGGGAAGTGGAAAACATGAAGAAACGTGTACATGAAGAGAGAGAGATTGATCAGTTGTCCCCCTGTATGAGCCCCGACCGGGGAGCAAGCAGGCAGCCTTTAGATGCACGGAATGATGCTACAGCCAGGTGAGCAACCCAGCCAGGACTACACACACACACACACACACACACACACACTCACATTAGAGGCCTGGTGCATGAAATTATTGCAAGAATAGGTCTCCCTTCCCTGGCTGCTGTCACTGGCTTCCCTCAACACCTGGGACCCCGGCTTCCCTCCTAGCCCCGGCTTCATCCAGGACAGTGGTTCTCAACCTGTGGGTTGCGACCCCTTTGGCGGTCGAACGACCCTTGAAAGACCCTTTCACAGGGGTCGCCTAAGACCATCCTGCAGATCAGATATTTATATGACGATTCATCACAGGAGCCACATGACAGTGATGAAGTAGCAACAAAAATAATGTAATGGTTGGGGGTCACCACAGCATGAGGAACTGTATTTAAAGGGCCAGGAGGTTGAGAACCGCTGATCTAGGAGGTCGTCCGGAAGGATGTCTGGTCTAATTAGCATATTACACTTTTATTCTTATACATACATACATTGATATATGTATATATATGTATGTGTATTTATATATATTCATTCTAGAGGCCTGGTGCACGAATTCGTGCACTGGTGGGGTCCCTCGGCCTGGTCTGCACCCTCTCACAATCTGGGACCCCTTGAGGGATGTCAGATAGCTGGTTTTGGCCCGATTCCCGCAGGCCCAATCCAGACAGGAGGAAGACCAATCCTGTGCGATGAGTGCCTGTCCTCTGATGGTCAGTGCGAGTTGTAGGGACTGGTCAACAGGTTGTTCAGTCGTTTGGTCACTTAGGCTTTTATATATATAGATTACCATTCAAAATTAAGTTACATGGAGTGTCTCGATTTGTTGCTCATGGGATATGATCTCTCTTCTTTTAAAATTACATTATACTTAGGCAACTGCCTAGCATGTCATCATTCAGTCTTTTACTTCCAAAGT
>NW_006292787.1:79519-79961 GCF_000327345.1 Myotis davidii
CGTATTACGCACGAGGTCTCAGCAGCCGCCCGCCCTGGAAACTTGGCCTCGGGAGGCCTGGTAGCAGGAGCCGGGGTGTTTGTCTTGGAGGATGAGAGATGTGATTTCTGTCTGTAAGTATTTGAGGGGGCGTCACACGGAGGAGGAGGAATGCGTCCTACTTAGCGCCGTTGCCAGGAGGCACCGTATGGACGATGTGGACAAAAAAAAAAGAGAGAGTGACCAAAAAAGCAGACTTCTAACTCTGGAGGGAAAAATGAGCCAAGGATATGAAAAGGGTGTTAAAGTGTATGTACGCACACACACAGACACGCATGGGCACATGTATATGCACATATATGTATACTAGAGGCCCGGTGCACAAATTCGTGCACCGGTGGGGTCCCTTGGCCTGGCCTGGGGGATCGGGCTGAAACCGGCTCTCCAACATCGCCCGAGGGGT
>NW_006292787.1:80302-80929 GCF_000327345.1 Myotis davidii
GAGGGCGCGGGCCAGCCCAGGGCCCCCCACCAGTGCACGATCGGGGCCGGGGAGGGACTGCAGGAGGGCTCAGGGCGTGTCCGGCCCGTCTCACTCAGTTCCAATCGACAGGACCCCAGCAGAAGCTCACCTACCAGTCGGAGCGTCTGCTCTCCGGTGGTCAGTGCATGTCATAGCGACTGGTGAACCGGTCAACTGTCTGCCCCTGGTGGTCAGTGCATGTCATAGCGCGTGGTTGAGTGGCCTTAGCATATCATTAGCATATTACGACTTGATTGGTTGAATGGATGGCTAGACGACTGGACACTTAGCATATTAGGCTTTTATTATATAGGATGTGTATGTGTACGCACACATGTGCACGGGCACACGTACGCACAGGCACATACATACGTGTGCACCCACACCACACATGTGCTTGTGTGAACACATGTGATGCATACCTACACACATGTGTAACACATATGCACACACACTAAGCTTTGGGGGGAAATTCAGTCTCCTGTTCCTCATAACTGTGAATTGAAATAATCGGATACCGTCTCCTCTCACCTACCGAATAGCAAAAAGTGAAAAAGACAAAATACACCGCGTTGGTGAGATTCAGAAAAACGGACACACTTACGT
>NW_006292787.1:81914-83270 GCF_000327345.1 Myotis davidii
ATTCTCATGTTAAAATTTTATTTATTTTTAAAAATATTTTTTTATTGATTTCAGAGAGGATGAGGGAGAGATAGATAGGAATATCCATGATGAGAGAGAATCACTGATCGGCTGCCTCCTGCACGCTCCACACTGGGGATCGAGCCCACAACCCGGGCAAGTGCCCTGACCGGGAATCGAACCCGGACCTCCTGGTTCACAGGTTGATGCTTAACCACTGAGCCACGCCGGCCGGGCTCCCCACCCCTGATGTAGACCCTCATGCTTCATGCATTTCCTCAGCCCAGTGCTCAGCTCAGCCTGGCACTTAGTAGGTGTTTCATGAAGACGGGAGGGGGGAGGGATGGGAGGGAAGGAGGGCTCAGGCCGCACAAACAGCAGACCTAAGGGATGGATGGGTCGATGGAAGAATTTCTTGCCAGAATTTCCAAAGCCATTTTTTTATTTTTTTTTCGTGGAAATTTTTTGTTCTTGTGAATCCTCACCTGAGGCTATTTTTCCATTGATTTTTTTTTAGAGAGAGTGGAAGGGAGAGGGAGAGACAGAGAGAGAGAGAGACCGATGTGAGAGACTCATCCATCGGTTGCTTCCTGCACGCATCCCGACCAGGGCCCGGGACCCTGCAACCCAGGCAGTGCCTTGGGCCGCAATCGAACCCGGGACCTGTCCGTCCCAGGCCCGACGCTCTAACCACTGAGCCACACCGGCCGGGGCTGGAAGAGTTTCAGGATGGCGGCGACGGTCATCGGCCGCCGCGCTGAGCGCTGAAACGAGGTCGCTGGTGCTCTTACCGCCCCCCCGACCCCCCCTCCCCCGTGAGGTCATGGGATCTGGAGCTCTGGGCGGCACCTCACTTCAAGCCTCCGCCATGGCTCGTTAACGGCCACCAGGAACGCGGTCCCACTCGCCGGCTCATGAGCTCAGCATCCTGACTGGTAAACAATGACTGGCTCAGGGAAAAATGAGCTTCCCTTAGCTCCCCTGAAAATAGCCACAGGGGACCCCGGGCACCTCGGAAGGTACCGGAAGGGGCAGGAGCCAGCAGGGGCCTCGTAAAAAGATTATTAGGGCCCGGCCGGCCTGGCTCAGGGGTCGAGCATCGACCTATGAACCAGGAGGCCAGGGTTCGATTCCCACTCAGGGCACAGGCCCAGGTTGCGGGCTCCATCCCCCGTGAGGGGGCGTGCAGGAGGCAGCCGATCCAGGATTCTCTCTCTTCTCTGATGTTTCTCTCCCTCTCCCTCTCCCTCCTTCTGAAAAGGGGCCCGGCCGCTGGTGCAGGCACAGAGCAGGGCTCCTGAGTAGCTGGGGTGGTGCTGAGGGGCAATGGAACAGGCTGGGAAGAAAGGGCAGGGA
>NW_006292787.1:83386-84064 GCF_000327345.1 Myotis davidii
AAGTGATGTCTCTACCTCTTCCTCCCTCTCCCTTCTTCTCTGAAATCAACTTAAAAAAGTTAAACAGGCACCGTGAAGCGCAGGTTGCGATTGAGCAACCCTCCGGGGATTTGTAAGAAAAGAGCCAGGAAATTGGAGCCAAACTGTCCGTGGCAGGAACAACAGATCCGAGAAACCCAGAACAGGCTCCCGGGGGCGAGCGGAGCCGGCTGGGAGCAGCCGTCACTTGGAACCGTCTAGACCAGCGGTTCTCAACCTGGGGGTCGCGACCCCTTTGGGGGCCGAACGACCCTTTCACGGGGTTGCCTCAGACCATCGGAAAACACACCTATCATTACGTATTGTTTTTGTAATGAATTGCTATGCCTTCATGATGTTCCATGTGTCACAATGAAAATCCATCCTGCACATCAGGTATTTGCACGACGATTCATCACAGTAGCAACATGACAGCGATGACCTAGCCACGAAGATAATGTTATGGTTGGGGGTCACCACAGCGTGAGGAGCTGTGTTAAAGGGTCGCGGCGTGAGGAAGGTTGAGAACCGCTGATCTAGACCAATCCCCTCCCCCTCCCCCTGCACAGAGAGGCCTGGCCTGTGTGGCTCAGTGGATAGAGCATTGGCCTACAGACTGAGGGGTCCCCGGCTCGATTCCGGTCAAGGGCATGTACCTTG
>NW_006292787.1:84305-86027 GCF_000327345.1 Myotis davidii
AACACATTGTTATCTTTTAATAATTTTAGAGAGAGGGGAAGGGAGAGAGAAACATCCGTGATGAGAGAGAATCCTGGGCCGGCTGCCTCCCGCACGCCCCACCCTGGGGATCGAGCCCGCCACCCGGGGCCCGTGCCCTTGCCCGGGAATCGAACCTGGGACTTCGCAGTGCACGGGACGATGCTCCTACCGCCTGAGCCACGCCGGCCGGCTGGGGACGCCTCGCCCCATCTTATAGGGCTCGTGACATCGGTTTCATTCTGAGCGTGTTGGCGGGAGTGTGAGTAAAAGAATCCCTAATGGAAGAAAAAAAAAAAAAAAGAAGAAGAGTTCCCCAGGCCAGTGGTCGGCAAACTCATTCATCAACAGAGCCTAATACCAACAGGACGGCGATTGAAATTTCCTTTGAGAGCCAAATTTCTTAAACTTAAAAACTATCTAGGCAGGTCCATTGTTATTCACTTAATTATTGTCCTCCTAAGGCTTAGGAAGAGCCACACTCAAGGGGCCAGAGAGCCGCCTGTGGCTCTCGAGCCGCGGTTTGCCGACCACGGCCCCAGGCCATTCCTGCCCGTGTCTGACCCTGAATGGGCTCAGCCTGAAGGAACATGTGCGGTCCCTTCCACCTGCTAGGGAGGAAGCCCCCCACGACGGCCCCTGTTGCCTGTGCTGCGGGGTGCGGCCGGCCCCCCGGACACTGTGACCGTCTGGAGATGGGAGCGGCCTCCGCCAGCACCTGGCGTGGCACAGGCTGACCCCCCGCCCGGAGCTGGTTTCCATGACGCGGCCTCTTTCCCAGCAGCTGGCATCCGCTCCATTTGGTTCATCCCCTAAACATCCGTGGAAAATCTCTGTTTTGCTGGCAGTGGGGCTGCCCGGGACGGCCAGCGTCAGGCCTGGGGAGGGGGCGCTGGCCCAGGAGCGTGTGACACCCCCCCAACCCCTCGAGAAAGCCCCGGCCGCCCAGAGCCAGAGGCCTGATGGGGTTGGGGCTGCTGGTTCGCCAGGCGGCTCAGCCCCTCCACGGGCTGATCCCAAGGGGCTTGTCGAACATGGTGTGCTTGTTTTTCCTGCGTTCGGAAATTGCCGAAGGCTGCTTGTCCGGAAGGAGGCCGCCAGCTCACGGGGCAGTGCCTGGAGCCTGCTGGCTCCAGCCCCCCCTTAACCCTGCACACCCCAAACCCCGGCCCTGGCCCGTGGAGCGTGTGCACAGCAGGCCTCATCTCTGCTCGTGACTCACAGGATGTCCGAGGGCAGCGGTCCTCAACCTGTGGGTCGCGACCCCTTTGGCGGTCGAACGACCCTTTTCCAGGGGTCGCCTGAGCCCATCCTGCATGTCAGGTATTTACATGACGATTCATCACAGCAGCCACGTGACAGTGATGAAGGAGCCACGGAAATAATGTTATGGTTGGGTCACAACATGAGGAACTGTATTTAAAGGGCCAGAAGGTTGAGAACCACTGGCCTAGGGACACCCCAAAGTCACGGCCTTAGCTCCTATGGTGGAGGGTGGTGGTGGGTAAGGTATTCTGACCCCCTGTTCTCAGGCAGGGCGATGCCATGCTAACCCCCCTCCCTTTTTTAAAATATATTTTTTTATTGGTTTCAGAGAAGAAGAGAGAGAGAGAGAAACATCAAGGATGAGAGAATCATTGATTGGCTACACGCTCCAGACTGGGGATTGAGCCTGTAACCGGGAATCGAACTGTGACCTCCTGG
>NW_006292787.1:86350-87597 GCF_000327345.1 Myotis davidii
TGCAGGCATGCACTCAGGGGACCACGCAGGCAGGACGGAGCCTCCGTGAGCTGGGGGGACCCCGGTTGGCGTCTCCCTCCCACACTCTGGCCGACACCGTCCCTGAGAACCTAACGGGCAGAGTAACATCGGAGCTGAAGCACAAACGTACACAAGAGGCAGGAATTTGCAGGTTGAAAAAAATGCTTCCTCGCCCGGCCGGCGTGGCTCAGTGGTTGAGCGTCGACCTATGAACCAGGAGGTCAGGGTTCGATTCCCGGTCAGGGCACAGGCCCGGGTGGCGGGCTCCATCCCCAGTGGGGGCCGTGCAGGAGGCAGCCGATCAACAATTCTCTCTCATCGTAGATGTTTCTATCCCTCTCTCTCAAATAAAAACAAAAAACAAAACATCCTATCTCATAAAAGGCTAATATGCAAATCGACCTAAACAGCGAAACGACCGGTCGCTATGACGTGCACTGACCACCCAGGGGCAGACACTCAAGCTGGGCTCACGGCTGGCGAGCGCAGTGGCAGTAGTGGGAGTGCTAAGGATGTCTGCCTGCCAGCTTAGAGGAGCGGGCCTAAGCCATCAGTCGGACATCCCCTGAGGGCTCCCGGACTGCGAGAGGGCACAGGCCGGGCTGAGGGACCCTGCCCCCTCCCCCATGCACGAATTTCGTGCACTGGGCCTCTAGTATTTATATAAAGAGGAGGTGAATGGGTGCTTCACCTTGTGGTCCCCCCAACATTTGAGGGGGTCCATCCGGCGGCTCTTGTGTGGCAGCAGGAGCGCCCTTGGGTGGGGGGTTCTCCGTCAGCGCCATGGGGAGAGTGTGAGTCAAAAGAAGAATCCCTAAAAGAAGAAAAAAAACAGAAGAAGAGCGCCCAAGACACCCCCAGAGGCCCGTGCTGGGGGCATTGGGGCGGGGGGGCTGAGACCAGCTTCCTTTTCCTTTCCTCCCACCAGGACTCTCGGGGGTCGTGTGGAGTTTTTCCTGGGAGTTCAAGGTTCCCTCGGGGAGGTCTAGGCTGGGTCTGTGTTCACGCATTGTTTTTTTTTTATTGATTTCAGAGAAGAAGGGAGATAGATAGAAACATCAATGATGAGAGAATCATTGATTGGCTGCCTCCTGCATGCCCCCTACTGGGGATGAAGCCCACAACAGGGGCTTGTGCCCTTGACAGGAATCAAACCCAGTTCACAGGCTGATGCTCTATCCACTGAGCAAAACCAGCAAGGGCTCTTTTCAATCTTTAAATTATTT
>NW_006292787.1:91527-91847 GCF_000327345.1 Myotis davidii
TCCCTCCCCCCCGCCGTGAGCTCCCCGGGGGTGGGGTGGGGGGGGGCGCTGGATCCCCGCCCCGGCGAAGGCCCTGGTCCCCAGCAGAAAGTCGGTCGGGCGCTTAGTAGGTGCTCAGAAACCCGGTCACACGTGGCCCATCTCCCGGCCGCGCTCTGACCTGGCGATTCGGCCCGTTTTGCAAAAAATGCGTAAAGGAATCGCTCGCATTTCATCTTCCTCAACCTCCTCTGCGTCGTCGGCCACACGGGCAGGCGACAGGCACCACGAAGTTATCGAGAGACGTCGGGCAGCCCGGCCGGCGGGGCTCAGGGGCTGAG
>NW_006292788.1:0-319 GCF_000327345.1 Myotis davidii
GGCATAAAATTAGAAATCAACTACAATAAAAATTATGAAAAACATCAAACACTTGGAGGCAAAATAGTATGTTATTAAACAATGATTGGGTTACCAAAGTGATCAAAGAAGAAATAAAAAGCATCCTGGAAAAAAATGACAATGAACACACAACAATCCAAAATCTATGAGACATAGTGAAAGCCGTCCTGAGATGGAAGTTCATAGCTCTACAGACCTACCTCAAAAAAAAAAAAAAAGTAATAAATTATCTAAACCTACAACTCAAAGAGTTAGAGAGAGCAACAAGAAAAAGCCCAGAGTAAGCAGAAGGAAGGAA
>NW_006292789.1:0-7376 GCF_000327345.1 Myotis davidii
GCGTCTGCCTATATCGCCGCCATCTTCTCTCCCAGGATACTTTTTAATTGCTTCATTTATTTTTTGAAAAAGAGAAGAGAGGAGAGAGTAGATAGGTTTGAATATAGTGAGTCAAACTACAATAATTAGAGAGGAAAAACAAAAGCATGAAAAAAATTGGTTAGTGAAGAAAGAGAATAGAGAAGTGTTCATGGATTTGGGGCAAGGGAGAGGAAATTAGATATATGAGTAAGCCAACAGAGACTACAATAATAATAACACATCAATAAAGCAGATAAGATCAATTTTTAACAAGGGGTAAAAGGAAAGGGGAGAGAAAAACTAAAGCAGGGACAGGAGAAGAGAAACAGGATGAAAAGGAGAAGTGAGGAAGAAAAGGGTAGAAAAAAAGATAAAATAAAATGATAAAAAATAAAAATAGAATGAAGAAAATAATACAAAAATAAAAGATAAAGAAATCAAAGCAAAAAAAATAAAGAAAAAATTTAAATAAAAGATATAGAAGAAAATAAAAAAGTGAAACGCCTTTTGTTTCAGCCAAGTTTTTTTTTTTTAATATATTTTATTGATTTTTTACAGAGAGGAAGGGAGAGGGATAGAGAGTTAGAAACATCGATGAGAAACATCCATCAGCTGCCTCCTGCACACCCCCTACTGGGGATGTGCCCGCAACCAAGGTACATGCCCCTGGCCGGAATCGAACATGGGACACTTGAGTTCACAGGCAAACACTCTATCCACTGAGCCAAACCAGTTAGGTCCCAGCCAAGTTTTAAAGCCCCGTGGAGGTTGGTTTAAGACACCACTCTTCTGTTCTGTCTGCCACTTCTCAGTTTCCTGTTAACTAGTCAGCCCCATGTTGAAGTTTCAAGTGATCCACAGCTCCTCTGTGTCTTTCTCCAGAGTCTTGGTTGCAAGCAAGTGGGACCAATCTGCTCACTTTTCCTTGACTGCCTGCTGTCAATCTTCATCACTCCATCATCTGTTTCTGACAAGAGGTTTAGGTGGGGGTGTTGCTCTATTGCTTTCCAGGACTGAATGGCCCCTCAACCCTGTCCCTGAGGACTCCCTGTGGGGTATTCAGAGTCTTTATTTCCTCTGCAAAGCTCTAGGTTGGGTGCAGCTGCACTAGCTGCCCTGAGGCTGCTGGGAGGAGCTGGCTCCTCAGGAGAAAATGGCTGCTTAGGTTTTGAGGCTCCAGAATGTCTCAGTGCCAGATTCCTGGTTTCCTCTCCCTGTCCTGCTCCCCTCCACAGTCTCTCGCCAGCCTCCACAAACCTGTACCTCCATCTGCATTGCAGCCTCAGTGAATGTTTGTAATTGAAAGGTCCTATGTACTGGGTTTAGTGAATAAAAGCAAATACAAAACTGAGGGAAAACAACCATACAACTGTGAGTTTCTCTCCCCCCAGCATTGTGTGGCTTGGGAAGCTCTTCAGGCTGCCTTTTTAGGCATAGCCTTTCCCAGCTGTGGACTTGTATTTAGATTCCCCAGCCACCAGCAGCCCTGTGGACCTCCCTTCCACAGTCAGGTGTTATGTGTGTCTCCAAGGGACACAAACTTGGTGCAGTGCAGGTTCCTTCTGACCCTCTCGTCCTGGTGGTCAATCATCTCTGTCTCCAGCCTAGATCTCCTATCCTACCATTCTTCAGACATTCTCTGCCCTTTTTAGCTGTGGATTGTTTCACCAGCTGTGTCTAATTCTGACTTTAGTTTTTACCTGAAAACAATTACATTCAGTTTTATCTCAACAACCAAAAATGGTAAAACAATTAACGGAACATCTCTAAAGACTGGAGGCTGTTCGCCTTCAAATTTTAATCTAAAGCTATCATTCAAATAATCATGCATCAGCTCAAGAACTGTGAGAAATAAAATGTAACAGAATCAACAGTTCAAATGTTGTGGTCAACAGTTATAGTTGCAGAAAAAAAATTTAAAACTTCATCATAGCATTCATGCAAATGCTTTCCACATATGTTAAAGAGTTAAATTTTAAGACATAAAACTTCAATCTAACAATCTCTAAGAATGCACAGGGTGCAATGTGAGCTAAGAAGAGTTTGATGTGCAATAATTTAGAGAACATATTAGTGTTCTCTAAATTGAATATAATTACATTTTTATACTAAATGCCATATATTATATATAAGGGAAGGATATTATCTTGTGGCTGCAGGGGGCAAGAGATGTTTGAGATCAAAGTGGTATAAAACTGCTTTAATGTGGCAATGTAGAAAATTTAGAGATGATAGACTTAACTGCATATAAACCTCAAACTCAAGAAAATTAACTAAAAATCAATGAGTAATATGAGAAAATTAAATTAGGTTGGTAGGTAATTTACATCAAATACATTTATATTTTTATGCCACTTAAATAACAATGACATTATTTAAACATGCAAAAAAATGATAAGAAAGTTCACTTGAAAGAATAAATGACCTTTCTGTAAAAACTCAAATTAAGAGCAATGAGAGATATTTTTAAAATAGACACTGAGTTACTGTAAAGACACAATAATAAAATGATTCAGCATTGATGCAAAATCAGACATAAACTGATATCTCAAATGTTAGAAAAAATTCAGTACTTATGGATTTAACTGAAGTCAAATTTACATTTCACAACTGCATTTTTTTTTCATTATGAGAGTGCTGAAGTTTAGAACATAAAACCCTAAAAAATGGATTGGTAGAGCTATTAGGTAAGGAAAGCAAGTTATGGAGAAATCAACATAGTATCATGTCACTCTTCTAGAAATAAACAACAAAAATTCCTTTTTCTGATTTTCAGCAGATTAATTATGCATTTGTCTGAGCATGGGGAATTGTGCACATATTGCAAAAATATGCTGTTGGCATATTTAACATTAAAGTAAGACACTGGGAATGGGAAGTGGTAGGTAACACCTTCTGTGTTTTGTATAAATCCCTGAACATTCTCAATTCTGAAGTTTTCATACATATCATAAGGAGATGATAAAGCATATTAGTAATAATACAGAATAATAACAATAAACATATACTGAGTGTATAATAATTTATCAACCATTTTGCTAAATGATTTCCTGTGAATTATTTTTTGTTTTATTTTGTTTTCATTTTTTAATCGTCACCTGAGGATTTTTTTTCCATTTATTTTTGAGAGAGAGTGAAAAGGAGGGGGCAGGGAGAGAGAGAAAAACATTGATATGAGAGACACACATCGATTGGCTGCCTCCTGCTTGCACCTCAACCAGGGCCGGGGATTGAACCTACAACTGAGGTATGTACCCTTAACCAGGAATCAAACTCATGACCTTTTGATCTGTGGTCTGATACTCTAACCTCTGAGCAACTAGTCAGTGTTCCTGTGAATTATTTTATTGGGCTTCACTATAGTCCTACTATATACTCTTATTCTTTCTCAAAAGTGTTCTCTTAAGGATCAAATAAGCAATACAAGAAAAAATATTTTTGTAAAGTTTGAGAAACAAACAGAAAGGATTACATGATCATGACTTCTGAACCTATGTGCAAAAAAAACAACACTGCATTCATAGAGGAGATATTAGCATCCTATTTAGAATACAAAAGCCTACATCTAGGAATTTGATTCAATAAATAATTGTTTGATAGCTAAATTATCTACCTTTCTCATCCTCCAATCATAAATTGCTATTTTCATACCCAAGTTCAGTACTGAATTCCTGTTTTATACGGTTGTTATTGCATGTCTTATTGAAGTTATCTCTTTAAATTGTCTACCTGAGGGGCTAGATCTCATATTGCAGGTGCATGTCCAATGTCTAAAAGATAGAGTGGCCAGGTAGGGCTAGAAACCCCCAAAATCAATTGTTCTATTTGATTTGTTCTATTTGTTAGTGCATGCCACTAATCAACTTGAATGGTGACCCATTTTTAACCTTGGTTTTACTGTTGTATCTAATACACAGTTAATAGGATTATATACTCCTAAATATCAATAAGTATTAAGATAGTTAAAGTAAGATGGACAATAAGAAAAAAAGTAAGCAAAATTCAATAGTTTTCCACTATACCAGTAATAATAAGTTGGAAAATAATCCATTGACCACAGCAAGGATAAGCATAAAACATCTAGAAAGAAAATTATCAAGAGTTATTCTAGTAGTTATATGAAGCACTCTATAAAACTTTCCTAATGGTATCAAAGAAGGCTTGAAAATATGGGCATGTATACTTTTCACTCTGGATAGAAGACTGGATATTGCAAATTGGTTAGTATTTCTCAAATTACATTTTTTCAAATTACTTATATTTTTCCAAATAATTAGTTTTAAAAAATGGAAAACAGAAGCCAAATCTACATTTAAATTTGTTAATATGGAAAATTTCAAACATAAATTTCAAACATAAAGTAGAGGTAATAATTTACCCACCATGCACCTATAATGATTATCAACTCATGGGTAAACATTTCCTCTATACCTCATCTACAGCTCTCCCTCTGCTACCATCATCTACTGGATTACTTTGAAGCATATCATATTAGATCAGATCAGATCAGATGTGACCATTTGATAATTTAAGAAAATGTTGTTATGTTTATTTTCAAAATAAAATGATTTATCAAAGAAATATAACATGCTAAAAAAACAAGGATCATTCATCATGTAAGATTCTAAAAGGCACTGTAACAATATATTTTTTAAAAAACTGGGTATTACTTCCAAAATTGACAGACATTTCACTGAAACAAAATTGTAACCTGGTAAGATTAGAGACCTGAACATTTTAAAAAAGATAGAACCCTACTTCATATCATACAATCAAATGTCTTCCATGGAAATTAAAGAAGAATATTAAAACATAAAACAAAAGAAATCTATTGACTTATGAAATTCCCATGATGTATTGTTTTGTGACATCAGGAAGTTGCAAAACAATTTATTTTACTAGCTCCCCTTTTTACCAAAGTAACAACCCAGGAAATGTCCCTCATATAAATATATGTGTTGATAAGCATTTGCTTGATAGGGAAAAAAAAAGCACAGATGTTTATTTAAATGTAATTAGTATTTGTGGAAATGCTGTAAAGGATCAGGAATGAAGCACTGTGAGGAGAAATTATTCAATTGTCTATTTTTCGCACTTTTTTAAAATTAGAATGAGGAAGTATGACTTTTGTAATGAAAGATTATAAAGGAAAACATTTTAAAAAGAAAGGCAAACCTGGGCCACTCTTGGACTGTGATTATGATGTACATATATCACATCACACATGTCATTTAACCTTTAGCAAGGTTTGTTTTATAATATGAAAAAATATACATACAAATCCTATATAATGAAAGGGTAATATGCAAATTGACCCTAACAACAGAACGATCAGAACAACCACTCGACCAGTCGCTATGAGGTGCAGTGACCACCTCTGGGTCCCTTTCCCTGGCTGCAGGTTCCTATCACCCAACGGCAAATGGATAACTGGGGGTAGGTGGAAGGAGACATGGATGGCACCAGGCCAAGGCCCCCACCCCACTGGTTGCCCCACACACAGAGGGTGACCCACAGTGGGTGCAGGGCCAGCGAGCAAGCAAGAACAGCTGCTTCTTGGTCTCTCCCTCCAGTCCTCAGGCTCTGATTTCCTGATGGCAAACAGAGAACTGGGGGTGGGTGGATCACAGGCCAGGCCTAGGGACTATACCCATGCACAAATTTTGTGTGCCGGGCCTCTAGTAGTATAAATAATAATAATTAAAAAAATAGAAACAAAAAATAACCTTTCATGCATGTTTACTGAGATGTCAGGCAGATATGTCAGGCTTTTATGAGCATCAGGCACATTTAACCCTCGCAGAAAAAAAATCTTGGCAGAGAAAGGATGTTATTACATCTGCCTCCCAGATTTATTGTGGGGATCAAATGAGACAACATGTCCCAAAATATTTTGGCAAGTAGGGATATCAAAGCAATGTAGGCCATTAATATGGAAAAAAATCTCATGTCCAATGATACACATTTATTCATAATATGCAAATTTCCCATTTGAAAACTACTGGCTACTATGTCAGAATGTAAGACCTTTAAGTACATCTTCTTGTTAGCTAACATTAAAACTTCAACTTATAAATTGCCATTTTTTTCACCAGAGGTTATTCAGTAAATTTTTAGTTTCATGTTCCTTTCAAGGCAACTTTGGATAAGCTGACCGCAAAATTCCTACAAACTCTTTTCTTTAGAATCGAGAAGTGAAAACTGAATTTGGAATCTTGTTTCCAGCACTATGCTGATCCAGGTAGGAGCTTGCTACTCAAAGTGTAGTTCAAGGATTAGTAGTACAGGCATCCCCTGAGAACTTATTAGAAATCTACCGTGTTGGGCTCTACCCCAGCTATACTATACTTAATTAAAATCTACGTCTTTAACATGATCCCCAAGTGATTTCTAACCACATTAAAAATTTGAGAATCAGTGGTGTAGATGATCTAAAGAAATAATCTTCTTTTATAAACTTAGAAATATGGGATAAGATGCAACAAAAATATATTTTAATGTAGAGCTGAGCTCATAATAAAGTATGGGTCTAAATCCACTAACAAGAAATTACCAGTGGGCAAGCCCATGCCAGGCTCCATAACCTAAAGCCTTGGGTTTTAGTGAGCCAGACAGGGGCATGGCCGTGAGCCTTGGCAAGGTAGGAAATTAGAATGTAACTCTCACAATAAAGCATTTAATAAAATTAGTCATTCCTAATGACACTCCTAGAAACTAGAAGACAACTTAATATTACATCTTCCAAATAACCTACAGCAAGCATATTTTAATGGTGAAATATTCATTCTTAGTATTAATAACAAGAAAGTTATGAAAATATATTCTACATCATTATTAATCAGAAAAATGCACTCAAGACCACAAGGGGATACAATCTATATCCATGTTATTGGCAAAAATTTAAAGAACAATACCTAGTGTATGCTAGGGTGTCAATTCACAGTATCGCAGACATAGCTGGTGGGAACATAACTTAGCGGAATTCATTTGGGAAATAGTTTAGCATTACCTCTTTTTCCCCAGAGAATTTCATGAGTGAAATTTTCAAAATCAATAAACAAATGCAAAATTAAAATAATAGGGAACTGTTTTCTAGCCAAGATACAACATTTAAAAGACAAAAGGAAAAATATTAATAAATTTGACTTAAACATATTTGTGCACATTATGACACATCATAAAGGTATCAAAAGCTAAATGACAAAAAGGGAACATATTTAGCATTATCTCTTAAAGTTGAATATTTCCATAACCTATGGCCCACTGATTTCACTGCTAAAGAAGGCCCAACAGAAACTCATCCATTTCAATAGGCAACATGTATAAGACTTCATAGCAGCATTTCTTACAACATA
>NW_006292789.1:8795-16870 GCF_000327345.1 Myotis davidii
ACATCATAAATATCAAAAGCTAAATGACAAAAAGGGAACATATTTAGCATTATCTCTTAAAGTTGAATATTTCCATAACCTATGGCCCACTGATTTCACTGCTAAAGAAGGCCCAACAGAAACTCATCCATTTCAATAGGCAACATGTATAAGACTTCATAGCAGCATTTCTTACAACATAAAAAACCTGGAAACAGTCCAAATGTCCATGAACAGGAACATAGGTGAAAAACCTATGGTAAATACACACAATGGAATGTTCCCTACTAGTCAAACATAATGAACCACAACAGCACACACAAATGAGGATAAAACTTTATAACAAAGTGAAAAAAATTAGAGCCATAAATATTACAAATAGCAAGAGAAAAGAAAACAAGGAAATATTGACTGGGAATCAGGATGATGGTTACTGTTAGTGAGGGAAGGTGAGGGTATGAGTTTGTATAGGCAGCTATACAGTTAGATGCATGTTATTATCAATGCCCTACCTTTTCTTTTCAGTGATAGGCTTGTGTGTTTCTTACATTATTAAAAATAACTAAGTAACTAAATAAATGAAAGCAGGGCAGGTATGAATTATATTGAGAGGATGTCATTCATGAAGAATTATGACCAATTTATTCCTTTGGAACCAAGATACAATTAATTTTATTACTTTTTATCCTATATGATAAAAGGCTAATATGCAAATTGACCGAACAGTGGAATGACTGGTCGCTATGATGAACACTGACCACCGGGGGGCAGACACTCCCACAGGGGGAGTGCTGCTCAGCCAGAAGCTGGGCTGATGGCTGGTGAGGGCAGTGGCAGTGGTGGGAGCCTCTCCTGCCTCCACGGCAGTGCTAAGGACATCCCCTGAGAGGGTGCAGGCCAAGCTGAAGGACCCCCCTCCCACCCAGTACACGAATGTTGTGCACTGGGCCTCTAGTTTAAGATAAAGATTATGAACGTTTAATGAATTCTTATTTAAATGTCAGTGTGTTAGTTCATTAATCCTCAGGATAAATGTCTGACATGACATGACATACAACAGATTTGTAATGAGGATTGAATAAAGCAACCTATGTAAAAATATTTTGTAAATTAAAAAAGTGTTACAAAAATGTAAGGGATCATATACTTGCAACTTTCCATCCCACTTTTTTTTTTATTATTGTCTGAAGTTTTACATATGTCTTCTTTTTCACATCATAAAGGCATCAAAAGCTAAATGACAAAAAGGGAACATATTTAGCATTATCTCTTAAAGTTGAATATTTCCATAACCTATGGCCCACTGATTTCACTGCTAAAGAAGGCCCAACAGAAACTCATCCATTTCAATAGGCAACATGTATAAGACTTCATAGCAGCATTTCTTACAACATAAAAAACCTTGAAACAGTCCAAATGCTTTACAACTTAGAACATATATACTAGATTATGAGTACTTTAAGCAATTCTTCTAATGAGCTAAGGTGAACTCTCTCTTATTAGGTTTTCATTCATTATACCAAAATGTGTTTGGTGTGCTACATAGATAGCTAAATAGGAGCTGGAGCAAAGTCTCAGTCAATAGTTCACCTGAAGAAGAATCAGATTCTAGGAAAAAAGTAAATTTCCTAGGTTTAAAAGAAAATAGTTGAGAGAAAGTCAGTTTTTATATAATACCTGATAATTTTGCAATGCATTGAAGATGTAGATGGGTGAGTAGAAAATGATTTAGCAGAGAGAGAAAGCTCAATCTGAAGCTATAAGTCTAGAAGCAGCCTGATTTGCATGTCTCCAAATCTAAACAATCCCCAAGAATGGGAAACACTAGGTACGTGTGACAGTGAACATAAAGGTGGGCTAAAAAAACAGGAATATTGGCTAAATGTCTATATAAGAAGCAGTTAGAACACCAGAATCACTCAACCTCTTATATTCCCATGAACGGTAGGCCCAGAGAACAACATACAGAGGAGGGTGACAGAGAACTCTAGAAGGGACGTCTCCAAAAAAGTTGAAAATGAGAGATCGCTTCATGTATTTGAAAGTATTGAGAGATTTGTATCTCTACTGAGAGTATGGGGTTAAACTAGTGACAAATATTTAGAAAATTATAACAAAACAATTTACGTTGGTGGAGTAATGAAGCACAAGTCAAAAATGAAATACAATTACAGCATATTACCTGATTTAGCTCAGAACAATGTTTGCTTTACTGTAATTAAAACACAAGGCTTCACCCTGGCCAGTGGTTAGAGTATCAGCCAGTGCACCCAAGGGTTTCAAATTTGATCCCAGGTCCCGGTTGGAGTTTGTACAGGAAACAACCACGCAATGTGTCTTTCTCATGTCGATGTTTTGATGTTTCTCTCTCCCTTCCATTCTCTCTTAAAATCAATGGAAAAATATCCTTGGGTGAGGATTAACAGAAAACAAAACAAAACAAAACAAAAAACAGATAAAAACAAAGAAAAACAAAAAAGCATGTGTCTTCATTCAAAAGGCCAAATGAGTGAAACAAATAATACTAATGTTAATAACATAGGCTTATTAAAATTAAATAAGAATGATTCACTTAGAAGTATTTAAAACTTTACCTAAAAAATAAGCAGTTCATAAATATAAAAAGCATAATCATTAGTGTTATTAGTAAGCATGAGTATTATTTGAATGGGAAATTAGAGGATGGGAGTGGTTATGTTTTCTGTTTAAAGATCACACACCAACTGAGCATCTGAACTTTCCTTAAAAAAAAGTTTCTTCTATACGCCTGAAAATAATATAATATTGTATGTCAACTGTAATGGGAAAATTAAAAAACAACAACAGTAGTTTCCTTGACTGGTCTTCTGAATTGGGCATTTATTTAATTTAATTTAATTTTTTCAATTTATCTGTACTGTTGAAAAGTATTACAGATGTCTCCCTTTTCCCCCCATTGATGCCCCTACTCTCCACTCCGCCCCCCGCCCCAGGCCTTCATTACACTATTGTCTGTGTCCATGGGTTATGTATATATGCATGTAAGTTCTTTGGTTAATCTCTTACCACCCCCCTTCCCTCTGAGATTTCTCTGTCTGTTGCATGATTCCATGTCACTGCATCTATTTTATCGCTTTATTTTGTTTATTTGATTCCACATATATTAGTAAGTGAAATCATGTGGTACTTGTCTTTCTCTGACAGGCTTATTTCGCATAGCATAATAATCTCCAGGTCTCTCCATGTTGTCTCAAATGGTAATATATCCTTCTTTTTTACAGCTGCATAGTATTTCATTGTGTAAAGGTACCACCTCTTTTATATCCATTCATCTACTAATAAATGGATAAGATCTGGGCCATTTCCAAATCTTAGCTATTGTAAATAATGCTGATATGAACATAGCGGTGCATATATTCTTTATTATTTGTTTCAGGTTTCTTAGAATATATTCATAGAAGTGGGAACACTGGGTCAAATGGCAGTTCCATTTTTTATTTTTTGTGGAAACTCTATACTGTTTTCCATAGTGGTTGTACCAGTCTACATTTGTTCCAGCAGTATACTAGGGTTCATTTTTCTCCAAATCCTTGCCAACATTTGTTGTTTGTTGATTTATTTATGGTAGCCATTCTGGCAAATGTGAGGTAGTAATTCATTGTCATTTTAATGTGCATCTCTCTGATGATTAGTGAGGTTGAGTATTTTTTTCATATGTCTCTTGACCATTTGTATGTTCTCTTTGGAGAACTGTCTACTTAGGTCCTTCGCCCATTTTTTAATTGGATTGTTTCTCTTCCTTTTGTTGAGTTGTATGAGAACTTTTATATATTTTGGAAATTAACCCCTTATCAGATGTATGATTGGCTTTCATTTTTATGCCAGTTTCCTTTGCTGGGAAAAAGCTTTCTCTTTTGATATAATCCCATGTGTTTGTTTTCATTTATTTCTCATGCCCTAAACCAGTGGTCGGCAAACTGCGGCTCATGAGCCACATGCGGCTCTTTGGCTCCTTGAGTGTGGCCACAAAATACCACGTGCGGGCACGCATGTACAGTGCGATTGAAACTTCGTGGCCCATGCACAGTCAGTATTTTGTGGAAGAGCCACATGTGGCTCACGAGCCGCAGTTTGCCAACCACTGCTCTAGGCTATGTATTGGTGAAAATTTTGCTAAGTGAAATGTCTGATATAATGTAGTAGGATTCAAATTTAACCCAGAAATTGATGGCATTTTAAAAATATATTTTATTGATTTCACAGAAGAAGAGAGAGGGAGAGGGAGAGATAGAAACATCAATGAGGAAAGATAATCAATGATTGGCTGCCTCCTCCATGTCCCTTACTGGGAATTGAGCCTGGAACACGGACATATACACTGACCTGGAATTGAACTGTGAACTCCTGATTTATATGTCAATGCTCAAGCACTGAGGAACACCAGGTGAGCTTGATGGCATTTTTATACATCAATAATAAACTCTAGAAAGAGAAACTAAAAAATCCCATTAACCATTGTAACAAAAAAATTAAGATACTTAGGAATAAACTTAACCAAGGAGGTAAAAGCCCTGTATTCAGAAAACTTTAGGCTATTGAAAAAAGAGATTGAGGAACATATAAAAAAGTGGAATAATATACTCTGTTCATGAATTGGTAGAATTAACCTCATAAAAATGTCCATACTGTTCAAAGCAATGGCATATTTCACATAACTAGCCCAAATACTCCAAAACTTTACATGGTACGAAAAATGACCCCGAATAGCCACAGCAATATTGAGAAAGAAGAGCAAAGTTGGAGGGATCACAATACCAGATATCAAGCTATAATACAAAGCCACTGGAACTAAAACAGCCTGATACTATCACAAGAACAGGCATATAGATCAGTGGAACAGAACAGAGAACGTAGAAATCAACTCAAACCATTACTTTCAATTAATACTTGACACAGGAGGCAAGAGCATACAATGGAATAAGGGGGTCTCTTCAATAAATGGTGTTGGGAAAATTGGACAGGTCCATGGAAAAAGATGAAACTAGACCATCAATTTACACCATACAAAAGAATAAACTCAAATTGGATGGTGGTGGATTAAGTGGAAGCTACACTGACACTCTCCCAGGACCAAACTAGAATTACAACTGAAATATAGAAAAATCATCCTGAATAATCAACTGAAGGCTCACTGGAGAGAACCTTGATAATCAAGGACATAAAGTGAGACCACACAGAGATTAGTAGGAACTGTGGAGGCACCAGAGTCCTGGCCGGGCTCCCAGAGACTGCAGCTGATATTCCAGAGGGATATCTCAGCTGTGGGGGGTTCCCACTAAGAACTTTGCGGTCTGAAACCCAAGCTGGGCTACCCAGCCCAGAGTACCAGAAATGAGAAAGGTATACACATAATACCTGGCTGTCAAAACCAGCAGGGTTTCTGTCTGCCAGGGAAAGATTGATGGATATGCAGGCACACTCTTAAAGGACCAACACACAAAAATTTGTCTGTAGGCACTCACTTTGGGCTCCATCAGAAGGAGAGTGAAGTGGGCTAGAGCTCTGTGAGGAAAATACTTGGTAAGGGTCTCTGGGGATAGAACAGTCACCAGGATTCCTGTGATGAGTCATTTCCCCATATTGCAGAGGGCATATTGCTCAGAGACACCTCTACAATCCAGGCAGCTTTTGACTGAGGGAGAAGCAATTGCCCCACCCTGTTGGAAAATCTCTCACCCCACCTCATGGAGTTTACCCCTTGTTGTGGTATAGAGCTTAACAGTCATTAAGAGACAGAGAATAACAATCATCCTGCAAACAGAGGCTTGCCTCCTGATGCTTTAATCTTTGCCTAACCTGTTTCTGGAACCTGGGCAAGGAAAAGCAAACCTTGGTGTGCATCTAGGTCCTGTTCAACCCCCCATAGCATCAGCAGAGGGAGCCATAACCTATGGATTGCTGATAGGTCCAAAAAAAGGATACTCAGGGCAAGATTTTAGAAAATATATACATCTACCCTAAAATGTAGGTGTGCAAAGTCTTAGCCATGGGCCACTGTAATCAACTTGAGCATGTTGGATGGATGGATGGATTCCACGGCAACCTTGAGTTCAAGGCAGACAGCTCAAATATACCTTCAGCTGCGCATCAGCCACTGGTCTAGTGGCCCTACAATCATTGTTCATGGTTACCAGCACTCTACCAGAACAGGCACCAATGTCGCTTAGTCTATGTAGTCAGCACCTTTCTAAAGGGAGTCCTGCACACAGGTTAGGTCAAGGGAGAAGATCTGCCTAAAACCCGCTCCTGCCGTAAATCCCAACATGGATATTTATGCACGTCATCATGACCACATCCAATAATTTTCCTGTACTTTAGACATTGCTGAAACTCAGGCCTAACACTTCCTTCCCTCACTCAGTGAAGTACTCCTCACCTGCTTCCAGTCAACCAGAATGATCAGGAGACTCATTCAAATAATGCTTCCTCCTGCTTTCCCTTCTGCCAGTGGAAAGTATCTTCATCTTCTTTAACCTGTTAGTGACCACATTGTTAGCAATGGAGCCTTGTTTTCAGCTACAAAAGACCTGATAGTCAAGTGACATCAGGTCCCTTTCAATTTCAAGGAAGGCAACACAAGCCCACATGCCTCTCAACCTTCATCACTAGTCCAAAGTCATAAAAACATTCCTCTCCTTTACTATTACTCTACCCTGACAGGAACTGTTCCCACACAGACTAAGTGATGATCACCTTTCCTTGGTAGGGCACCACGCAGAGCAAGACTTCAAGGTAGAGGACCTGTCAAATCCTCCTCACACTCTAAACTGTGGCATGGATTTCTCTCCACAATAACCCAATGATACTAGTCTACTGTTTCCCATATCCATAGACAATGTCAACAGATCAACCTCCAACATGGAGCCTTCACATGATGTGGATGTCCTCAGGATGTCCTTTACATGAATGATTACCATGTCCCAGTTTTCAGAGGCTTGATCCCTTTTTGCTACAGTATATAAACTTTTAGGATTCTGGTCTGGTGAGTGGGTGGCCAAGAAAAGGCTTAAGTAGTTCCCTTGCTTATTAAACCTGCCACCTACCAATCTGGAGTGGCCTGCCTCTTCAATCTATCCCTGCCCTCCATGTATGGGGACTAGTTTCAGCTTTCACACGAAGAACTCCAGAGGTTTCAAAGCAATGATTACTGAAAGGGAACATTTGACATTTGTAATGAGTTTTTTCTAAGTTCAATGCACATTTTATTCTAATTGTGCTAAAATATTGCACTTATATTTCCCAGAATTTGACAAATCACTGTTAAATTCATCGAGAAGTACACATGGGTATGTGCATATCCTGATAAAATCTCAAACAATGGGACTAATGAAGGATCATTACCACACCAGGCACTCACTGGCATTTTAAAGTTGGAGTAATTGGCCCAATGTGGTGCTGGTTGGTACACTGACAGTCAGGTCAGGGGAACCATATTAATGAAAGAAAGGCTGGGGAAATAGCAGGACACAGTGACAAAGTGTGGTGTCACTTTACTTGCCATGCAACCAAATGATGCACTCTGATGATTTTTAAAATTTATTTTTAGAACTATAAAACCATTAAAACACTGACTGAGGTTAACACAAAGTAGTTTTAAGTGAGGGAAGAATGTTTCTCTTCAGTTTGAAATATACAAGAGCATTTTAAGCAAGAGTTGCAACAAACCCCTGTGTGTACAGAGCTTTGTTTCCTGGAAGATGGCTCAGTGCCAGGTTATTGATTACAAGTTGATGTGGTAAATTAATCTTCAAGGGGATCCATCTTTTGAAGTAGATGTAATGAGTACTTCTAGTTCTCTGAATTATAGCAAGAATCAAATGTGGAAGCCAGTGCACACAGTTAAGGATAGTTGCCACTTCAATGCTGTGTCTCATAAAACACATTCACGCCGTATCCAGTTTGGCTCAGTGGATAGAGTGTCGGCCTGCGGACTCAAGTGTCCCAGGTTCGATTCTAGTCAAGGGCATGTACCTTGGTTGTGGGCACATTCCCAGTGCAGAGTGTGCAGGAGGCAGCTGATTGATGTTTCTCTCTCATCGATGTTTCTAACTCTCTAT
>NW_006292789.1:24083-25299 GCF_000327345.1 Myotis davidii
ATTTTTCCTTCAAAGATTGTTCTAAGAACAATTAGTATAAATAAGAACTTAGTGGCCCTGACCAGTTTGGCTCAGTGGATAGAGTGTCGGCCTGCGGACTCAAGTGTCCCAGGTTCGATTCTAGTCAAGGGCATGTACCTTGGTTGTGGGCACATTCCCAGTGCAGAGTGTGCAGGAGGCAGCTGATTGATGTTTCTCTCTCATCGATGTTTCTAACTCTCTATCCCTCCTCCCTCTCTGTAAAAAATGAATAAAATATATTTAAAAAACACACACACACAAAAAAAACACACATTCACTAAACTTCCTATTTGGAAACTCCAGAACTGTGGGGATGAAGGCTGAGTAAACCCATCAACTATCTGGGTTTAAACCCTGTGGTTACATTGCCAAACAACCTACCAAGACAGGAGTGTGGCTGCCAGGGCAAACCTGGGCGAGTTGTCAACAAAGTCATAGCAAACTGTTTAACTGAAAGTCCAGATGCCAAAGTGGAGCTCAACAACTCAGGTCAGTGTCCAAAGAGTAAAGGTCCCAAAGCCAAGGTCTGCTTATCCTATCTGGCAATGTGTACCACTTAAGAATCACAACACACTTTCACAGTGTTGGACTACATCAAAAGTACAGATAGCATTATCTGTTTAAGGCCCTGAGGGTACAGCAGTGAACAAATACAACAAGTTTTAATATTCCAAAAGCATATAACATGTCTGAAACAAAGTAAATGTTAAATATATATATTTGTTAAGTATCCTATATAATAAAGAGGGAATATGCAAATTGACAGTCACTCTGTCACAAAGATGGCTGTGCCCACAGCAGAGGGGGTGTTTCCGTAACACAAGATGGCTGCACCCACAGCAGAGGCCAAGTTCCCATAACGAGCCTTAATGAGCAATCAGCAGGGACCTGAGGCTGCAAACCCCATCCACCCTGTGGGGCTTGACAGGGTACCTCAGGCCATGCCCCCCACCCCAGCACCCTCACCCTGGCACCAGACTGGGGGACCTGAGGCTGCACCCCCGGCCTGGGGGGGCTTGATGGGGGCCCTGAGGCTGTGTCCCTCCACCCAGCAGGGCTTGACAGGGACCTGAGTCTGCGCCCCCTGCCCGGCATTAGGCTGGGGGACTTGAGGCTGCACCCCCCACCTGGCGGGGTTTGACAGGAGTGGGGCTGGCCGGGTCTGGATCTCCCCCAATGGGGGGGGGGCTGGCCG
>NW_006292789.1:25360-28387 GCF_000327345.1 Myotis davidii
CTTGTCGAGAGACCTCAGGCTGCACCCCCCCACCAGCGGGGCTTGATTGGGGACCTCAGGCCATGCCCCCCATCCCAGCACCAGGTGGACCTGAGGTTGTGCCCCCCACCTGGCAGAGCTTGACAGGGGACCTCAGGCCACATCCCCTGCCCAGGTGCTGGGCCGGGGGACCTCAGGCTGCTCCCCCACCATGGGCCAGGGGACTGCAGGCCATGACCCCCACCCCAGCACCAGAGTACCTGAGGCTGTGCCCATTGTCCGACACCAGGCCGGGGGACCTAAGGCTGTGCCCCATGCCCAGCGGGGCATGATGGAGGACCTGAGGCTGTGCTCCCCTTCCAGTGCCAGGCTGGGGGACCTGAGGATGTGCCCCCTACCCGGTGGGGCTTGATGGGGGATCTCAGGCTGCATATCCCACCCAGCAAGGCTTGATGGGGGACTTCAAGGCGTGCCCCCGCCCGGTGGGGCTTGACAGGGGACCTCAGGGTGTGCCTTCTACCCCAGTGTTGGGCCAAGGGACCTCAGGCTGCGCCCCCCACCCTGGCACCAGGCTGAGGGACCTCCAAAACAGGGCTTGACAGGGGACCTCAGGCTGCAGCCCCTGCCCAATGCCAGGCCAGGGGACCTGAGGCTGCACCCCTGCCCAGTGGGGCTTGACAAGGTGGGACCGGCTGGGTCTGGATGTAGCCCAATGGGGGTGGGGCTAGCCGGGTCTGGCTCTTGCACGATTTCAAGGCACATTGTGGGTGGGTGGGGACTTGACTCTGGGTCCCGTGGTGCACCCCAGACTCTGACAGGAGGAAGATTTTCATATACATTTTATTAATTTTCTTTCATCTTTGACACTTCTATTATAGAGAAAGGGCAAATAGCAATATTAAAATATTTCCTCTAATTAATTCCCTTTTATTGTGCACGAATTTCATGCACTGAGCCACTAGTGTATATAATAAAAGCCCAGTGACCATAACAACCATAACAACCAGAGACCAGAACCACCAAGGCCCCTCGCCAGGCTGGTCTTGACCCCAGCAAGTAGTTAGGGGTGATCAGGTAGGCAAGTGAGTGGCTCGGGGAGATCAGGTAGGCAGGCAAGCAGTTGGGGGAGATCAGGTAGGCAGGTGAAAGGTTGGGGGTGATCAGGTAGGCAAACGAGTGGTTAGGGGCAATGAGGCAGGCAGGCAGAGCCCCGCAATCAATCGCCTCAAAGAGGGAGACGCAGACCACAGCCTGTAGGAGGGATGCTGGGTCGCTGCGACGAGAGGTGCTGGGGGTAGTGGATGCTACAGGGCAGGCCTGGCACCATGGTGGCTCCTGAATGGGCATGGTGCCTGCAGCCTGGACCAGACCCCAGGTTTGCAGCCTCTCCCCGTGGCTTCTGCAGGGCTGGACTGCCACTCCTCCTGCTATAATGCCTGGGCAGATCCATGACCCCTCCATGAATGTGGGCTCTCTGCCAGGGCTTGACCCCCTGACCGCACTCCCCAGCTCAGCCCTGACTGCAGAGGAGCTGAAATATGCTGACATCCACAACATTGTTGCAATGATCACCCCTTTGCACTTCCTGGAGGGCAGATCCTGGACCCTTCCATGACTGCAGGCTCTCTGCCGGGGCTTGGCCCCCTGACCGGATTCTCCAGCTCCGCCCTGACTGCAGAGGAGCTGAAATACACTGACATCCACAACACTGGGGCCATGATCACCCCCCTGCACTTCCTGGAGGTGAAAGTGGGCAAGAAGCCTCAACCTGTGAAAAGTGAGCTAGGCGAGGAAGAGGAGTGGAGAAAAAAGTGCTGGGAAAAGAACAAAGTGGCAGCAGCCAGATGCCAGAACAAGAAGAAGTAGCGGATGGAGTTTCTGCAGGGAGAATCTGAGTGGCTGGAGATCATGAGTGCGGAGCTGAAAACCCAGATGGAGGAGCTGAAGCAGGAGTGGCAGCAGCTCATCCTGATGCTCAACCGGCATTTCCCCACCTGCATCGTCAGGACCGACAGCATTAAGACCCCCGACTCAGAAGGCAACCCACTGCTGGAGCAGCTGGAGAAGAAGTCACTATAGGTTGGGAGGAGGAAGAGGAGGAGGGGGAGTTGAGGAGAGGGAGGAGGAGGAGGGTCCTAGAGGGCTCTTCCTTGCTTCATGAAAAACTCCTCAGTGAGGCTCAGCACAGCCAGCATAGGCCAGGCTTTTTTGTAAAACTCAGATCAGCCACAGCAGGGGAGGAAACCCAAACCCAGGATCAGCACTGACACCAAAGTAGTCCTGGCGGGGGGGCGGGGGGGAGGAAGCCTGTTCTGCCTGGGGCCAGACTTGCAGGAGGCAGGACAGAGGCTCTGGACTGGAGAGATGCCCAACTAGGAAGCTGTGGGCACTTCTCCAGCCTCTCCGCCAGGGCACCCACCCGAAGGACCTCCGAGAAGCCAGGAAAAGCCATGAGTTGCAACCAAAATTAGGCTGAGCATAGAACTTAGAATGAAACTGCAATCTGCCTGCCCCGAGCCCTGGCCTGGACCCTGATCCTGATGCAAGGCTGGAGAAGGGCACAGTGCCAGGCCCTGTACTACCCACCCACCATGGTCCAGCTCAGTCCTGCCTGCAGTGGCAGCCAGGGTGCACCCTTGGTGGCCCTGCTGGAGTTGCTGTGGGCACAAGGCATGGGCACCCTTCCAAAGCACATAATCACTGAATGTTTACATACTGGCTGTCCTGGCAGGGCTTTCAACTGCACATGTTTTTCATACTTTCTTTTTTAAAAATATTTTTTACAGAAAAAAGATTCTATACAAGCAATATATAAATGGATTTCTATAATAATTCGATGTGATACAATATAAAAATGCTATAGTTTGTTTGTTATGAACAGATATTCAGCAGTTATGGCTGTTGCGTATAACTTCTAAGTACTGTAGTCTCTGGGTACTAGGGGTAGCAGGGGTGGGGTGCAGTGCATTTCTATCTTGGTAAACCCTGGTATCACTGATTAAACATTACTCTTACTTAAAAAAAAAAGAAAAGAAAAGAAAAGAAAAG
>NW_006292789.1:28428-32570 GCF_000327345.1 Myotis davidii
GAGGCCCAGGCCATCAGCTGGCAATGCTGTGGCAGGTGTGCGGCTGGCCAGTGATCACCCTGCAGAGGGAGGCTCAGGCCAGCCAAGTGATCGCACCCCATGCCTGTCACCCGCAGAGGGAGGCAACTGGTGGCGGGGGTAGGGCGGGGGGGGCCCGCCCCAGTGGCAGCGGTAGGGGTGGGGCCAGCTGTCTGCAGCCAGGGGAAGGAAAGCCCCAATAGGCCCTGATCTCAGGCTAGGCCTAGGGACCCTACCCGAGGGGTCCCGGATTGTGAGAGGGTGCAGGCCGGGCTGAGGAACCCCACTGAGTGCATGAATTTTCATGCACCAGGCCTCTAGTAATAAATATAAAAGCTATATAAAAATCAGTATTTTATTTACACACCAGCAAAACTTCATCAGAAAGTACAATAGGAAATTTTATCACTTGTGGCAGTGATAAAATCTATAATGTCTATGGTAAACTCTGTGACAATACTTGTTCAGGAATTATATAAAAACAAAACTAAACTTTATGATAAAATGTGAGATAAGATTTGAATAAGTATTTATTCCGAGAACGAAAAGGAAAATAAAAACTGCAAAGATGTTGATTTTTCTTACTCAGCTTTAAGGTAATGTGTTCACAAATTACAAGGGTACCCCTCACAGACACCTGCTGAGGAATCTGACAGGTGTCAAATCCATTTGCAAGGTAAGTAGCTAAGGGGGAAAAAAAGATGGATAATGAAGAAATACACCTTAGAGATTCCAAATGAAATACTCAATAGCCATAAACTCTTGTGGTATTGGCCCAGATGTTTGGCAATGAAGGAGGAGTAATTAAGGTAAGTGAGATACTTGAGGAGCAAGAGACTGTCTTCACAGAGATCTCAAAATGCATTCAAAATGAATTAAAAATTACATTTTAAGATATGTAGCCAAAATAACTTACTGACCCAAAACTTTATTCATAATCTATTGCTAAATTAGACCAGCAAGTTGAAGATCAATCTATATTTAATGGCCTCTTTGCTGTTATAGCCAATGACAACAAGCCTCCTTCTAACCCTGCAGATGTTTGCACATTTACTTATTTTGCTTTGGCTTGAACAAGAGATATATAGACAGACTTGTGCTCAGTATTAAAATTTCTCATACTTCAAGTGAACAGGAATTGGAGGTCTGGTGGGTGAGGAGATTATTATATTTTCCTTTATGCAGCTTTGCATGGTTTTACCAGCTGCAATCAGCATGTGTTAATCTCTATAGCAGTGATGGCGAATCTTTTGAACTCCGTGTGTCAGCATTTTGAAAAACCCTAACTTAACTCTGGTGCCATGTCACATATAGAAAGTTTTTGATATTTGCAACCACAGTAAAACAAAGACTTATATTTTTGATATTTATTTTATATATTTAAATGCCATTTAACAAATAAAAATCAACAAAAAAAATGAGTTCGCGTGTCACCTGACACGCGTGTCATAGGTTCGCCATCACTGCTCTATAGAGATGCTTTAAATGATAAATAATTCGGGCCACTCAAACCAGGCATGAACCTCTCCAAGACTCAAGTTCTTGCATCTACCTGCTTTTACAAGTAATCACATAAAATGTGCTCCCACTAAACATATCCCAAATGATTGTTAATAAGGCAGACACTTTCCCCAGTGCCATTCTATCATTTATTCTGACAATAATTCTGTGAAAGATAGTTTTATTACTTCAGGGAGACCATATTGCAAAGTGTACATCATAGACTCAGAGGCCAAACTGCCTGGGCCCAAATCCTAGCTTAATCTACTCATTAACTGAATTGACATTAAGCAAGACACCTAAATTTTCTGTACCTCAGTTTGTTCATTTTAAAATCAGTACAATAATAATACCTACACCTCATAGAACTATTGTGAGGATTAAATAGGTTTATATATGCCAACCATTAGGATCACTGTGAGGCATGTGATACCGGTCATAAAGGGTTTGTTACTATCATACTTTCTCAAGGATTTGCTGTGAAGGACAAATGAGACGTGTTTAAAAATATTTCATAAATTGTTCATCATACATATTACTGCTGATTTATTCCCTATTGAGTAAGATATAGTATTTACCTTAGTTTTAATGGTTTATTGTATTAACAAACACTATGTGAAAAGTTACCATGTTTCTCAAATTTTAGGTCTCATTTTCTGATTTATTTCCATTAATGGATTGTTCATTCTAAAGGGAAGAACAGCACTGAGATAACTCTGAATTATAAACTTTATATTAAAAATTGGTATACCTCACTGTCATAACCCCAATAGAAGAAATATGCTTGAATGGACTGAACAAAAAGAATGTATCATTTTAGTCTGATATTTAAGTTTTTTAATTTTTAAAATATGTTTTTATTGATTTTAGAGAGGGGGAAGGAGAAGGAGAGAGAGATAGAAACATCGATGAGAGAGAAACATCATCGATTGGCTGCCTCCTGCAAGCCCCTACTGAGGATCAAGCCAGCAGCCCAGGTATGTGCCCTGACCGGAAATTGAACCCATGACCTCTCAATTCCTGATTCAACGCTCAACTGCTGAGCCACACTCGCTGGGCTGATATTTAAGTTTTTTAGTCACCAAATAGAGAAGTGATTGAAGTAGGTCAAACAGAATCTTATTACAGTTCTGCCAATCTGGAAAACAGCCACACAAGAATATATTTGGCAGTGTCATTTACTTGGATTATTTCTCACTCTCTCTATCCATGCACCAAGTGTAGAGAGGATGCTCCATGACACATGACACATGTCAAAAACAATCTTTTCCTGGATTGTCAATGTCCATTTTGCAGCCTGACATCTGAAACCACAGCCAGCTTAGTCAAATATATACCTCATCTCTTCAAGATAAATAATTCCAACAATTTATTGAGAGCGTACAGAAAACCAAGGACCCTCCCACGTGCTTCTTAAAAAATGTTTTTATTGATAATTGAGAGAGAGAGAGAAACATCAATGTGAGAAAAAAAATCATTGATTGGTTTTCTCCCACACAAACTTCTACTAAAGATTGAATTTGAAACCTGGGTATGTGCCCTCAACGGGAATCAAACTGGTGACCTTTTGGTGCATGGGATGACCAATTGTCAATATTAGCCAGAGTCTATGTGCTTTTCATGACCATCTCCTTTTGTCTACACAACAGCCCTATACAACAGGTACTATTATGTGTTCTACATATGGTAATTGAGGATAAGAATATTACTGGCCTCAACCTAAGTGGCAGACCAGGTTCTGAGTCCAGATATCCCTGATTGCAAAATGTGCACCCTTTATATTCAGTGCATTGTTTGACAATTGCCAGTTTCTCTCTTGCTCCCTGTCCTATCACCAATGATGTCACAGTAACTGAATCTAATCATTCCTTTGTTTCCTGGTCCTCAAGTCCTTTGATATCTGTGAAATATCTGATGTTCTTCCTTTTGCATGAGTGATCCTTGACACAGAACCCTTTGGGTCCCTCTCACTTCTTTGGTAAAATTACTCCCCCAAGCCGTAGCTGCATCCTCAGCCCACCCAAGGTTCAGTTCTATGTCCTCTTCACTCCTTTCTGCATACTTTGTAGTAGACAACATGTTTGTACTCACACAGCCTCAGCTCAGCCTGAGTCTTTGGGTAGTGTATTTGCACTGGTCATCAAATTCAACATACAAAACATATCAACCCTGAAACTGCTCCTTTTCTGGTACTAACCATATCTCTTATTGGCATGTCTACATTCCCCATCACTGAATCTCAAACTTGCTTTCAATTTGCATCCATCCCTCAATTCAAACAGTTATCCCAATCCTGCCTACTCAATAATTCTTGTATTCATCCTCACTTCTCTTTCCTTTCCCATTGCCTCTTTCAACATACACAAAAACAAGAGTTTCCTAATAGTTCTCCCTATCTTCAGGCTCTCTTCAGTCCTACCCATTTCACACACTAATGCCAATTTAGTCTTTAACACATTCATTAATTTGTATTTGGACTTCATTTTATCATAGAGGGAGCAAGAATTAGTAATGATTTCTTAAAATATATTTGTATTGATTTCAGAGAGGGATAGAGAGAGATAGAAACATCAGTGATGACAGAGAATCATTGATCGGCTGCCTCCTGCACGCCCCTTACTGGG
>NW_006292789.1:32919-33646 GCF_000327345.1 Myotis davidii
TGACCCATGATCGAACTGTGACCTCCTGGTTCATAGGTCGATGCTCAATCACTGAGCCATGCTAGCCGGGTAGTAATCATTTTTTAAAAGATGACTGAAGAACATATTAATAACCCTTCCCAGTGTGCCTCATATATTTTATTTTAGGAGTAAAACTCTAAGTTATAGGAGACAAGATAATCATGTAAAATAGCAGTGATGGCAGTCAACATTTATTACTTATTCTCTACCATATACTATATTATCACTTTAATGATTACAATAACTCTTAAAGGTGGGTATCATGGTTATCCCCATTTTACAGATGAAGAAATGAAGGCTCAGAGGTAAGACAATCTGTTTAAATCTAATCACCTGTTTCATTCCATGATCTTAATGCTTACCCAGATGCTGCATTGATTTCCCACTAAAGTGCTGTGGTTAAGTAGCACAAGAGTCACACTGTTTGATAACTGTACATTCAACTGGGAAGGCAAAAAAAGGTCAAGATATGATGAAGCTGATGGGTAATTGCCCAGGCTTAGAGCAACCACAAGCAGATGAACTGACCAGTTACAAGGGATGGAAACATCAAAGGACATGACCAAACCCTCTGCTCACTTCCTTTCCAAGGTACCTTTGAGGAGATGAGAACTGGGTTAGGTCTGATTCTCAAGCCAAAGCCCACCAGGATTCTCTCTAGCAAACAGCCTTTTCTCTTTTTTTCTTTTTCTTTTTTTCTTTTTTA
>NW_006292789.1:33732-45863 GCF_000327345.1 Myotis davidii
CGGGGCCACACGACACCGCCACCTTCCACCACCACAAACAGCCTCTTCTTCAGATCAGATCAGCCTTCATTTTCTTATTGTCTCTCCATATGCTAGAACTCTATAGGTTGGAAATGCATTCTACATCAGCATCTGCTCTTGTAGAGTACTGTTCTATTTAATTCAAATGGAACTGCATGTGCAATCCAGGACATAGGGGGTAAATGAGAGAGGCTTTTGGGGAATATGTTCATCATTGTGGTTAAGAAAAAACTGCAATTTTGGTAATGGAATTTAAATACCAACAACACAGAGAGGAATCTCAAGGCTTGATGGAAAGGATGAAGAAATCATGAATTTGAAAGACAGAGTCTGTTCATTCACAACAACATACACGGAGTACCAACTTTTTGCTAGATATTTTTGAGTCAGTCTTTTCTATAGCTATTCTCTCATATAATCCTCTCCACAATCCTGTAAGGCTATACTTTTTAAAATATGGTTTTATTGATTTCAGAGAGAGAAAGGGAGAAGGAGAGAGAGAGAGTAGAAGCATCAATGACTGGGAATCAAACCAGTGACCTCCTAATTAATGGGTCAACATTCAACCACTGAGCCACAGCGGCTGAACGAGATTACACTTTTTAGATGAGATGACAAAGAGAGGATAACCAAACGGCCCATGGTGACCCACCAAGGGAGTGAGGAAACTGGATTCAAACTAAATGTGTCTAGCGCCAAAATCTAAAATCCTGCCTTTGTAACTTTGCTGTTTGGGTGACATGTGTATTTGCTGTGTGAAAAATTGATTCTAATTTTATGAATAGCACCTTCTCCATCTCCTTTCATATGTTTTGGCTATCGTGGAAGTTGGTTATAAGTGGAGAACTGACATTACTTTCAGACATAAGCATTGGGTTTTTACAAGAGTCAAATCCCCATAGGTCTGTAAGCAGTCTTTAAACATACTTTTCCAAGTATAACAAAGTATGACTTATAGTAACATACTGTGAGCAGAATATAATAATGATGTAAATAAAAAATACAAAAAGTGGTATTTGTTTCACAAAATGAAAACCATTTTGAAAGTTGCTCTTTTTAAATTCACATAAAAGCAGATGACAGAGACAGGACCCAAAATTATCCAAATGGGCTAAAATAATAGAACAGTAAATGTAGCAAGGTGAAAGTTAATGTAGCTGAATATGAACACAGACTATGAACCAAAATGAAATAAAACAAGCAGAAGCATTGCCTAAGTATAGGATTAAATAGATTTGACTAAGCAATACTTTTTAAAAGGAGGATTATCATTTTCTACAAGCTCAGAATGCTTCAAGAGTGTCATGGAGTTGCTGAGTGATGATTTTGATTTTGCCTTATATCAGAAGAAGCATACTGTGGAACAAAAGAGATGATAGTTTCTAATCTGTAGGGATCAGGCTTTACCTAATGTGCTTAGTGTTTAATTCCACATTTTGAGATAATGTTGACATGCTACATTACATATACAGATGAATGGTAAAGAATCTAGAGACTTTGGCAATGGAATAACTAAGGTTGTTTGGAAAATAAATAAATTAGCAGGGTCAATATTAATGTTTTCAACTATCTGAAGGACTATCATGCAAAAAAGAACTGTGTGTTTCAACAAGGATGAACTAGGACTCTAGCTCACTTGATGAAAATTTTTGCCTGATATTCAAAATAAATTATATGCCAGTTAAAATAAGCCAAAATAATGAGATCAGACAACCACTTACCAAGATAAACCAAATAACTTATATACTTATATGCATAGCCCATGGACACAGGCAATGCATATGAATACTGAAAATAGGGTGGTGAAGACCGGGAGTTGGAGGTGGTTAGAGCCTGGGAGGAGAGGGAGAAAGGGGGGAAATAAGAGATATATGTAATACTATCAACAATAAAAAATATATTTTAAAAACGAAAGGATCATTTTCAAAGGGCATTTCTGGTTCTGAGTCTTGGACTATCCAGTAGGTGCCTGCCCCCCATTCTTCTATGATGTATTGGGATTCTTTCTCATAATGTAAAATTTGCATAAGTGCATAAAAAATGAAACACCAAAAAAGAGCAGGGAACATAAAGATAGGGCTGGAATCATTCAAGCATTTAATGTACCTTTAGAAGCACATAGCCTCTTGAACTAGGGATGGATAAGGTAACCACAAAATTTTCAAGAGTTACACTCACTAGAGCAGCGGTTCTCAACCTGTGCGTCACAACACCTTTGGGGGTCGAATGACCCTTTCACAGGGGTAGCCTAAGACCATTGGAAAACACATATATAATTACATATTGTTTTAATTATGTTTGATTTGTAACAATGAAAATACGTCCTGCATATCAGATATTTACAGTATGATTCATAACAGTAGCAAAATTACAATTATGAAGTAGCAACGAAAATAATTTTATGTTTGGGGGTCACCACAACATGAAGAACTGTATTAAAGGGTCGCGGCATTAGGAAGGTTCAGAAGCACTGCTCTAGGGGATATTAAGAGCACAGAGCAGTGCATTAAGTTTGGCTTTTGCTAGGTAGAAAAGAGGCACTGTGAAAGCACAAAGATAATGAAAAATATTGAAAATTCTACATGCCTGGCATAAGTGGTTATGACTGTGGAGTGGAGCTAATGAGTGAGGACTGGGGCCAAGAATTTAGAAGGCTAGTCGATGAAGCAAAGAGGATTACTTAGAAGCTGAAGCTGACTCTGGAAGAAAAGGAAATAGAGAAATAAATAAAGGATACTTTGTAACATCTCTGAAATTCTGTGAACTAGCAGCATTGATGAATGGTTCAGGTGCCCAATTACAAATTGGGAGTGGCTTGTTGGCAGGGTAAGCACTATGACAAATGGTGTTTGCTTGAGAAAGTGTTACAGGAAGGAGAAACAATGACTGTTTACTTCAGGATTCACAGAGTAGAGAAAAGAAATTAAAAGTATGAGAAAACTGAAAGTAAATAATTATTTCACAGAAGTTTATCATGTTTAGGGAAGCCACTGAAAAACAGGTATAGTATGACCATAGGTATCCATAGCAACCAGCAACAGAAACTGAATTTTGGGAATGTAATCTAATTTTAATTGGTTGGCTTTAGAAGCCTTTCCCAATATGTCAGAAACCTGTTGAAGCCAAGCTTCGTGGCCCAATGGAGAAGCATGTTTTGTAGAACCACAGAAATAGTCCATTGTGCTTATTTAGGCATTGCAAACTAAAGAGGGGGAGGTGGTGGAAGGAGGCGGGAAGGAATGTACATGGCACTAAAGTCCCACCGTGTGTCAGGCAGTGTTCTAGGCATGTTCACAGATATAATCTCATTTAATCCTCACATTAACAATATGACAAAGGTATTATCACAGTCTACATTTTACACAGAGAGAAACAGAACCACAGAGGTAATGAGACTTGTCAAATAGTAAGAGAAATAAATCCAGGTCTCAAATAAAGGTCTCTTGGAGCCCACAGAATGGCTGAAAGTGGAAATAAAATGTGAATGGAAAGAAATTCTTTGTGGAAAATGCAGTACAATAGAGGGTATTGGACACAAAAAATCCATGGTCATCTAAATAGAAAGCAAGAAAATGACTTAAAACCACATGATGGAAATAAGATGAAGAGAAATTGGCAGTGTGTCCAAACATCTGAGCCATCATCATGGACTGGTCATAAATGGAGAGTATTAAAGATACCTGTTCTCAGAATAACAACAGTCAGCAGCTATAACTCAGCAACTTGCCTACTTTTCCCTCCTACCTCTGATAGCAACAACAAACCCAGGCAATCAAAGTGGGGAACAATCCAAAGTGAAAGCTGGGAAAATTCCTGGGGGTAGGGGAAACAAAGATCTAATGATAGATTCCAGGAGTCAGGTAAAAAAAAAAAATCCAAAGTAAGAAGTGAAATACAACTTACAAAAACACAAAAGGATAGAAAACAATCACTGAGGAGAAAATGTATTTTCCTGAAGTGGCTGTACAGTTTAGACACCAGAGCTTTAAAAGGGGGTCTGGGTGTTTTAAGAAATAAAGCTTGCCATAATACTCTGACATATACAGTGATTAAGTAACACAAATCCACAACTCTGCAAGGAAACAGTAGTGATGCATAAGCTGCTGTCTGGCTAAGAGAGACCAGAGCTGGTGTCACTGACCCAGGAACTTGGAGATTTTCCATCTAACTCATTTATTTTCTGATATAGAAACTAAGATTCAGAAAGTGCAATTATGCCAAGTTCCCTTTAAAACATTGTTTGGGATGGCAGAAATCTGTGAGTGTAGGAAGGAGAGCTGCTGATACTGAGACCAAGAGTAAACACTGATATAAAAATATATTCCATTGCAAACACTGGAATCCAGATCAAACCCCTCAGAGCATCAGCCTATGGAGAGGAGCATTTCTTTCTGAATATGGCGTGAAAATAGCAAAGAAAATAAGATTGATGCTTTCATGCTTTGACTTTGTCTAAGTGGACAAAGTGAGAAAATTCAAAGAAGAAAAAGAAGTAAATGCAGCTGATCTAGTCCTCAGTGTAAAAGCAGAGATAAACAAGCCAGTTTGAGTGTGTTAATATCATCTTTACTGTACTGCAGATCATTACCAATATACTTTCTGATGTATTTGATGGCTTTTTTTCTTAATTTACTACACTGTGATTTTCTGAGAACTGAACAAGACAATGGGCACACTGGTAAATAAAAACGGAAAAAGATAACTCAGAGACAGAGAAGCATTGATCAGATGCTCAAACCTCAGAGGGAAGGTCGGGGGGGATGGGGGTAAGGGGTAAAGATCAACCAAAGAACTTGTATGCATGCATATAAGCCTAACCAATGGACACAGACAACAGGGGGTGAGGGCATGAGTTAGGGGGTGGGGTGGGCAATGGGGGGATAAGGACACATATGTAATACCTTAATCAATAAAGAAATTTAAAAAAATTAAAAAAGTAACTTAGGACTGAAAAGTAAAATGCATGTAATTCCAATTTTGTATGTGGTGGGGACAAAAAAAATGTTATCAAAAACCATTGTGCCAGTTTGGGTCAGGGTAGTCAGACTAAGTTGAACTCTGAATTACTTCAAGCAGAGGGGAAAGTGTTTACTAAGATGAAATGTGTTTGTATTAAAATGCATGCCACCTGCTTTTTCTGACAGAGATTGCACATTATAAAGCAAGTGTGAAAGCTCCCGTGGATTGTCAGTTATTCTCAAAAACATTATAACGAAACTAATTTTTTTGTTACCAATTTTTTTGATTACATTAAAGTGAACATTACTATGTGCTATGGCATTCTGGATACTCTTGCTTTCTGACTGACCACAAAGTATATGCAGCCCAGCAGGCAATATTCTCTGAATTCAAAGTAACCACCAGTGGTTTCTGAATTAAACTACAAATTGGTCAAAATCATGCTGAGCCTGACTGACCCAACAATAATTGGAGGTCAGATATTTTCCAAATGGAAGAAATGACTAAAGCAATGACATTTCAGATCCTTTGTCTTAGGCAAAGGGCGATTTCCTGACAAAAAGGCTGCAGCATCAAAACTGGTAAATGATGCATGTAGGAGTGTTTATTCCTGATCTTCATAACTAAACTAGGCATTACAGAAAAGGGAACTCCAGCACTCCCTTGCTTTCCACAGCCATGATGCTGAACTAGTCTCCATAATTTAATCAACATGACTTCCAAAGTTCTCTTGCCATCACTCCTTCTTCTGACCATACTTCAGATTAGTAGTTTACCATAGTCTTCAATATAAACGGATTATTTTCTTTTTGTACATGGTGTGAAATAAAATCATAACTTTCCTCTTTTTCCCCAAATAAAAGAATTGATAGACAATTATGTCAATACCATTTATTGAAGAAAACATCTCTTATGCTAACCTGATAGGTAGATAAATAGATATATGACAAAAGTATAGGCATCCAACTGGCCCAGCTGTTTCTGAAGTAGCCTGTACTACTTGTTTTACCACCCCACCATCCACTCCTTATCTTACATCAGTTATTTCAAGCTTGGAATTGAGAAGACATTTATGTAACTTTGTGGAAGACCTTTCCTGTGACTGCTTTGAGCTTTCCCCTCTTCTACTTCTTTAGTCAATATGATGCCTTTTATTTTTCTATCTTGTATCAGTTACTCAAGATACCAGATTTTCTAAAAGTAGCCTTTATTATTTGTCAATGCTATTTGAATTTATAGCAAAAGGGTTTTGGAGAAAGGAAAGAGAAAAATGTATATACAGTATTCCATCTTGAATCCCTGATCAATTTCTTCTAAGACACTGCACCAGTATATTTGAACCCTAGATGTGAATACTCCCTGGATTTTTTCTTCCATTGATTTATCTTAGGCCTATCTCTGTACTTCATCAAACATGTCTAGACCTGTTTAAATGCCAAAAGTGGATAATCCAAAGCTATGACTCATATGATTCTACTATTCTATCAACATTAGAATTTAAATCTATGTCCAAAATTAAATTAAGTATTGTGCCCAGAGCCTAAGTATAATAATGGAAAAGAAGGTACTTAGTTTGAGTTTCCTCCAAAAGCAGAAGTAGAGAGAAGGGTTGGCATAGATAGTGATCCCAAAACACTAGAGAGAAGGTCTAGGACAGGGGTGGGCAACCCCTGGCACACGTGCCAAATATGGCATACCAGTAACTTTTGCTGGCATGTGAAACCCTCTCAGAAAAAGAAAAGGTTATTCAGCGCATTAAAGATTTGCCCGTGAGCAGGAAAACAGTTAGGGATAGGATACTTAAGTTGGCGAGTAATACTGCTGAACAATTAACAAAATATTTGTCTTCATGTCAATTTTTTTCTATTTGTATTGATGGAAAGTACAGACATTACATCATCATCTAGGCTGGCCATTTTTTCTCAACTTTGTAAAGGTGATGAAATATGTGAAGAGATGGTTGCCCTTCTAACTCTACCTGAGCATACTACTGGGGCTGAAATATGTAAAGCAGTTATGAACGAATTCTCTTCTCGACAAATTGACATTTCAAAAGTAGTGTCTGTCACCACTGATGGTGCTCCTTGCATGACTGGTGAGAAGACAAGTTTTGTAAATCTGTTTGCGAAAGAAGTGGTCATACACTGATAGGTTTTCATTGCATCATAATGAGGAGGCTTTATGTGCAAAAGCTGGCCTGAAGAAAGCGCAGGAAGCGATGCAAACAGTTACCAAAGTTGTTAATTACATTTCTGCTCGGGCTTTAAATAAAAGACAATTTCAAGTTTTACTGAATGAGGTAGAATCTGTGTATTAAGGACTGAAAATGTACAACAATGTTCGACGGCTTAGCCGAGGTTTGGTTCTGAAATGATTCGTTGAATACTTAAATGAGATAACGCTCTTCTTGAATAACCAACATGTTTCTTACCAAGAATTGTCTGACGCCACGTGGGTTTCTAAACTGATATTCTTTGCAGGTTTTTGTGAACATTTGAATGACTTAAATGTTAAATTACAAGGAATTGGCAAGACACTTGATCTTATGTTTGGTCACATAAAGGCTTTTGAAAATAAACTGGAAGCCTTTTAAAGGGATGTGGATGGTGAGAGATTTAGATATTTCCCAAACCTCAAGAGGCACAGCAAAGACCTCCTAAAAGATGACAGAACAGACTGTCAAAGCCTCAAAAGCTGTTTTTAAACATCATCGAGTCAACTATTGAGCAGTTCTTCTCAAGATTTGCAAAATTCAGAGAACTGGAAGAGACAGCAAAATTCATGAGGTTTCCAGACAGCATGAAACTGGAGGAACTAAACTTACAAATGTTTTCATGGATAGACTTGGCTGACTTTGAAATGCAGTTGATTGAATTTCAGAGTAGCTCAATTTGGAAGCAGAAATTTATTGACCTTAGAGCTGACTTGGAAAAAATTGAAAAAAAGAGATTAGAGACAGGAGTACCAGAGAGGAGCAGCAAAAGTCCCACTGATAATATAAAACGGAGTCATAAAGTTTTCCATTGGACTATCAGTGTACATGTATACATTAAAAAATAAATGTATTTTTCATCATTATATACTGTGTTTTTGTCACTCAAATGAATTTTATTATTTCTCCAAGTTTCTTCACATACATAGAACTTAAAAGATATCAAATAGGCGTAACATGTTCTCAAAAAATTAGGGTTGGCAGGCAGAAGAATTTTGAGTCAGAGATTTGCTGGTTTTAGCATGCACTCACAAAATGGTTGCCCACCCCTGGTCTAGGAAGAGTGAAACAAGTGAAGGTAAAAACAACAGACCAAAGCTTTGTTAATTAAGCTAATTGTTCTGTGGTTAATTAAGCTAATTAAGCTAATTGTCTATGGCTCAATCGTGTGGGAAATTCTCTGAGAAGCTACTTAGAATATGTCTCAGTTTTATCTACCCAAAGGACAACAGAGGGGAGTGTATACACTGGATCCCTTCCTCCATTGGTCAATATACACTAGTGGGTATTAACACATTCATACCTACAGCATTACAATTTAAGTTGCCAGATTTAGAATATAAAACCAGAATATGCCAAGTGAATTTCAGATAAACCAGGAATTTATTTAGCATAAGTCTGTTCCATAAAATACTAGGGAGAGTTTATCTGAAATTCAAATTTAACTGTGTGTCCTGTATTTTATATGCTAACCCTATTTTCAACATAGCCAAATGGGTAAGAAGTGTCTGAAGGTTTACCACTCAGCAGTAGTAGCAAGACCTTTGAATTTATTTACTTATTTATTTATTTATTTATTTATCCATTTTGGATTTATAGATAAGGAGAGGCATATGATGCTGCTGAAGTGAGTTGTTCTGAGGCATACAGCTGGTTGCCACAGTACCAACTAGAGTTGTAAAGGTAAACTAGGAAGAAGTGAGGCAAAGAACCATTGTCATCTCTGCCACTTAAAGGTGAACATCCTAATGGTAAAGCAACAAAAAAGATTAAATTCAATATGATGGCAAAAATATAAGGTCACACTAGGTCAGTCACTAGGCTGAGGACTGTAGAAAGTGGAAGATAAAGACAAGTGGGTAGAGACCACTGATGATGTACTAGTTGGGAATATGGTATGGTGAATGGATTGGAAAAGGATATACTGTGAGCCACCTGAGGCTAGGGAATAGGACTGATTCATTTTGTATTCCCCAATACCTAGAGTATTTCTAGCGCAGAGAAGTCCAGTAAATGTTTATTTATATGTTCACATAAATGAAAGAATGAATTAATGAAGATAAGGGAAAGAAAAAAGTACTTGGAAAGAAAAAAAGGAAAAGAAATAGAAATAAATGCTGAAGGCCTTGAAAAATTTTGATTCTTTATTCAAGGACATTGTAATGTGAAACAAAAGGAATTTTGAAGTGTGGAAATAAGTTATCATTTAACCTTCTAAGTATTTCAAATACAATATTAAGTTAGGCCTTTTAAATGGAGTCTTTCAACTATACATCTATAATATAGACCATACAACAAAGGTGTTCTGCAGTATAATCACTGGTAACTATAATCAGAAAATGTTAACTCTTGTCTCCAGAAATTTCCTGGAAAACTATGTACAATTATGAACATATTTTTAAATATAATGATGATTCCCTTTATAAATTTATTCTGTATTGATAATGTAAATATTTACAAAGTGCTAACAAATTTCAAGAATACCTCAACCACCCTGAGAATTAGTCTAACAGATATTCATTATGAAGTTTGAAGTGTGATAGGAAAAATGTATCTCTACCCCAAAAGATGTCTCCATCTCAGAAAACTACAGGATGGTTAAAAAAGAGATAGAGGAAGACATAAACAGATGGAAGAACATACCATGTTCATGGATTGGTAGAATAAACATCATTAAAACGTCCATACTACCCAAAACAATTTATACATTCAATGCACTCCACAATAAAATACCAATGGCATATTTCACAGACCTAGAACGAACTCTCTAAAAATTCATCTGGAATAAAAAAAGACCCCGAGTAGCTGCAGCGATCCTGAGAGAGAAGAACAAAGTAGGTGGAATCTCAATACCAGATATCAAGCTGTATTACCAAGCCATGGTTCTCAAAACTGCCTGGTACCAGCACAAGAACAGACATATAGATCAATGGAACATAACAGAGAACCCAGAAACCAACCCTAACCACTATGCTCAATTAGTATCTGACAAAGGAGGCAAGAGCATGCAATGAAGTCAAGACAGTCTCTTCAATAAATGGTGTTGGGAAAATTGGACAGATACATGCAAAAAAATGAAACTAGACCACCAACTTACACCATACACAAAAATAAACTCAAAATGGTTAAAGGACTTAAATATAAGACAGGAAACTATAAAAATACTAGAGGAATCCACAGGTAGCAAAATCTGAGACATATGACAAAGCAAAATCTTCACCGATACAGCTCCTAGGGCAATGGAAACTAAAGAGAAAATAAACAAATGGAACTACACCAAAATAAAAAAGCCTCTGCACAGCAAAAGAAACCATCAACAAAACAACAAGAAAGTCCACTGAATGGGAGAACATATTTGCCAATGCTATCTCCGGTAAGGGTTTAATCTCCAACATTTACAGGGAACTCATACAACTTAACAAAAGGAAGATAAACAACCCAATCAAAAAAAAAAGGGGGGGGGCAATGGACCTAAATAGATGCTTTTTTGAAGGAGGACATAAGGAAGGCCAAGAGACATATGAAAACATGCTCAAAGTCACTAATCATCAGAGAGATGCAAATCAAAACAACAATGAGGTACCATACCACACCTTTCAGAATGGCTATCATCAACAAATCAACAAATGACAAGTGCTGGCAAGGATGCGGAGAAAAAGGAACTCTTGTGCACCACTGGTGGGAATGCAAACTGGTGCACCAATGTGAGAACAGTATGGCGTTTCCTCAAAAAACTACAAATGGAACTCCCATTAGACCCAGTGATCCCACTTCTAGGAATATATCCCAAGATACTAGAAACACCAATTACAAAGGATATATGCACCTCTATGTTCATAGCAGCATAACTCACCATAGCTAAGATTTGGAATCAGCCTAAGTGCCCATAAGCAGATGAGTGGATTAAAAAAACTGTGGTACATCTACACAATGGAATACTATGCTGCTGTAAAAAAGAAGGAAATCTTACCATTTGCAACAGCATGGATGGAACTAGAGAGTATTATGCTAAGCGAAATAAGCCAGTCAGAGAAAGATAAATATCACATGATGTCACTCATTTATGGAATATGATGAACAACATAAACTGATGGACAAGAACAGATCCAGAGACAGAGAAGCATTGACCAGACCATCAAACCTCAGAGGGAAAGTAGGGGAGGTTGGGGGTAAGAGGGAGAGATCAACCAAAGGACTTTTAGGCATGCATATAAGCCTAACCAATGGACACAGACAACAGGGGGGTGAGGGCATGAGTGGTGTAATGGGGAGGGGAGCATTGGGAAGATAGGACACATATGTAATACCTTAATCAATAAAGAGAGAAAAAATAAACAAAATTGCTGGGCCATACAATGGATGTATCTTCTACAAAAAAAGAAAAATCAACCAATGAATGCACAAGTAAGAGTAAAAACAAAAACAAACAAACACACAAACAACAACAGCAACAACAACAAAAAAGATGTCTTGGAAATATGTTATGTTTCATGGTGTTATGGGTTGAATTGTGTTCTTCCCAAAAAGGTATCTTGACATGCTAACCCAAAGTGCCTCAGAATGTGGCCTTATTTGGAAATAGGGTTTTTACTGAGGTAATCAAATTAAAATGAGGCCCTAATCCAATATGACCAGTATCCTCATAAAAAGGGGAAATTTGACCCTCGTGCACTGCTGGTGGGAATGCAAACTGGTGCAGCCACTGTGGAAGACAGTATGGAGTTTCCTCAAAAAGTTAAAAATGGAACTCCCGTTTGACCCAGTAATACCACTTCTAGGAATATATCCCAAGAAACCAGAAACACCAATCAGAAAGGATAAATGCACCCCTATGTTCATAGCAGCAGAATTTACCATAGCTAAGATTTGGAAACAGCCTAAGTGCCCATCATCAGTGAGTGGATTAAAAAACAGTGGTACATCTACACACTGGAATAAT
>NW_006292789.1:46076-52396 GCF_000327345.1 Myotis davidii
TATGTAAAACGACAATAAATAAATTAAAAGGGGGAGGGGGTTTGGAGATAGACTGAGAGAAAAAATGATGTAAAGACACATTGGGAGAAGACAGCTACATACTGAAGTGATACAACCTTGACAAGCACATACTAGCACCTGGTTGACAGCCAGCTAAGAAGCAGGGCTTCAGTTCTACAAACACAAGGAACTATTTTCAGCTAATAAACTAAATGAGTTGGGAAGCAATTCATCCCTGGAGTCTTCAGAATGGACACAGCCCTGCTGACACCTTGATTTTGGCCTTAAGAGAGTCTAATCAGAGGACCCAGTTGTGCCACACTATACCTTACTTCTGACCTTCACCAGAACTGTAAAATCATTAATAGGAATTTAACATTTTAAAAACATTTTTTATTGATTTTGGGAGAAGGAGAGAGAGATAGAAACATCAAGGTTGAGAAAGAATCAAGTGGCTGCCTCCTGCATGCTCCCCCTGTGGGGATCTAGCCCACAACTGGAGCATGTGCCCTGACTGGGAGTTGAATTGTGACTTCCTGGTTCATATGTCAATGCTCAACCACTGAACCACACGCGCCAGGCAATAGGTACTTTTTATTGAGGTAAAATGTTTGTAAGATGTACTATACTATTTTAACAATTTTTAAGTATACAGTTAAATGGAATTAAGTACATTCACATTGTTGTGCAACTGTCACCTCATATCCATCTCCAGAACTTTTACATTAAATAATAACTCCCCAACCTCCCCTTTCCCTGGACCCTGGTAAGCTTTGTTCTAATTTCTGTCTCTCTTTATTTGACTAATCTAGGTACCTCATATAACTGGAATAATACAATGCTTGTCCTTTGTGTCTGGATTATTTCACTTAGCATAATGTCTTCAAGGTTAAATGGGTGTTTTTTAAAGCCACCTGAATAACTCAAATTATTGTCGGCAATTTGTCACAGCAGTAATTAAAAAAATGCAAACATATGTTTCTCAAACAAACAAACAAAATCTCCTATTTTCACTTGAAGCAGCAAATATCTCTAATACTGTTATTGTTTTATTTTCTTTTTGCAAAATGAAAATATGTATTATTTTTGCATCTTTAGCTACCTTTTACTCTAGCCCTTGCTGTGGCAAGCATTTTCAGCCACATTTTTATATGTCTAGCACTTGGCCCCAGGTCTTTTAGATGCTGTTATTGTAGAAGCATCTGTGGAAACCTGGACACTTGCACATGCTCAAACACAGAATTTCTATTAACTTAGCACCACATAAAGCAATCAATGACCAGTGGAGCACTGGGAGCTGGTAGATAAATGCTCCCTTCATCCATGCTTCTAGAAGATAACTGTGCAATGCTTTCTAAGTATCTCCACAGAGGATCCACAGACACTGAGTCTCAGTTGAGCACAGTGATAATTCCTTCCTTGTTGCACTCTTTCTAAGTCTTCCAATCCTATTATCTCAGACCACCTCCCCCAAAACACTTTATGTGAGCCCTTGTCTCAGGTTCTGAATTCTGGGGGAAATCCATATGAGAATTATAAAAATAGTATTTGCTCATTATGAATAATTTAAGAAGGACAGAAAAGTGAAAAGGAAAAGTAATCAATAATCCCACCACCCAGAAACAATCACTGTTAATACTTGAGTCCATGTGCCTGCAGACTATTTTATGAAAACTTAATGGTTTTGCACAATAACATATACCTATTTGGACTCCCAATCTATGTTGACTGTGTTAGTGAATAACATGAAATCCCATGCCTAATTTAAAGATGGACAATGGCCCTAGCTGGTTTGCTCAGTGGATAGAGTATCAGCCCATGGACTGAGGGGTCCCAGGTTAAATTATGATCAAGGGCATGTACCTTGGTTTCAGACTCAATCCCTAACCCTGGTTGGGGCGTGTACCTGAGGCAACCAATCGATGTGTCTCTCTCACATCCATGTTTCTTTCTGTCTCCCTCCCTCCCTTCAATTCTCTCTAAAAATCAATGGGAAAATATCCTTGGGTGAATATTAACAAAATTTTTAATTAATTAATTAAAGATGTCTAAGGGATGAAGTGTAATAAAGAATCCCTGAGCCATAAGAACCTAGAAGGAATGACTTCACATTTAGAATTCAGGTAATATTGCCATCTTTTATCTAAAAGGTATAGATTTAGTTGGTCCTTAGGAAAGAAGTTTCCACTTGTTATTACATTTCTTCCCTACTTCAGTTTTAAAGAATTTAATAAGATGATGAAAGACCTTTTCTGAAACACTTAACATGGTGTTCAGATATATCTGAAACCCAAAAGGAACATTTGCCAAACATTGTAATTTAAAAATGCACATGTAATCCCATGACTGCACTGACATGAGAGTATTTGGAAGAATACATCCCTTGGGATAATATTAAATTAAACTCTCAACCATAATCATGGAATAATCCTTTTATTAAAGACCAAACTAGATGGAACCATTAAAAAAAGAAATGATGGAAAACATGGGGAAAGCAGAGCACTTTTGAGGGAATAAAACAACGAAACTTTATATATTTTGCCTTCTGGAAATCTTCCATGTAATACAAAAAGATATTTTTAAAAGGAGATTTTTCCCGATGTGCAAACACAGCAATGCCAGTGAATACAAAGCAGGAAGGCTCTAGCTTATAGGCCAAGGCCTACCACTGGCTATAAATAAGGACCTGCTGGAAAGTCAGTATTTCAAATTCCCAGATGGCCAGCCCCATTTCACTGAGTGCAGGAATTTACTCAAGTTCTGTTGTAAAGGAAGTGGGAGAAATTCACAGTCTCCTTTGTGAGAATCCATGGCAGGAAAATGAAGCACCCTCCTGGAATAAGAGGGGAAATATAGAGCTGCTGCCAGGAGACTATAGCTGTTTTCTCTTTCACAACAAAGTCATTCTCCTTTCAGTGAAAAATGTGTCCATGATGTTGACATATGGCTAATAAAGCACACCATTAATAATTCAGGAAAATAAAATAAAACTCATTCTAGAGTGAAAAACTGTCCATTTCATAGGATTTGTGCAAAATAAATTGTAATGTTGTGAAAGACAAGAACAACTGGTTAATAATTTATTCATAAGTCACTTCTGTGTGTTGTTTTTTATCCTTTCAGAAGTATATTTTGTTGTATGTATTTTACATTAAAATTACTATTAGATTGAATTATACTTAAGTTTATTGGTTGGTATGCTTTCTGAAAGTTTTGAAGGGTTTACCTTATATGTTTTGTGTCCCCAAAGTAGTTCTATCGCCTGTCATGTTAACACTCACACCATTTCATAGTAAAAACAATTTCTGGTTTGGTTTTTTACTTGTTAATATGGTCCATAGGAGTTGATTTGCACAAAAAGTAATAACCCAGCACTCTTCTCCACATATCTATTTCCAGGGGAAATTCAGTGGAGTTCCCTGGCCCGCTTACCCTTTCAGGGTTATTCCATTGTATTATACACAAACACAGTTCCATAAAAACCAAAACATGCAGACTCTGCTGATTCCTTTGCACCACCACCTTGGAACCTTTGTCATAGCAAAATGGTAGGTTCAGAAAGCACTGTATATAAGACCTGGATTCCACACAATGCTGGAAAGTCAATCTACTAAAGCCTTTTTTCATTCAGTGAACTGACCCAGTGCAACAGGGCTTACGTAAGCTCTTCACAGAAAAAAAAAAGTGACATCTGTGCAAATATGGTTGTTGTACAAAATATCAAATCTCAAGGATTGATACTAACGTCTATCACTGTGTCTATTTCAAGCCTTCAAATCAAAATTAAAGACTGTGAAAGAAATGAGCCTTGAGGGAAGAGAAGAAATTTATAGAGGAGAAACTCAACATATTTGGAAGAAGGGTAGAACTAGGAAAAGGAAGATGGTAGGAAGGGGGTTGAGACAGAGGAGGAGTAGAGAGCAGAGGGAAGACAAAGGGAGAGAAATGAGGGAAAGGAGTGATGGAATAGAGGAGAGGGAAAGAAGCAGAGACAGAGTTTAGCAGAACACATTAAAGCTACTATATTAGTGCACCAGAGTGAAAAGACCACCTTATGGAATGGGAGAAAATATTTGCAAATCATATATCTGATTATGGGTTAGTACCCAGAATATATAAAGAATTCCTTCAACTCAAAATAAATAAACAAGCAAACAAATAACCTATGGAAAAATATACTTTGCTCATTGATTGGAAGAATTAATATTGATAAAATATCCATATTACCCAAATAAATTTACATATTCAATGCAATCCCTATCAAAATAACGATGTTGTGTTGTTGTGTGTTTTTTTTTTCACCGAACAAGAACAAAGAATCATAAAATTCGTATGGAACTACAAAAGATCCTGAATAGCCAAAGCAATCGAGAAAGATTAACAAAGCTGGAAGTATCACACTCCCTGATTTCAAACTATGCCACAAAAATATAATAGTAAAAAATTGTATTATACTGGTATGAAAACAGACACATAGATCAATGGAATATAATAGAAAACCCAGAAATAAACCCAAATATGACAACGAAAATCATGCACAATGGGGAGAAGACTGTCACTTCAATAAATGGTGTTAGGAAAACTGGATAGCTACATGCAAAAGAATGAAAATGGACCACTATCTTACCCCATAAACAAAAATAAATTCAAAATCGATTAGACTTGAATGTAAGACTTGAAACCATAAAATTCTAAAAGAAAACATAGCTAGTAAGCTCTTTTACATCAATCTTGGCAATATTTTCCTGGACCGGTCTCTTCAGGTGAGGGTAACAAAAGCAAAAATAAGTAAACGGGACTACATTAAACTAAAAAGGTTTTGCACAGTTAAGAAAATCATCAACAAAACGAAAAGGCAACCTACTGAACGGGAGAAGGCATTTGCCAATCATATATCCTATGATGGGTTAATAACCAAAATACATAAAGAACTTACACAACTTAATATGAAAAACCTGATTAGAAAACGGGCAGAGGAACCGAATAGACAATTTTCCAAAAAGACAGACAGATGAACAACAGGTCAATATCACTAATCATCAGAAAATGAAAATCAAAACCACAATGCGATATCATCTCACACCTGTCAGAATGGCTATTATAAAAAGACCAGAAAAAGAAGTGTTGGCGAGAATCTGAAGAAAAAGGAACCCTCATACACTTTTGGTAGGAATCTAAAATGGTGCAAACACTATGGAAAACAGTGTGAAGGTTCCTCAAAAAAGTAAAAACAGAAATAGAATTACCTTATGACTCAGCAATTCCACCTCTGGGTATTCATCTTAAAAAGCTCAAAAACATTAATTCCAAGAGATATGCACTCTTTTGTTCATTGCAGTATCATTTACCAATACCCAAAATATGGAAGCAATCTAAGTGTCCATTGACAGATTAATGGACAAAGAAGATGTGATTCTCTCTCTCTCTCTCTCTCTCTCTCTCTCTCTCTCTCTCTCTCTCTCACACACACACACACACACCAGAATATTACTTAGCTATGAAAAGAATGAAATATTGCCATTTATGATAACATCAATGAACCTATAGGGTATTATGCTAAGTTAAATTAGTTAGACAAAGAAAGACAAATACTGTATGGTTTCACTTACATGTGAAATCTAAAAAATAAAACAAGTGAACAAAAAACAGAAAGACTCATAGATATAGGAAATAAAGTGGTAGTTATCACAGAAGGCAGGAGTTCAGAGGGCAGGTAAAATAGGTGAAGCAGATTAAGAGGTACAAGTTTCCAGTTATAAAATAAATAAGTTATGGTGATGTAATATATGGCTAGGAAATATAGATAATACTGTAATAACTTCGTATGGTGACAGATATAAGTAACTGGACTTATCATGAGAATCATTTTGCAATGTACGTATATAAATATCAAATCACATGTCATACACCTGAAACCAATGAGATATTAAATACTGTATGTCAATAATAAGTCAATATAGAAAAAAATATTAAAATGGGTAGGTAAATGACATGAGTAGACACTTTTCCAAAGAAAATTTATACAAAATATCCAATAAGTACATGAAAATATACCTAACATCACTAATCATTAGGAAAATTCAAATCAAAATCTTGATGAGATACCACTTAACACGCATTAAGATGATTATTATTAAACAAACAAATGGAACAACAGGTATTGGTGAAGAGTTGTAGAAATTGGAAACCATGTGCACTGCTGGTAGGAATGTAAAATGCAACTGTAAGCATGAAAAACAATATGGTGTTTCCTCAAAAAATTAAAAATGTAACTCCCATTTGATCCAGTAATCCCACTTCTGGGAATATATCCCAAAAAA
>NW_006292789.1:52815-63709 GCF_000327345.1 Myotis davidii
GGCCACTGCCTTTTGACTCAGTGATTACACTTCTGGGAATATAGCCTAAGAATCCTAAAACACCAATTTCAAAGAATTTATGCACCCCTATGTTCATAGCAGCGTTATTTATAACTAGTGGCCCAATGCACGAAATTTGTGCACATTAAAAGGGAATTAATTAGAGGAACTATATTAATATTGCTATTTGCTCTTTCTCTATAATAGAAGTGTCACAGATGAAAGAAAATTAGTAAAATGTATATGAAAATCTTCCTCCTGTCAGAGTCGGGGCTTGCGGTGGATGCTAGAGTCAAATCCCCGCCCACCACCCACATGCACTTTAAAAATGCAGGAGACCCAGACCCGGCCAGCCCTACCCCCATTGGGTGAGACCCAGACCCAGCCAGCCCCACCCCTGTCAAGACCCTCCTGGGGGCGGAGCGCAGCCTCAGGTTCCCCAGCCCAGTGCAGGGCTGGGGGCACAGCCTCAGGTCCCCCATCAAGCCCCACCAGGAGGGTGGTGCAACCTGAGATCCCCGTCAAACCCTGCTGGGTGGGGGCCACAGCCTGAGGTGCCCTGGCCCGGCTCTGGGGCGGGGACATGGCATGAGGTCCCTCCACCCGACTCTGGGGGGGGGGGGTATATGAAAATCTTCCTCCTGTCAGAGTCGGGGCTTGCGGTGGATGCTAGAGTCAAATCCCCGCCCACCACCCACATGCACTTTAAAAATGCAGGAGACCCAGACCCGGCCAGCCCTACCCCCATTGGGTGAGACCCAGACCCAGCCAGCCCCACCCCTGTCAAGACCCTCCTGGGGGCGGAGCGCAGCCTCAGGTTCCCCAGCCCAGTGCAGGGCTGGGGGCACAGCCTCAGTTTCTTCTCTATGTGTATAACTATGTGTGTGAAGGGAGGCAAATGAAAGATGAAAAATACCAAAGTAGGTAAAACTCAAAAGACAGTTTGGTATATGAAAAAAATCTTTATCTCTGAAATCAGACCTAACTGAATTCAAATTCTAGAACCACCATTTATTCCTAGAATATCTGGGGACATTTTATACTACGTCATTGAGATTAATTTCCTTGTCCATATCACAGCCTGAGGTCCCTTGCCCAGCCCAGGCACCATGCAGCCTCAGCCCCCTGCTGTTTGGTTGTGACGTTATGGTGTCCCAGCTAATTTGCATATCCCTCTATTATATAGATAGAATAGTCAAGATCTAGAAGCAGTGCCCATCAGTAAATGAGTGAATAAAAAAGCTTTGGTACATTTATATAATAGAATACTATCCAGCTATAAAAAAGAAGGAAATCTTACCCTTTGTGATAGCATGGATGGACCTTGAGATTTTTATGCTAAGTGAAATAAACCAATCAGAGAAAGACAAATAATGCATGATCTCACTTACATTTGGAATCTAATGAACAAAATAAAATGATGAACTAAATAGAATCCAAGGCATGGATACATGAAACAGACTGACAGCTGTCAGAAGGGAGAGGATAGGGGGGACTGGATCAAACAAGGTGAAGGGTTTACCATAGACACAAACAACAGTGTGGTGATGGACTAGGGAAGTGAGGCTAGGGGCTGGGTGGAAGTGGGCAAAGGGGAAGGGGATGGGGGACATTTGTAATAGTGTCAGCAATAAAAATAAAGCAAAAAATGTAAATTATGGGACTTTTTTAAAAAGGCTATTGCAGCCCTGGCCATCATGGCTCAGTAGTTAGAGAGTAAGCCTGCAAGCCGAGTGCCATGGGTTCAATTACTGGTCAAGGGCATGTACCTGGGCTGCAGGTTCAATCCCTGGCCCTTGTCAGGGTGTGTGTGGGAGGAAACCAGTCCATGTGTCTATCTTACAACCATGTTTCCCTCCCCCTCCTCCCTCCTCCCCTCCTTCTCCTTCTCCTTCTCCATCTCCTTCTCCTTCTCCTTCTTCTTTTCTCTCTCTCTCTCTCTCTCTCTCTCTCTCTCTCTCTCTCTCTCCCTCCAACCCCCTGTCTACCACTCTCTCTAAAAATCAATGGAAGACATATTCTCACTCCTCGGGTGAAGATTTTTTTAAAGGGCTATTGCAGTAGTACACAGCATGAATGGGAGAAAAGAATACCCAGGATATCTCATCAAGATATCTCATAGAAAGACTCCACAGATCCCTGATGAATCCAGTAGTAAACCACTGGACGCATGCAGAAAAAATATATAATTCTATGAGTTTTGTGGGTGTTTAAGAGTGGTGTTTTAATATCAGATAATTTTCAAGAAATCATATTGTAACAGCAACCATCATTATATTAGAAATTCTGTTTCTGGTCTGGCTCAGAAGGACTGGATTAAAAATGGAAAGAGTATCCTGCACTGTTTAGTAGGTATGATATTTGAAAGCACCTATTATAACATCCATCCTAGATGGTGATTTTACCCCAAGCACATATCTTGCATGTATTGTAAACACAGGATTATGTTAACAAATCTAACCAACAAAATAGCAAAATTCAGCATTCTTTCGGTGGCTGGTAAGAGAAACTGATGAATCTTAATTTTCCTCTCATGGTAGTGCCAAGTGTTTCCCTTATTAATATGGTAACCATGCTTAGGATACTACAAATCAGGAAAAGGTTTTCAACCCAGTCCTTCAGTTCTGCTCCCTACCAATCAGAAACCTCTTAGCCTTAAATTATGCTGGTTGACTTTAGTAATATTTCTTCTCTACAATCAAAGCAATGAATTGCATGTAAAGCCCTGTCCTATTTAGTAATGTGAAAGGATTCCCCCTCCTTCCTCTTCCCCTCCCCAATTCTTCCCCTTCCCCCTCCTCCTTCTCCTCCTAAGTAAGGAAAATGTATATGTAAATAAAACGACATAAATATTGACTCTCTTATATATACACACACATATATATATAGGTATATATATATGTATATATATATGTGTGTGTGTACACACACACACACACACACACACACACACTTCTTTTTTCGTTTGTTACTGATCATAAAGTAACTTAAAATGACTACTGGGATCACATTTAACTAAAGAGTCTCCCAAAGAAGATCTCTCTGCCCAGTTTTCCAACCCCTCCCTCCCTACACCAAAGTAGCTTCCTATAGCAAATCCATTTCATAGTAAGGTAAAATCTTGACTTGCTGTCTGAAAAGGTAAGCCAATTTATTAACAAGAGAGATAAGAATAGGAAATTTCTGATGGACACAGTGTTCTAAACATCTGAGCTTCCTGTACATACCCATGGTAATGAAGGAGTCATATAAATAACTGAGGGCTTCGGAATTAAGAGGGATACCCTCATGAATAGATACAGAAAATGTGGTATATACATACCGCATTTTATATAGAATTTTATATGGATTATCTTATATAGAATATTATTCAACCTTAAAAAAGGAGATTTATTTTGGCGGGAGATTTATATTTTTTTTCTAGAGCCTCAAGAGTATGGGAAGTATCCCACTGAATGCGTGCTTACTGTTTCCCACTCTCAAGAAGTGTATTTTCAGGACAACACTATAGAACAGTGGTTCTCAAACTGTGGGTCGCGACCCCTTTGACCATCGGAAAACACATATGTAATTACATATTGTTTTGTGATTAATTACTATGCTTTAATTATGTTCAATTTGTAACAATGAAAATACATTCTGCATATCAGATATTTACATTATGATTCATAACAGTAGCAAAATTACAGTTATTAAGCATCAACAAAAATAATTTTATGGTTGGGGGTCCCCACAACATGAGGAACTGTATTAAAGAGTCGCGGCATTAGGAAGGTTGAGAACCACTGATAGAATGTGGGTCCTGGATCCACTAACTACAGAAAAAGGGTAGATAAGATTTGGGATAATAAAAGCATTCATTTCCTGCAGCTATAAAAAGAAGCTCCTACATATCAGAAATATTGATGTTTTATCTTATTAGTTTTATGTCTGTAGCAAGGTTGTTTTCCCTACTGCTGTTTATAGGTCAATTTATAAATCATAAAATGTACTACCTCCTACATATGTTTAATATCAGTGTAATTCCTATAATCCATTCATAATTTCCACTAAAGATGAAGTCTTTTTTTTTTTTCATTGAGGTCCCATACAGGATACTCTGGGGTTTTCCATTTATGGGCTTATAAAGCCAAGAGATCCAGATTCCTGATTCAGACTGTCACTAATTAATGCCAAATGATGAGCTGAGAGAAATATTCACTCAATTCTTTATCACCATTTACACAAAAATTGAAGAGAAAAATGGATACATGGATATGAGTTAGTTGGTGGCAATCAATGCCACAATGGACATTCTATAGTTGTGGCTTGAAATTAGATTAATAAAAGTGTAATCATTTAATAACTTTGGAATCCATTCATCCTTTGGAAATGTATTGCATTCCTGATTGAGAGGAGTGTGGCTGAAGCCAAGTCTATTTGTTCCTAAAAGCATCCTTCTCGGGATTAGAAAAAATAAACACCTTCTATCATCAAGTGCAAGGTCAAGTCTTACAGGTGGATACTTCTCTATGAATTCTCTTTATGAGACTGAAGATATTTCATCAGTGCATTTATCTTTCATCTACCTGGGCCCCAGCTATAATCTCAAAGTACCTGGAGACTTGACTGAAGAGGGGCAGCTACAGGAGAAGCATGTGCTACTACTATACCCAACCAGCCTGCAGCCTTGCACCTGACTCTGATTATTCATGTGATTGATATGCTTTATAAAGTAAACTTTACATAAAGTAAAATGCAAAGCCTCTATAAGAGGTAGATCATTGAAATAGATCAGTATTTCACTACCTGACTGCCCATAAGAATAACTTGGAGGTTCTTTGAAAAGTAACAAAGCCCAGGGCCTCACCCCAGACTAAATAAATCAGAATATCTGGGTGTGGGTCCCTGGTATCATTATTTTTTAAGTGCTCCCTTTGTAATTTTAGCATGCAGCCAAAGCTGAGAATCACTGTTTTAAATGTTACCCAAAAGCCTTATTATGGGAATAGGTCACCTATGATCTAATTCATAAAAGGTCGTCTGGGGAAACCAACATTTAAAGGTGCTTAGTAGAGGACATACAAAAAAAGCAGTAATTTTTTCAAGGCTTGTGTTTTAAAGTTAGCCAAGTTTCCAGTTAAAGGCAGTTGCTTTTAAAATCTTAGGGGTGACTTTCCTTTGACCTCTTAAGTTGCATACTTCTTATATAACTATCTATAGAATTTTATAACCAGATACCCTAAAAAAAAATGGATTTCTCTTCCATGGTTTTCACACTGATAGTTATTTTATTAACATAATATTGGGTATCCACCTCAGTTTTTCATGACTTTTCAGCTTTCCTTAAATTGTGGTCTAGGCTCCTAGTTCCAAGCAAATAAGCAAATAAATAAATGCCTTAATTAATTAATTAATTAATATGAAACAAGACATAACAAAAACCAAAGTAAATGTGAGCGAGAGAGATTTTTCTCCAACTCCCATTCCATCCCTTCTTCTGAATTATCCTGGCCCTTTGATTCTAAACTGATTTCCTGGCCCCAGAAATAAATAAGCTCTAGGAAAAAGGCACTCTGTATATGGCAGTGATGACTTGGTTACACGAACAAAGCTGCAGTGCCCTATAAAACCACAGTAGATACCACTGTGGTTTTCCTGAAAAATTAACACTATCCCATTTCAAGGTGTTCTTACAAAGGTTTAGTGTAAATAAGAAGATGAGGGAACACAAAGTAACAAAAAAGAGTTTTTAGTGGTAAAGACTTCTAAGTTGAGTCTTAAAAGGGAAGTGGTCAGCAGGTGGAGCATAGTGGGAGTGTATTTTCAGGTGGGCGTTGGGAGTGTTTATTCTAGGTCACTGGAATCAAAACAGAGATGAGAAATAAGATGGCATGTACAAACTGCAAGCATGACTGGAAAATAATGTGCAAGAGAAATGTGGGAGGTCTGGTGAGAAAAGGGTGGAGAGTCTGTCAGGGAGCAGATGCAGATGAATGTAAAGGAGACCACAGAAGTAGGAAGACCACTCAGTAAGCTACTACAAAGATCCAGCCAGAAGTTGATGAGAGCTGAACTTAGGGCAGTGGCATTAAGAATGGAGAGAGCCCTAACCGGTTTGGCTCAGTGGATAGAGCGTCGGCCTGCGGACTGAAGGGTCCCGGGTTCGATTCTGGTCAAGGGCATGTACCTTGGTTGCAGGCTATTCCGAGGCCCCAGCCCTGGTCAGGGCTTGTGCAGGAGGCAACCAGTCGATGTGTTTCTCTCACATAAATGTTTCTCTCTGTCTTTCCCTCTCTCTTCTACTCTCCCTAAAAATCAATGGAAAAAAATATCCTCAGGTGACGATTAACAAAAAATAAAAATAAAAAAATACAAATAAAAAAGGGGTGACTAGCCTTGAACTGAGAGATTATTTTTTGCAAGGCCAGAAACAGTGAATAGTCAAAAAATATCTTGCTCTTGAGCACTTATAGTGATATCTTTGCATACGGTACCATATATATGCTAGAATTTTTCCATTTCAGTTTGATACTGGGTAATTTACTGAATGTTGCCATAGTAAAATATTCAACTTGGGCTTAAGAAACATTACTGTGGAAGTGAGGAAAAAAATAAAAGCTTACTGACAGCACATTAATGTACCAATTTGTTTTTCAAGATATTCTGGTCACATTTGGAACTAGAAAATAATGATTTCCTAAACATGTACTCAATTGGATTGATGTTCTTTACTATCCATCTAATTCTGAAAATGTTAATATTCATGGTTCATTTGATTTTCTTCACATTAAAATGGCATTTGCCTTTTTAGCAATTCTGGCTTAAGAATCAACTAGGGCAGTGGTCTGCAAACTGCGGCCTGCAAGCCACATGCGGCTCTTTGGCCCTTTGAGTGTGGCTCTTCCACAAAATACCACGTGTGGGCGCGCATGTACAGTGCAATTGAAACTTCGTGGCCCATGCACAGAAGTCGGTATTTTGTGGAAGAGCCACACTCAAGGGGCCAAAGAGCCACATGTGGCTCGTGAGCCGCAGTTTGCTGACCACTGAACTAGGGGAATGAAATTTTATAAAGGCAAGTGGAAGTTGCTAGGCTGACAAGAAATACTTTTTCCTTATAATATGTTCTGTTTTTCTAGAAAAATAATACATAGATAATAACTCCAAGTGAAAATAGACACTTTTCTTCCATGTGTTTAGAGAAGTGATAGCAGAGTAGATTGGATGATAGATTATTTTTATCAAGTTAAAACACAAAGATGTACGACCCAGTAATCCCACTTCTAGGAATATATCCCAAGAAACCAGAAACACCAATCAGAAAGGATATATGCACCCATATGCTCATAGCAGCACAATTCACCATAGCTAAGATTTAGAAACAGCCGAAATGCCCATCAGCAGATGAGTGGATTAGAAAACTGTGGCACAACTACACAATGGAACACTACGCTGCTGTTAAAAAGAAGGAATTCTTACCATTTGCCACAGCATGGGTCGAACTGGAGAGCATTATGCTAAGTGAAATAAGCCAGTCAGAGAAAGATAAGATAATAAAAACCATTATAAAATGATGAACAAAAATAGATAGAGGCAGAGCAGCATCGAACAGACTGTCAAACTACAGCGGGAAGGCTGGGGAGGGTTGGCGGGGAGGTAAGAGATCAACCAAAGGACTTGTATGCATGCATATAAACATAACCAATGGACACAAGATACTGGTGGGTAGGGCAGGCTGGGGGAAGGTCAAGGGGGGAAAAAACGACACATATGTACTACTCTTTGTAATACTTTAAGCAATAAAATAAAATGTAAAAATAAAAACAAAATAAAAAACCACATAGATGTAAAGGAGAATGAGACTAACAAAAACTATTGATTCACATCTGTAAGGTTAATAGAAACCATCCTATATAATAAAAGGGTATTATGCAAATGGACTGAACGGCAGAACAACCGGTCACTATGATGCACACTGACCACCAGGGGGCAGATGCTCAACGCAGGAGCTGCCCCCTGGTGGTCAGTGTGTTCCCACAGGGGGAGCGCCACTCAGCCACAATCCAGGCTGATGGCTGGCAAGCGCACTGGCAGTGGCAGGAGCTTCTCCCACCTCCATGGCAGTGCTAAGGAAGTCTGACTATGGCTATGGCTAAGGCCCACTCCCCATGGGCCTAAGCCATCAGTCAGACATCCCCGAAGGGCTCCTGTAATGCTAAAGGGCACAAGCCGGGCTGAGGGTTCCCCCCAATCCGAGTGCACGAATGTCATGCGCCGGGCCTCTAGTACCTATAAGAATGGTCCTTAGAATTGATCAATTCCTGTGTAACCTGAGTTGCTAAGAAGATGTATATAGAAGTGAGGTTGGGGAGTTGGATCTTAGAAAATGGGTAATATTTACATATGTCATGTAGAGAGCAAGAAGGACATTCCAAGAGGGAAAGCAGCTTGGGATAATGCACATAGGCAGGATCTCACCATAATCTCTGTAGGTAATATTCAGATTACTAACCTAGTTGAACAAGATGACTGTGTTAGAGAATCAGAGGAAGCCAGTTTCAATAAAGGTATGATAACAGAGTATATTGAAAATTATACAGAGTAGTGCTTACAAAATGGGACCATAAAAACCAGTATTTCCTTGAAATAATTCTGGCAATATGATATGGATGAAAGATTACAAGCAAGATATAGCAGAGAGAAAGGGGGACTAGCTAGGATGAAACAACCACATGACACAATTATGACAGACAGAAGATCCATGCCTTCCTGGAACAGTTACTGAATTATCATGGCATTCTTATGTGAGGATTAATAGAAAAAAACATACATAAAACCCTTCAGCTTAACTTTTATAATTACATTAATTGAACATGACTTAATAGCATGGATTACTACACTGTCATTACCCCAAAGTAAAGTTTCTACCAGTACCCAAAAGACTAAGGCAAATGTGGACAAATAGTTGGCATGTTAATAGATTCCATGAAGTCATCAAATATTTATTGTAGGATTCTCAAAGTTTCTCAGATATAGTGGTATGACTTATCATATACTAGAGGCCTGGTGCACAAAATCCATGCACTGGGGGGAGGGGGGTCCCTCAGCCTGGCCTGCGTCCTCTCACAGTCCAGGACCCCTCGGAGGATGTCTGCCTGCTGGCATAGGCCCGATCCCTGGCAGTCAGACATCCCTCTCACAGTCTGGGGCTCTTGCAGCCCAGGGCTCTCACAGTCTAGGACCCCTCACTCCTTATTGCCTGCCTACAGCAGAGGCGGGAGAGGTGCCTGCCACCAACGCTGCACTCACCAGCTATGATACCAGCTTCTGGCTAAGCAGCACTCCCACTGTGGGAGTGCATTGACCATTGACCACCGAGGGGCAGCTCCTAGGTTGAGTGTTTACCCCCTGGTGGTCATTGCACATCATAGCGACTGGTCATTCAGCTGGTCATTCCCCTGTTTGGTTGATTTGCATATTAGGCTGCTTTTATTATATAGGATTGAAATAATTAAGGTATCTTTGACCTTTCAGCATGTTAGTGATGGTCTTTGGAAAAGTACAAATTGCATTTTAACAGATTTTTTCCTTTCATATAGCATAAAAGAATCCTTTTTTGCAAAGTGTATCCTTTTTTATGGACATCTAAGGTAGCTGAATACAACCAATGCCACCTACACTTCTGTCTCCCAATGTTTCCTATAAAACACAAACAAAAACAGAAAGAACAAGAAGGAAAAAATAGACCTAAAAAAAAAGCAAGCAAAAAGAAAAGAGAGGAAATAGCAATAGGGCCTATGGTGAATATAAAGCCACTGTAAGGGAAAATAAATCCATTACCAGTATGAAAATAATAAACTACCAAACAAAACCCAGTATTTGAATATAGATAAAAGGGAGAGGACTTTTAAAGCACATGCAATTTGAAGAAGTAGTCTTCAAACCTCATAGTTTCCAGGAGAGAAATATGGTTAAAAGATGGGAAGAACATCCTATGACAATTGGTTGGTGAAGTGAAAAAGAAACAAAAGAGAACATTTTAAAGACCCATGAATCATATGAATTACAACTTCTCCCCACCAACCTAAACAAGTAAACAAATCCACAACAGTATCTGGACTTTGCTATATTGACATAAGAGTGTGACACTAATCTAGGACTCTTGTAAAACACACAATACCAAAAGAAAAGAAAAGAGAGGGGAGGGGAGGGGAGAGGAGAGGAGAGAGAGAGAGGGGAGGAAAGAAAAGAACAATAATATCAACTAGACCATACATAATTTTGCAAAACATTAACAATCTAGTACGTATCAACAGAGGTAATCTCAATTCATAAAAAACAATCATGAAAAAAAAATAATGTGAGATAATACTCCAAATTGAATTAAATAGGCACAAATGAACATTTGGTGATATTTTAAAAATCATTTGAATCAGAAATCCAAAAGCTAAAAATATAAATGAACAAAACACAGGGAGAAATGAAGAGTTGATTGAATTAATTTTAAGAATGAAAGAAAAAAGACAAAGTTATTTTAGAAATGAAGAATAAATTACAAGTTGCCCAAGTGAGAACAGACCTTAGTAAATTTAATAGGAGACACTTAAGAATATCAAGGGGCAGGAAAACAACCAATAAAATGAAAATGAGTAGTGGAAATAAAAGATAATTAGGAATGACATATTACTTCTGTCCCTATGAAAAGACTAGGGGCCCGGTGCACGAAATTTGTGCACTGGGGGGGGGTCTCTCAGCCCAGCCTGCCCCCTCTCACATACTGAGAACCCTCAGGGGATGTCCTACTGAAGGCTTAGGCTTGCTCCCTCCTCCCCTTGGAGAGCAGGCATAAGCCAGAGTCTGGCCTCCCTTTGTGGAAGGAGACCAGGCTGATCAGGGGAAGGCACTAGCCCCA
>NW_006292789.1:63853-68947 GCF_000327345.1 Myotis davidii
GTACATGCCCTTGGTCAGGATTGAACTCAGACCCTGCCATCGACAGGCTGAGGCATTATCCACTGAGCCAAACTGGCTAGGGCAGGATATGACATCTCTTAGCCCTCCAGCAGTGGACCTTCGTTTTTTTCACCAGGAATGTGGTGAAAAACCCTAGATCACCTTTCTGGATTCTTATTACCCAAGTTACTAAGAATATTACCAGTGGCATACAGGGAGCTTAGCCAATGAGCAGTCAGAAAAGGTGTTTCCTCTGTACTTCACTCTGATCGCTGGCTCCGCCGCTGCCCAGGCCCCTCCAATCCCAGCTCCACCCCTGCCATCGCCGGTTCTGCCCCTGCCCCTCTGCAGCCTCTGGTCAAGTCTGCAGACCTGGGCAGGGGACCCCCAGACCACTGCTTTGCTGGATCTGCCCCTGCCCAGGCCCCTGCCATCGCTGGCTCCACCCCTGAGCAGGTCTGCAGTCTCTGGCCAAGGCTGCAGGCCTGGGCAGGGAACCCCCAGGCCTCTCTGATTGTTGGCTCCACCCCTGCCCAGGCCTGAGGCCTCTGACCTGGACAGGGGACCCCCACCCTCCTCTGATCAAGGGCTCTGCCCCTGCCCACTTCTATCGCCGGCTCCACCCCTGCCCCCTCTGATCGCCTGCTCTGCCCCTACCCGGGCCTGAGGCCTCTGGCCTGGACAGGGTACACCCAGCCCCCTCCGATCGCCTGCTCTGCCCTTCGCCCCCCTTCATCTCCCCCACCACCTGCCTGGCCAACAGGCCTGGACTCTTCAGCGGCGGGGCTGAGGGAACTGGGCGCCGCCATCTTGTGACTATGGGTGCAGCCACCTTTGTGATGGAGTGACGGAGTGATGATGAATTTGCATATTACTCTTTTATTAGGATAAGAGAACAAAACTATTACTTAAAATTATAATCCAAGAAAACTTTCCAGAAATGACAAAATACTTATATCTACCTACACATTAAAAATGCAAATTAACTCCAAGTTTTAGTCTATTTTGATTATTAAATTTCAAAGATAAAGATAAAATCGGCCTCTAGGCAAAAAGATCAAGTAACATATAAAGGTAAAGAAATTGGACTGGTATCAGACATTTTAAAACAATATATAAAGCAAGGCAAAAATGAAGCACCTTTAAAAAATACTCAACAAAATAACTTATGAATAAAAGTATGAAAAGCAACAAAACTGCCTTTAGGAATCAAGACTATTTAAGAAACACCCATACAGTTTTTTATATTAGGGAATTATGTATCCATGAGCCTTTTCTGAGGAATCAACTAGAACAAATGTTGGCAAACTATGCCTATGGACCACATCCAGCCTGGTTCATTTTTGTATGGAGACTGAGCTAAGAATGTTCTTTACCTTTGGAATGGCTAAAATTAAAAAAAAAATGTATCATTTTGTGACCTGTGAAAATTATATGTCCTAATTTCAGTGTCTGCAGATTAAGTTTATGGGAATACAGCGACACTCATTTGTTTACTGTCTATAGTTTTTTTGTGCTAGAACAGCAGAGCTGAGTAATTTTGACAGAGGACCGTATGGCCTGCAAAGCCTAATATACTTACTATCTGGCCTGTCAGAGAAAATGTTTGCCAACTCCTGTACTAAAATATAAGCTTTTTCAACCAAGAGATATTTGGAAAACTTCATCAAAATGACTGATGGTAAAGCACTTTGGTAAGTATGTAGGTAAGTAAGTGGATGGATGCCTGGTGATGCAGATGTAAAAAACAAAATGAATTTTGGAGAAATGAGAGTGAAAGACTCATGTATAATGTTATACATTTTGACAAAGTAAAAGCAATGCAACCAATAAACGGGAGAAAGGAAAGTAAAAGAAGAAAATATAATAGACAATAGTTAGAAGTTTTGATACTAATATAAACTGGTAACTGGCATCAATAAGTTAAATAAGAAAACAAGAGACTACATATTTATGCAGAGGGCCTATTTAAGTTATATGCAGATTTTCAACTGGTGGGGAGGGGAGTGACACCCATAACCCTTCATTATTCAAGGATCTACTGTATGTGTGTTTTAAAAGGTATAAACACCATTACAACAAAAATGCAAACTTTCCTAAATACCCAAAAATATATGTGTGGGTTTAATTAATTATAGAGAAACAGCAAATATAAAATACATATAAATATTAAAAAATCTGACAAAATTGAGAATAAACAAGTAATTCATAATGTTAAATAGAAAAGGGTTTTATCTGATTAGTAAAAAAAAATCAATTTCAATCAGAGAGAAAAATCCAACTCTCATATACAAGAGACACACCTTAGTGATTGAAAAGGCTAATCTAAAGGGAGAAACAAAGAAATACCAAATGGAAAAATGGAAACTGGAAAAATGGAAATAAAAACAGAAAAAGAACAGGATATTCTGGTATCAGCAAAGTAAAATCCAATTCCCAAAGCAAAAAGACATAACAAAAGGACAACTTTTAAAAGTTACAATGCAGAATGATGACATAGCATTTAAGAATCTATAATAATAAAAGGGTAATATGCTAATTAGACTAGACATCTTTCAGGAGAACATTCCAGACATCCTCCCAGACGAAGACAGGGCCAGAGGGAAGCCCAGGTCCCAGGTGCCTGTGGGCAGCCAGAAGGAAACCAGCCCGGGTCCCTGGTGCCTGTGGGTGGTTGGAAGGAAGCCATCCTGGGTCATGGGTGCCTGCAGGAGGCCAGAGGGAAGACAGCCCAGGTCCCGGGGGCCTGCAGGCAGCTGGAGGGAAGCAAGCCCGGGTCCCGGGTGCTATAGGGAAGCCAGTGCCAGCAGCTGGGGTAAGGAAGGAAGGCCTACTCTTGCACAAATTTTGTGCATTGTGCCATTAGTATCTATGATAGTGAAAGCGTACTATGCAAATTGACCAAACAACTGAACAGCAGAACAACCATCTGGACAACCTTCCAGATGACCATGCTATGACACCCACTGGTGCCAGGCCAGCCAAGGCAGGTGCGATGCGATTGGTTGGGGGCCCAGCCATCGCCCCATGATCACTCTACAGAGGAAGGCCCAGGCCACAGGCCAGCAGGGTGATTAATGGCGGGGGGGTGTTCCACAATCGCCCCAAAGAGGGAGGCCCAGGCCTCCAACCTGCCAGCTGCAGCAGGTGGGCGGGGCCTCCCTCTGCAGGGGCGATCCATCGTGGGGCTCTTGCACTGGGAGAGGGCACAGGCCTGGCTGAGCAACACCCCTCCCGTGCACGAAAATTGTGTATCAGGCCTCTAGTTACCAAATAATAAGCAACAACCTTTACAAAATAAAAACTACAGAAGTTCAAGGAGACAGAAAATACAATAAGAGCAGGAGACTTTAATACTCCACCCTCAGTACAAGATATCATTTTGATTTAAAAAAACTAGTAAGGAGACAATCTAATCAAGGTAGAACTTATGAATATATGAAAAATTGTAAAGTTTGATAATAGAGAATGTTCTTTCTTTTAATAGCCCCCAGAATATTCACAACAATTGATCATATATTAAATTATAAGAAAACATCAATAAATTTCCAAAAGGAGAAATTTTACAAATAACACTTTCTGATTACAAAGCAGATAAACTAGAAATTATAATAAAAATGTATTCATTTTTGCCATGGAAAGTAAATTAATATTTGCAATCCTTCCACCATTAGCCATTATAGCAAACAAATAATCACAGGCACCTACCATGTGCCAGGGATAGGGATTCAGAGATAATCAGCTATGGTCCTTGCCCTCAAAACAAAAAAAAATCTAGCAGGAGGAAAAGAAAGAGAAACAATTATCAAACAGTAAAATGAGGCTTACAATAGCAGGTATTAACTGCTGTGTTTCTTGTTCTTCCCTATGCCATGGTACTATGGAGATATAATCTCTATAAGAATATCCCGCCCTAACCGGTTTGACTCAGTAGATAAGAGTGTCCGCCTGCGGACTGAAGGGTCCCAGGTTCGATTCCAGTCAAGGGCATGTACCTTGGTTGCGAGCACATCCCCAGTGGGGGGTGTGCAGGAGGCAGCTGATCGATGCTTCTCTCTCATCGATGTTTCTAACTCTCTATCCCTCTCCCTTTCTCTCTGTAAAAAATCAATAAAATATGTTTTTAAAAAAATCTCTATTTTTAGGAAATACACAGTTTATTATTTAGCAGGAACAGGCCATGATTCTCAATTGGTTCAGAAGGATTGAGAGTAGATGATGAAGAAAATGAAGTAAAATGTAAAATACAAAATGAAATCTGGGTAAAGGGTATATTCCTTGTAATGTTCAGAGCTTGCAACTTTTTTAAAGTATGAAATTATTTTAATAGAAAAATAACTTAAAAGTAAACGAATAAATTATCTCTAACAAGACACTTCTTTTAAAATTGATATCTGTGATATGAAAGAAAAAAATACCTCAACTTTTTCGGTTTTTCAATTTAACTTTATATAATTCAATCCAACTGCATCTTCCCTGGCTATGCTTTACTTCTCTTTACAATATTGCATATATTTTTAAAACACCTGCTTTCAGACCTTTTCTAAATATCTACAAGTAATTCCTTTCCATTACTTCCATATTCGCTATTGAACTTTTATTTAAGCTAATATTCCGCAATATGAACACAAAAATTATATACTTTAGAAAAATATTTATTGATTTTGAGAGAGAGAGAAATATCGATTTATTCTTCCACTTATTTTTGCACTCATTAGTTAATTCTTATATGTGCCCCGCCTCCGGATCTAGCTGGCAAAGTTGGGATATGGCAGACACTCTAACCAACCGAACAACACGACCTGGGCCTAGGAAAATCTTTGAAATTACATGGATTCACTCTTCTAAACAGGTAATGAGTTGTAGAACTCTATTTTAAAGAAGCAGGAGTTCAAGAAAGAAAAAAAAACGGTAAAAACAAAACAAACGGCGTTTGCTTTAAAAACCCATAGCAGGCGTATGAAGAAAAAAACTTCTTTCCTCCTCATTTTTTTAACTTACTGAAGAGAAACTTCTTCCAATATGTGGCCGGAGACTGTTACCGTTCCCCAGGACCAATGGTGTCGTGCAGGAGATCAACAGTCTTGTCAAGAG
>NW_006292789.1:68999-70835 GCF_000327345.1 Myotis davidii
CCCTTGCGTGCACAGGAAGCACTAAATATGCCCGCCTTCTTCTGACCTTAGATTGGGTCACGTGACTGCGTCCTGGCCAATGAAATGTGGAGGTGCAAAAACCACTTCCGTGTGTATCCCTCCCATGCTTATGATACAGTTTGCTTACTTTGTTACAAAACTGAGAACACGCTCTACCCTTTGGTACGGATTGGTGAGCTTAAAGTAGGTGATCAGGCTTCTAAAGATCATGAAATGCTATTTAAAGTTTTATCTTCCCTCACTTGCAATCCAGATGCAAAGAATCCAGATTCTGAGGCCGAAGAAGCTGGCAGACCCACATGATGGAAGAGACCTGACTGACTGACTCCATTGAGCTGTGAAATGTGCAATAAATTAGACATTAGTTGTTATACCTCCCCCACTAAACAAGCTACATGTTAGAAAAGTTTTGCAGATTAAGTGAGGACAGAGCCTGGCACATATTGTTACAAAAGTGGTTACTACTATTACTATTTGCTTGAGGAAATTGTTTTCAGCTTCAAAGACATTTATTTGTTGTATAAACCAAAGAAAATTCTATTAATTATTCAAGCATCCTTCCTGATGTAAAAATGGAGAAAATGCATTTAACAAATGTTTCCTAACATATATATATATATATATTGATAGTGAGGAATTTTGGGGTTAGGGCTCATTTAGATTGGGTGACTTGAAAAGTTATTACTGAGCACTTGGCATTTGAGCTAAGACCTGAACAGCATAAAGACTCAGTTGTGGGTACAAAGTTCAAGGAAAAGAATGCTTCAAGTAGAAAAAACAGCCAGGGCACAGGCTCTGAGGATGAAGTAAGCTTAACATGTTCACAAACAGGCCACTGTGGCTAGCATTGGTTGGTAATTATGGGAAAAAGCAGGACAAGAAGATGTTGGAGACTGAGGCAGGGGGCAGATCAAGTCTTTCTTGTCACATTAAGTATTTTGGACTTAGATATAAGACTGTTTCAGATTTTAAGCAGGTAAGAGGCATGTCATGATTAAAAAATAGAAATATAATTTTGTTTGCTGCATGAAAATTGGATTTCAGGGCAGCCTATAAGGGGAGAAGTCAAAAGACCAATTAGATGGCTATTATAATTATTTAGACAAGAGATAATGGTGGCCTGGGATAGACTGGTAGCAGTAGAGTTAGAGAGAAGTTGGTGGATTTGGAATATGTATTTTAATGGTTGACCCTATAAGACTTGGTAATGCATTAGACATAGAAGTGAGGATGAGGTAGGTGGCAATAGTGAATCCCAAGTATCTGGCATATGCAATTAGGTAACTAAGTGGTGTCATTTACTAAGATAAAGATTAGAATAAAAGCATGTTTTCCCTCATTTATTCTCTCTCTCTCTCTCTATCTCTCTCTCTCTCTCTCTCTCTCTCTCTCACACACACACACACACACACACTGAACCCCTGGCTGCATTTCACACTCTTATATTTTTAAAATATATTTTTATTGAGTTCAGAGAGAAAGGAAGAGAGAGAGAGAGAGAGAGAGAGAGAGAGAGAGAGAGAAACAACCATGATGAGTGAGAATTATGGATCGGCTGCCTCCTGCAAGTCCCCCACTGGGGATCGAGTCCACAACGCAGACATGTGCCCTTGGCCAGAATCAAACCTGGGACCCTTCAGTTCACAGGCCAATGCTTTATCCACTGAGCCAAACCGGCCAGGGTGGCACACACATTTTTGAGAGCAGGAATCTGCTGTGGTTATGTTAATAACAATTAACTTATTCATAAAATTAATAATAATATTTATTTTACAGGGTTGTTGAAGTAAGTGTGTGTGTGTGTGTGTGTGTGTG
>NW_006292789.1:70875-77623 GCF_000327345.1 Myotis davidii
GCAATGCACAATCATTAGGTATGACTTGAGGCCAGACTAGTATGTAAGTGCTGCTTTGGAAAGGTAAGAGCTTCCTATACCAGAGCACTGATCATTGATATCTGTAGTTCTAATAGTGGAGGGTGCCAGAGTCTTTTGACCAGTGGAGCTAAATATAGGCAATAGCTAACTTAGGACCTCAGGAGAGAAGATGGTCATCCTGTATTGTCTATGGACCCGGATGTTCTGGAATGCCAGAGCAAATGAGGTTCCTCTGCTTCAAAGCTTCATGCATTCAGATATGTTTTCCATGGGCCCTCTGGATCTTATGAAAGTTAACGATAAACATCTTGACCACCATAGTACACTGTGGCACTGTTCCAGAATTCCACCAGAAAATTTGTAAGAACAAAGCTCTAGTAAGATATGTAAATTTATTATATTTTTCTTACTTTAGTTTTATTGTAAAAATAAGAAGGGCTTGGATTTTGTTGCTCAACATTTACTTTATCAATCATTATTTCTATTCTATACAAAAGCACTTTTGCACATGTGTAACAAAGGCTGAAAGAGATTTACAACTTGTCTCTGATCACATAGAGAGTAAGATGTAAAGCAAGGGACTCCAACCTAAGTTTCTCTGAAACAAACATCAGTGTACTTTTGCCTGTACTAGGTGGTCTTCAAGGCTACCTATAGGGCAGCTAGACATGATCTGTATTTGACAAGGAATAACTCATTATTAGATATTCTATATAAATCAGTTAGGAAATGGTAGAGATTAGGGTCAGCCATTCCCAAAACTCATGAACTGAAGGGGCAGTGTGATACTCAATAAAATTAAGGGGTCTCTAATACACTGTATTTCAAGATGGTCCCCAATTCCTGACCCTGGTGTACACACCCTGTGGAATTTCAACCCCTTGAGTGTTGGAAGAGCCTATGATATTATATTGCTTCTGTGATTATGTTACGATATATGGCAAAAGTGAGATGATTTTTCAGATGTAACAAAGGTCTCTAATCTGTTTGATTGACTGTATCAATCAAAAGGGAGAGTACACTGTGTGGGCCTGACCTAATCAGATGAACCCTTTAAAAAGAGGCTAGGCCTACCCTAAAGTCAGAGTCTCAAAGCAGCAGAGATGCTCTCTTGCTAGCCTTGAAGAAACCAGCCAGCAGGTTGTACACTGCCTATTGCAAGAGGAAACCACCAGGAACCAAGGTCCTCTGTCCTATTGCAGCAAGAAACTGATTACTGTCAACAGCCTCAATGAGCTTGGAAGAGAACGCTGAGCTCCAGATTAGCACATGGCCTACCTGAAACATGGAATTGCAGTCTTAAGAAATCTTGATCAGAAAATGCAGTTCAGACTGCTGACCCATGGAGACTGAGAGGTGGTAAAGATGTTTTGTTTCAAGCTGCTTATCTGTATATACTAGAGGCCCAATGTACGAAATTTGTGCAAGAGTAGGCCTTCCTTCTCCCGGCTGCCAGCACTGGCTTCCCTCTGGCCTCCGGGACCCAGGCTTCCTTCACAGCCCCAGCTTCATCTGGAAGGTCGTCCGGAAGGACATCTGGTCTAATTAGCATATTACACTTTTATTATTATAGATAAGAGCCTAAGTGACCAAATGACCGAACAAGCAGTCGACTAGTCACTATGATGCACACTGACCACCAGGGGGCAAACGCTTAAAGCAGAACTGCCCCCTGGTGGTCAGTGCACTCCCACAGCAGGAGTGCTGCTCAGCTGACCCACCCATCCCAGTGGCCCACCAGCCCGGTGCCAGCCACTCACTCCCTCAATAGTCCTGCAGGTCCAATCTCTGGAGAAGGGCTAGGCACCAACTGACTGGCGCTGCTGGCATGATCCCGACAGCACCACAGGCCTCCTGGAAGTCGGCCTTGGGCACTGTGGCCATTTCCCCTCCCTAGGTGGCCCACAAGAAAGAAACAATATAAAAGTAGCTGCCAGGTGGCTCCTGACAACAGGCACAAACATCAGCAGGATGGATCAGGATCCCAGGCCAACAGGGGCATCCTACCACCCCCCTGCCAGGAGGGCCTATCATGTCCCAGGCTCCTCCACCCCTTTTGGGATGGGTGCCAGACACAGGGCTCACGGCTGGAAAGTGCTGCTCAGGTGGCATGAGCCTCTCCAGGTTGGGACTGACTGGGTGTGAGCCTGCAGCAGGCACAGCAGGGCCAGGATGAGCGGGAGCAGCAGGCAGGAGTGGCAGGGGGCATTAGACTGCGGCACAATCCCCACAGGCCACCCCAAGGGACCTCACCCATGCACAAATTTGTTCACCTATACAGGGACCTCTTGTTTGGGGTTAGCTAAGTATCGAACATCCCCAACCAGGCCCCTTGCCTATTGTAGGTATTCTGGGTGGTTGCCTAAAGGAGGTAATGTTGAAGCTGAGATGGAAAATGAGAAGCAGTGATATAGGGAAAAAGGAATATAAATGAGTTAGGAAGAGAAAAGCTTCATCCTCACTTGAGACATCATAAAATGCTTTTCAGAAATGCTTACACTTACCATATTTGAAAAAAATAAAGAAAGGAAAATCTCTTCTGCCATTACAGTTTCTTTGGCAGAACATTCAATTGAGAGTGTCCTAGAGAACATTTCATTGACCTGCCAGCTTTTAGGCTTTTCACAGATGGCAGTGAAATAATTCATCATCGAAAGATCTTTCAAAACAGTCCATTCAGTTGGGGAGAGCAAAAAATGTCTGTCAACTGGCTTGGAGACCAAACAACTAGATTATTGAATTCCTTTCTATAGGAAGGCACTAGCTGACACTTTAATTGAGAGAAGCATCATTTTCTCTTATCCATAGAGAAGAAGAGCATCATTTTTAAAGTTGGTCTATTTCCTCTGAATGGGGAGGAATTTCATCACTTTATTTCATGTTGTGATTTAATTTTTTTCTCTTAAACTAATTAACACTGCCTCCCTTCTCCCACCTACCTCAATGAGTAGTAAAGGGAAATTCTAGTTTGGCCTCTGATGCTTCTTTTTTGTTGAATTTATTGGGGTGGCATCTATAATAATAAAAGCATAATATGCTAATCAGACTGGACATCCTTCTGAACGACCTTCTGGACAAAGCCAGGGCTGCAAGAGAAGCCTAGGTCCTGGGTGCCTGCCAGCAGCCAGAGGGAAGCCCAGATCCCGAGTGACAGAAGGAAGCCAGTGCCGACAGCCAGGGGAAGGAAGGCCTACTCTTGCACAAATTTCGTGCATCAGGTCTCTAGTTAGCTAATAAAATTATATGAGTTTCAAGTGTACAGTCCCATAATACATCATATGTATATTGTATTGTGTGTTTACCACCCCGAGTCAAGTCTCTTTCCATCACCATTTATCTCCCCATACACTCTTCTACCTCCCCCATCCCAAACTGAATCACTGTACTGTTGTCTGTGTATATGAGTTTGTTTGCTTGTTTGTTTGTTTGTTTTTTCTTAATCCTTTCACCTTTTTCACCAAGCCCCACAACTCCTCTGGCCTGTGACAGCTGTCATTCTGTTCTCTATGAGTGTTTCCATTTGATTTATTAGTTTTTATATATTTTATTATTGAGGTATAGCTCACATAACATTAAATTTACCATTTTAACATGTACAATTCATTGGGTTTCAATATTAAGTATGTTGTATAACCATCACTACAATCTAATTCTAGATCTTTTCTTTCACCACTCCTCCCACAAGCCCAAACCTATTAGCAGTCATTCCCAATTCTAATTTCCCTCTTTTTTTTCATCACCTGGAAACCATTAATCAGCTTTCTGTCTGTGTGGATTTGCATATACTGGAATCATACAAAAGGTGGCCTTTTGTGTGTAACATGCAGTTAGCATAATGTTTTAAAGGTTCATTCATGTTTCAGAATGTATTAGCAGTTCATTGATTTACTTTTATGGCTACTATATTCATATACCACTTTTTGTTTATCCATTCATGTATTGATGGACATATGTTGGCTATCATCGCTAATGCTGCTATGAATACTTGTAAACATACTTTTGTATGAAATGTATTTTCAAATATATTGGGTATAGATGTAGGAGTTCCCTTGCTGCGTCATATGGTAATTCTATGTTTAACATTTTGAGGAACTGTCAAATTATTTTCCACAGGGCTGTACCATTTTACACCCTCACCAGCAATGTGTAAGTGTTCCAAATTCTCCTCATCTTCATCAACACTTGCTATTTTCTAGTTTATTCTTTATTATAACTGTCCTTGTCAATACAAAGTGGCATGCCATTGCACTTTTGACTTGAAACTCCCTAATAACTAATATTGCTGAGCGTATTTTTATTGGCTTATTGGGTATTTGTGTATCACCTTTGGAGCAATGTCTATTCAAGTTAGTTTTTCTTTTGTTGCCTGTAATTTTGGTGTCATATTTAAGAAATCATTTTCAAATCCAAAGTCATGCAGGCTTGCTTTTATGTCTACTTCTAAGAATTTTATACATTTAGGTCTTTGATCCATTTTCAGTTAATTTTCATTATGGTGTGAGATAGAGGTCCAAATTAATTCTCTCCCATATGGATATTCAATTATTTCAGTGTCATTTCTGAAAAGACTATTTCTTCCTGTTGGAGGATCTTAGCATCCATGTCAAAAATTAATTCCACATAGATATATGGATTTATTTCTGTACTATTCCATTTGTCTATATATCTATCCTTATAAGGTGGTCTACACTTCTTTGATTACAGCAGTTTGTAGCAAGATTCAAAATTGTGAAGTTTGAGCTCTTCAACTTTATTTTTTGTTTTGTTTTGCTTTGTTTCTTGGCTCTTCTGGGTCCCTTGCATTTCCATATGAATTTTAGGATCAGCCTGACTGTAGTTTCTTGAAGTGACCTGAGCTTACAGCCACAACCCCTGTCCATTGTTAGTTAGCAATTTTTTTTTTTGAGGAGGTGGAATTGAAGTATGAGGCAGGTGACAGAGCTGCAGGCCCAGGTCTCTCTGGAAGAGGCTGGGCAGCAGGGTTCAAAAAGGGAGCAGCAAGGCTCTGAAACAGCACTTCTCAAGCATTAATAACTCATACCCTGACCTGGTTGAAAAGCAGATTCTTGGGTGAATTCTGAAACTTTGTTTCTAACAAGCTTCTAGGTGCTATGGATGCTGACATTTCTTGAACCACACTTTGGGAGGCAAGACATAATTGCCATTAGTATCTTTCCAGTAGTACAAAATAGGAAGCTGGGACAGCACTTAGAATCATTCAAACTGTTCCTTATACCAGAAAATAAAAGGAAAAGAAAATGATTTGGTAAAGTCCACAGGACTAGGTAAAAACAGAGTCTATGAATTCTGGTTTTTTACTTTCAGTTAAGTTACTCCCTCAGCCTGTGGCTGCCACCTATGTCAATTGCCTTTCATTCTGCCTGAAAGCACCTATCCTTATCACCACCTCCAATCCACTTCTCTGTCGTTTGAGGTTTATTTTTAGCAGATTTCCTTGAAAGAAAAAAAAATAGAATTAAAGGGGCATTTGAGTATGATAAGTGTTCACACAAGTTGTTCTCTGTATTCCTCTAGGACTATCTCTGAGCATAGAATGAGGGGATAGACTATATTTATGTATGCAAAGTGGTCAAATTCAATCTTTTCCAAAATATACATTATACATATTGTGTGTGGTAGGCAGAACTCTAAGATGGTTCCCAAGATGTCCCACAGTCTGGTGTACACTTCTTGTATAACCCAAAGGCTGTAAATATAATAGATTCCATTCTCATGATTTGGTTATGTTATATGGCACCATTAATTTTAGGAAAGTAGATTCTCTGTGTGGTCCTGACCTAATCACACAAGTTATTTAAATAGGAGGTTATTTAAATAGGAGGTTATAGGAGTTTCAAAATGGTGGTGGATTAAGTGGAAGCTACACTGACACTCTCCCAAGATCAAACTGTAACTACAACTAAAATATAGAAAAAAATATCCTGAATAATCAACTGAAGACTAAGTGGAGATAACCCTGATAACCAAGGACAGAGAGCTGAGACTGCATAGAGACTGATAGGAAGGGTGGAGGTGTGAGAAGGCTGGCTGGGCTCCCACAGACAGCAGCTGAAGTCCGGAGGGATATTTCAGATGTGGGGGGGTTACCATTAAGACTCTGGGTTCTAAATCGCTAGCTGGGCTCCTCATCTGAGAGCACCTGAACTGAGAAAGGTGTCCACAGCACATCTGGCTGTGAAAAGCAAAAGGGTAGCTGTAGGCCAGGGAGACACAGCTTGGAAATGCAGTCAACCCCTTAAAGGGCCAGTGCACCTTGGGCTCTGGCAGATGGAGGGGAGAGTGGATTAGAGTTGTGTGAGGAGAATCCAAGGTTGGGGGCTCTGGGGTTAGAACTTGGAAGGCAGCCAACCTGGTTTCCTGTGCTGAGTCATTCCTCCATACAGCAGAGGAAATCTTTTTCAGGCAGACTTTTTGCTATCCAAGCAGCTTTTGCCTGGGGAGGAGGGAAGCAATTCCTGCACCCTTTTTTTTTTAATTTTTTATTTCAAAGGGTAAAAAAATATATTTTATTGATTTTTTTACAGAGAGGAAGGGAGAGAGAAACATCGATCAACTGCCTCCTGCACACTCCCCACTGGAGATGTGCCTGCAACCAAGGCACATGCTCCTGACCAGAATTGAACCTTCAGTCCACAGGCTGATGCTCTATCCACTGAGCCAAACCGGCTACGGCTCGATAATTTTTTTAAAATACCTAAAGCACTTC
>NW_006292789.1:77868-78579 GCF_000327345.1 Myotis davidii
CAGATGACACAATATTATACAAAGAAAATCCTAAAGTATCCACCAAAAACTACTAGATTTAATAAATGAATTTGCACCCTAAAAACTATCAGCAAAGTTGGAATAGAGGGATCATACCTCAACAGAATAAAGGCCATATATGACAAACCCACAGCCAACATCATACTCAAAGGGCAAAACTAAAACCATTTACTCTAACAATAAGAACAAGACAGTGATTTCTGCTTTCACCACTTTTATTCAACATAATACTGGAGGTCTTAGCCACAGAAAGCAGACAAGAATAAAACATAAAAGGAATCTAAATTGGAAAGGAGGAAGTAAAAATGTCATTATTTGCAGATGACACAATATTATACAAAGAAAATCCTAAAGTATCCACCAAAAACTACTAGATTTAATAAATGAATTGGTAATGTAGCAGGTTACAAAGTTAACAGCCAGAAATTATTGCCATTTTATACACCAACAATGAATTCTCAGAAAGAAAAGCTAAAATAGCAATCCAATTTAGCATTGAAACAAAAATCAAGATACTTAGGAATAGCCGAAACCGGTTTGGCTCAGTGGATAGAGCGTCGGCCTGCGGACTGAAGGTCCCAGGTTTGACTCCGGTCAAGGGCACATGCCCAGGTTGTGGGCTCGATCCCCAGTGGGGGGCATACAGGAGGCAACCGATCAATGATTCTCTCATAATTGATTTTTCTCTCT
>NW_006292789.1:78752-91473 GCF_000327345.1 Myotis davidii
CTATGGGATGTTGAAAAAATAGGTAGAGAAAGATATAAACAAGAGGAAGAATATCCATGTTCATGGATTGGTAGAGTCAACATCATTAAAATGACCATATTACTCAAAGCAATCTAGATTCAATGCAATCCCTATTAAAATACCATCAGTATATTTCACAGATCTAGGACGAATACTCAAAAAATGTATCTGGCACCAAAAAAGACTCTGAATAGCCACAGCAATCTTGAAAAAGAAGAACAAAATTGAAGGGATCACAATAACATATTTCAAATTATACTACAAATTCACTGAACTCAAAACAGACTGGCACTGGCACAAAAATAGGCATATAGATAAATGGAACAGAACAGAGAACCCAGAAATCAACCTAAGCTATTATGCTCAATTAATATCTGACAAAGGAGGCAAGAGTATACAGTGAAGTAAAGACAGTCTCTTCAATAAATGGTGTTGGGAAAATTGGACAGATACATGCAAAAAATGAAACTAGACCACCAAATTACACTGTACACAGGAATAAATTCAAAATGGATAAAAGACTTAAATGTAAGTTGTGAAACCATAAAAGCCCTAGAAGAAACCATAGAAAGCAAGATCTTAGACATCTTCATAGCAATATGTTTGCTGATACATATCCCAGGGTAAAGGAAACTAAGGAGAAGGTAAACAAATGGGACTACATCAAAATAAAAATCTTCCCCACAGCAAAATAAACCATCAATAACATGAAAGGGAAGCCCACTGTATAAGAGGACATATTTACCAATGATACATTTGATAAGGGGTTAATTTCCAAAATATATAAGGAACCCAAACAACTAAACAAAAGGAAGACAAACTATCCAATTTAAAAAATGGACAAAGGACCTAAATAGACACTTCTCCAAATTGGACATACAGAAGGCCAAGGCATATGACAAATGCTCAGACTCACTAATCATCAGAAGAGATGCAAATTAAAATGACAATGAGGTAATGACAAGTGCTGAGGAGGATGTGAAGAAAAGGGAACCCTAGTAGACTGCTGGTGGGAAAAGAAACTGGTGCAGCCACTGTTGAAAACAGTATGGAGTTTCCTCAAAAAATTAAAAATGGAACAGCCATTTGACCCAGTGATCCCACTTCTAGGAATATATCCTAAGAGACCTGAATCACCAATCTGAAATAATATATGCACCCTTGTGTTCAATGCAGCACAATTTACACTAACTAAAATCTGGAAACAGCCCAAGTGCTCATTAAGAGATGAGTGGATAAAAATGCTGTAGAACATTTACACCATGGAATACTATGCAGCAGTAAAAAATAAGGATCTCTTAAACTTTGAGACAGCATGGATGGACCTGGAGCATATTATGCTAAGTGAAATAAGCTAGCCAGAGAAAAATAAGTATAACATGATGTCACTCATATGTAGAATCTAATGAACAAAATGAACTGATGAATAAAATAGATCCAAAGACATAAAAGCATGGAACATACTGTTGAATCCCAGAGAGGGCCAAAGGTGGATGAGTGAGTGGAAAGAAATCAACCAAAGAACTTGTATGCATATATGCATAACACATGGACACAGATAATCAGGTGGTGAAGGCTTGGAGCAGGGAGCAGACTGGAAGGGGTCAATAGGGGAAAATGGGGGACATCTGTAATACTTTCAAGGATAAATATAAATAAAAAAATAAATCTAAGTTTATAGACAGACGTGACACACCATTGCTTGCTTAAAGATGGAGGAGGCCATGCAGCAAGGAAACAAGATCTCAACCAAAAACCACAAGGAACTAAATTCTGTCAACAAGAGAATGAAATTGGGAACAGACTTGTCATGTAACTCCAGATGAAATCTCAGTCCTGGCTGAATCCTTTATTTCAACCTGAGATACACTGAGCAAAGAACCCTGTTGGATTCTGACCTGTAGAACTGTGAGCTAATAAACAGTTGCTGTTTTAAGCCATAGAGTTTGTGGTAATTTGATATACAATAATGGAAATTCTGTGCTTTCTTGATGACTGACTGAACTGTGTTTCTATTTTGCCTACACAATCAGGGAATTCATAGTCAAATCCGAGACAGAAATATTATGTTTTAGAGGTCTTTACAGTCTGTACATATATTTTCAATGTTTTTCTCTTAGTCATGGCTTCTTGAATTCTTATATATTATGCCTGATTTTTCTATTCTCAATTATGTTTTAACATTCAATTTTATGTGATTTTTAGCTTCATTATAAAACAGTATGTGCTTATTATGGAAAATACAGTTACATATAAGAAGAAGAAAAAAAACAAGCATTAGAATTTTATCACTTCACCTAGAGAAAACAACTATTATTGTTTTGTTGTAGTCTTCCCAGTCTTTTCTGTATGCCAATATGTATTTTTTAGACAAAAAATCATGCTGTATTATTACTCATAACCTTGTCATAAGCTATCTCTAAACATTTGAGGAAAAACAAGACAGAAATTAACATACATTCAGTGGTTTGGAGGTATTTTCTTTGAGCAGCTCATTGTTTAGGTTATCAGTTCTCACCATTTTGTTTCTTTCCTTCTATTACTTTCTTGATACTTGGTATTCACCTATGTTGAGGGTCCTTAAAACCACCCCAAGTTCAATGATTTGGTAGGATTACTCACAGAACTCAGCATATAGCCTTACAGCTATGATTCATTACAATGAAAAGATATAAAGCAAAACAAAGAGAAGTGTACAATGAGGGCCAAATCTGGAAGATATCTGGCACATTTCCAAGAGTTCTTTCCCAGTGAAGTAACAGAAGATACACTTAATCCCTCTAGCATGAAATTGTGACAATACCTCTGAAGTGTGGTCTACAAGGGAAGCTCATTAGAGACTCAGTCTTCAAGGTTTTTAGTAGGGCTAGTATTAAAGGCATGCTCTGCCTAGCATGTACCAGAATCACAGACACTCAGAAGGAAAGCATGAGCTAAGCATACATCATATTGTTTGTACAAACTGCTTAGGTACAGTGAGTCATTCTTTTCAGTTAGGGACTGATGGAAACCTTCCCCAAATCCAAGTTCCAAGAGCCTAGCCAAAATCCAATTCTACAAGCAAGCCTGCCTAAGGATAGCAATCTCTGACCTTCTATGTTAAATGTTCCAGCACATCTAAGTACCATAGTCGCATGTCCTACTGCAGTTATATGTAATACTCACCATCCTAGTTTTATATTTACTCTCAAATCCTATATAATAAAAGAATAATATGCAAATCTACTGAATGGCAGAACCACTAGTGGCTATGGCATGCACCGACCACCAGGGGGCAGATGCTCAACGCAGGAGCTGCCCCCAGCCTGCAGGCTCTGATCAGCCTGCAGGCTCTGATGACTGGTGTCCGCTACCACCCACCCCTGGTTCCCTATTTGCCATCAGGTGATTGGAGCCTGCCAGCCACGGGGAGGAACTGAGAGGTTGGCCGTTTTTGCATGCTTGCTGTCCCCCACTGCTTGTTACCCTCTGTGTGTGGGGCAACCGGCGGGGTGGGGGCTTTGGCCTGGTGCTGCCCACCTCTGCTGCCACCCACCCCCAGTTCACCATCTTCCACAAAATACCGACTTCTATGCATGGGCCATGAAGTTTCAATCGCACTGTACATGCGTGCCCGCACATGGTATTTTGTGGAAGAGCCACACTCAAGGGACCAAAGAGCCGCGTGTGGCTCGTGAGCTGCAGTTTGCCTACCACTGCCCTAACTTGATCATCCTTTTATTGTTTTTAAGGTCTCCACCTGGCTCCCCCATGCCTTCTAAATTTATATTTCTTGTCTAGTGTATCCGTTTGTGCACAGCCCCTTCTCCAGACCTTAACCCTAGCCTCAAATGGATGCGGCATTCACATCTGGTGCCTCAAAAGGGGCTTGGAGAAGATTAGCCAGAGTGAAAAATGAAGAAAGTTCACCAGAAAGGTGGAGGAAAGTCACTGTGCACAAAGTCCATGCCTGCCGGGAGCCGGTCCATCCTTGCTGTTTCAAGGGACCTGGCATATATGGCATACTGTTCTTAATATGTTTGCTCACCTTCTTGGCACTATGTGTTTTAACCAAGGTCACCTCTCTGAGGAAGGTTGTTTCCCCAGGTAGGGCTTTTCCCCTGAAGTTAGGGAGGGAATAAAACCCCTCAACTAAGTGCCAGGAAGGTGGTAATTAATCACTTTAACTATGAACAACCATGCTTAAGCTACATAATCTTTACTCCCTGGAATGGAGATAAGAAATGCCCTATCCTTTGGAATAGAGATTGATAGGATTTGAATCAACTGGTATAAATACAGATGTAACAAGACAACAGGAGACAGAACCTAGAGAGGCAGAACAGAGAGCAACTTCGGAAGTTGCAAGCAGTAAGTGGGCAGGAACATCTTTTATTTCAAGTCAAGCTATCATGGGGAAGAATTCGAGTAAAAGGCAAAAACATCATTGTAAATTTTTAGCGTGTGTGCTCAAGGATAAAGAAATTAAAATGTCAAAAGGTACTCTCTTAAATCAGGCTCAAGGAAAACGAATGCCTTTGTCATCTTTAACTAGATGGGCTCTTTTTCAAACTGCATTATGCCTAATTCATATTGGGGATCAACAGTCTGTAATACCTAAGGCCCCGGATCTTCCACCTCTAGTGTAGAAAGGCGCAACAACTAGAGAAAATGGGGCTAACAGTCATTTTACAGAAAGACTGCTTAATGCTTTGTCTGAAAATTACCATATGACACCTTGGGACAGGCAGACTTTAGCTAAAATAACTTTAGAGTCCAATCAATGCTATGGAGAGCAGAATAGGAAAAGATCCATGAAAAGAACTCTGATATATTAAGCCTTGTCTATGTGTTATGGCCGCTTGTCTGTTGATTGTTGTTTTATCTGTCTTTGTTTATTGTTAGTCTATTAAGCATGCTTTAATTTAATTTAATAGAAAAGAAACAATAGATGGGCAGGCCATTACTAAATTTCCCCAGAGCAAACAGAATGTGGGAATGCGGAAAGAAAGAATAAGAGTGGTACATTAGCCAATAACACAGGTTCTAGGAAAATACCATAGACAAAGGGAAGTATCTGAAAAAGGCCCAGCCCATTAATTACTAGTCTTTTGGTCCTGTAAAATGGACCCCCACTCCCAAGAATGCTATTAAAAGTCTCATTTCCATCATGTTTTTATTTCCCAGTCCATTATTTAAAATTTGGATAGATGAGACATTTCTCACAATTTAAGGAATATGTCTAGGATTTTTTTACCCATCAAGAGAAAAAGGCTAGCTTAAGGGAAGCGCGCCCTGCCCGATTTTGGGTGGTCTCTTGAGCCCCATCTCTTTACAGATGTTATAAAATAAACCCAAGACTGTTTTTCTTTAAAATATAGCAAAAATGACACAAGGAAAATATACAGGCTGTGTTTGGGCAACAAGATGAGTGTTTCCATAATAATAGGTAGTTCTTGAATAATAATGGACCACATTCCAAGGTTAACATTAAAGCCACTGAAAGTCAGTAAGTTATCTCTATTATAGAATTTGCCAAAGAAAATTCCTTGGATAATAATAATTGGCTTTGGAATCTCAAAATCATTGAAACATTTGTGGTGAAGCTTTTCAGTAATAATTATGAATATATTGATGGTGGGGATCCAGTCACTCAAGAGGAGACTGGCTGTGCTCTCTGTTGGAGGAAAGGGCCAGTCCTAGAAAAGTGGCAGCAGCAACCTTAGATGTTATATCTAAGGAAAAATGTGGCAATTTTACATTCAAGCAGCTAAGGGCCTGCTCCCTCCTATCCCTGCCTTTTCATCAGCCTTCTGCATGACAGGCGGGAATATTTGTCAGCCTCATATGTCTAAACATACTTTACCAAAGTCTTTGGTAACTTAAAACTTTGGAGTCTACTACATTAAATAATAAAATTATTAAAACCCTGACTGGTTTGGCTCAGTAGATAGAGTGCGGGCCTGCGGACTGAAGGGTCCCAGGTTTGATTCCGGTCAATGGCATGTACTTTGGTTGCGGGCACATCCCCAGAAGGGCGTGTGCTGGAGGCAGCTGATCAATGTTTCTCTCTCATTGATATCTGTAACTCTCTATCCCTCTCCTTTCCTCTCTATAAAAAAATCAATACTATATATTTGAAATACTAGGTGCCCAGTGCATGAATTTGTGTACCTTGATAGAAGCTGTGGGCCATGAGACTGTGGTGGGCACAGGGGCAGGTCTCGGCCCATCCTCTGTGCCCCACCTGGCCCCTCCTGCTGCAGCCACTGGTCCCCTGTCTGCCAGCAGTCCTGTTCCCACTGCCAACACTCCTACAGGCTTATAGCTTCAACCCCACTTGCACCCACTTATAGTGCAGAGCAATTGGGGTCAGCGCCAGCAGTAGGTGTGAACAGGGCTGGTGCTATCAGTGGGTGCAAGCAATGGCTGCAGCCCCGATTGCCCTTCAGGAGCAGGGGGAGGTTGGGAAGCCCTGAGGGGCAATTGGGGCCGGCAGCTGCCACTCAAACCCACTGACAGTGCTGAGCAATCAGGGCCGGTGCCAGGCACCAGCAGTGGGTTCAAGTAGGGCTGACGTTGGCAGCCGGTGCAAGCACCAGTGTGTGGGGGCAAAGAATTTTTAGTAACCACCAGAGGCTTGCCCCGATGACAGCGACTTGCGCCCCGCCTTGGTCTGGCGCCCCCACTCCACCATCCTGCCATGTTCCGTGCTCTGCCACCTGCTCCCAATGCCCATCAAGGTTTCATATAAACTCAGTTATATGAGAAGCCAATATTTTGTAAACAATTGGTTCTAACAAAGTCCAAAGTAAAATTTGCATACATGTGAAAATGAGCACTAGCTAAAGAATCCTGTTTAAAAGTAAATTTTAAGCTTAATAAAAAGGAGAAATTTTAAAATCTCTTCCACTAATATTTACAAAGTAAACTAAAAGTTATTATTCAAACATTAAATCTCACCATTAATAAGACACCATAAGTAAAAAAAAATAAGTACAGCTTTTTTTAAAAGAAAACTGTAAGTAAAGCTCTGCACTATAAGCGGGTGCAAGTGGGGTTGGAGCTATAAGCCTGTAGGAGTGGTGGCAGTGGGAGCAGGACTGCTGGCAGACAGGGGACCAGTGGCTGCAGCAGGAGGGGCCAGGTGGGGCACAGAGGATGGGCCGAGACCTGCCCCTGTGCCCACCACAGTCTCATGGCCCACAGTTTCTATCAAGGTACACAAATTCATGCACTGGGCACTTTTACTTGATATGTATGCATTACAGTATTAGCCAGCATATCTGTCTCCTATTGGTATTTCTGAAAAGCAACCAAGTTTGTTGCTCCGTTTAAAAGAAATAAAAAGGTTTTTAAAAGAAACTTCCTAAATGTGGCTTAGAAATTACTCTGGGAGAAAAAACAGAAGGAAATTCCCTTCAAATACCTAGAAAACTATAATTAAAAATCAATGTATTAGGCCTCAAAAAGAAAAGTAAATAATTTGAATTTTGCCTCCCTAAACAAAGCTTATGTCAATTACTCTAATTAGTGTCATTTACTGTCCACTCCAAAGGACAAATAAAGTTAAAAAATAAACCTTATTTCAGACTGATTTAAACTGGCAAATTGAAATAAGTAAATATTCAGGGAAACTTAGTTGTACTTGGCAGGAACCTATTCCTGGATCATTAACTGTTTTTACTGATGGTTCATCTCATAGTAAAGATGCTAATCATGCAATGAATTCAGACTAGTCATCCAAAATATTATACAGCAGGCAAAACAGATTATCAAGGAATGCCCCCCTTGCATGTTACATCTGCCTCAAAGGCCTCTAAAATCCCAACCTTTAAAATAAAAAAAAGGGGGAGTAGTAGAGAAATCTCCTGTAAGTAAACTACATCAAGATTTAATTACTTTAAATTTTTTCACTTGTAATGCTGATGGCAAGACACCCATGGAATTACACTGGTGTCAGAATAAACCGAAGGAAAATGGTCTGGTTAAATAGAAAAATCTCGAGTCTGGTTTATAGAAGGGTCCCTTTATTAACCTTTGGTCGAGGATATGCTTGTGTATTTCCAGAAAACTCTTAAAAAAAGTCTTAAAAGGACTCAAGCTCTGCAAATGGCATACACCTTTCTAAATTTATTAAGACAACAAAAAGGAGGAAATGCTGGAGGCTAAGGCCAACAAGTAGTTAGCATAATTATGTGAGAAGTCCCTAGAAGGCTAATGGGCTTTGATATTCAGCAAGGGCTGAAAAATCTGCATAATATTGCTGTTGGCTGAATGGCTGAGGCAATCCCCTAACCTGATAATCCTTTTATTGTTTTTTTTTAACTTAACCATTGATATGCCTCTTTGCTTTGCTAAAGGACAAATGTGTATTCTAGTAAATAAAAGCTAATGGGTCTAGGGGTTCAGAGAGTCTCTCTGCTAGAGAGTAAGGTTTCCACCTAGCTCCCCCATGCCTTCCAAATTTATATTTTTTGTCTAGTGTATCTGTTTGTGTGCAGCCCCTTCTCCATACCTTGAACCCTAGCTGCAAATGGATGTGGCGTTCACACCTACCCCCAGCTGTCAGGCTCCAATCACCAGATGGCTAATGGGGAACTTCAGGTAGGTGGTGGTAGGGGGTGGGGCTGGCTGCTGGCAGCCAGGGAAGATGGCCCTGATTACAGGCCAGGCCTAGGGACCGTAGCTGTGCACAAATTTCATGCACTGGGCCTCTAGTAGAGTATATTAGAATTTAAATGTCTTAGATCCAGCTGCTATAACAAATGATCATAGTGTGAGTGGTTTAAACAAACGTATTTCTCATGTTTCTGTATACTTGATGATCAAGGTACTATCAGGTCCAGTGTCTGGTAAAGGCCTGCTGCCTGGTTTGCAGATGGAAATTTTGTTGTATTATCACATGGTGGAGAACAGAGAGAGGAAGCAAGCTCTCTTCTGATGAGGCACTAATCCTATCACAGTGGTTCCACTACAGTGACCTAATTACTGCCCAAAGGCCCCCACCTTTATTATCATCACAATGGAGGTTAGGACTTAAACTTATGAAGTTTGGGGAGCTGCAAACGTGGAGTCTATAACAATGAATGAGAATCACTTCTATTCTTATATTTTTAATGTTCATCATAAGTAAATGTCTGTTAAAGATATTATTAGGATAGTTAAGAGCTGATTATGAAAAACAAATACCATGATGAAAACTAATGCTTTTGTGTCTCTTTTAGAGAGCTGGGTCTAGAGCACTGCCTCTATTTCCCCAAGTTATCTTTCTACTTTTCCCCATCCCATCAGAACCAAGATTCCTAAGCAAAAGCCAGGCCCAAAGACTTATGGTATGCTACCTGGGCTGTGTCAAGGCTGTATCCAGCCTTTCACAAAGAGGGGCAGGATATAATCTCAGAGGATCTATATGCTTTGATCTAGGCCTATACTGAGCAGTTTCTTATGGGGTGATCAGAAACAAAGAACTGCATTCTGCCTTTGTCTCTGCAATTAGATTTTCTATGATTTTGCTGGCTCCAAAATTAAGTCACTTATGTTATAAAAAATTTTGCAGGGGTGATAACTGATAGTAATGACCTACACACTAGTGTTTTGTTTGTTTGTTTTTCCTTGAGTAGGATTTGTTTTTTTTTACTCTGAACTTATCATGTGCCTTTGAAAGAAGAGGGGGTGTGCCTTTTCAAGGGTGTCTTGAATCAGTAAAAGTCACACCTCCTAGGCTTATGCAGCTCACTTATACAGCCCCAGGGGCACAGGACTTGGTAAGTATACATTGCCTTTGGGAAGATTGGCAGAAAAATGCTCTCTTTCTGAGGAAGTAGCTCCACTTCACTGTGCCTGGCTTGGAGGCTTGAGGAGAAGAGCTATGGCAGAGCTATGACACTATTTCAGTCCTGATTCACTCCCTCTTCTGGGAAGCTTTTGTGCTAACATGATTGAGTACAATAGGTATGATGGGAAAGTTGGTGGGTGTGTGTCATTATAGTTCTTTATCCTCTTCTTCTTTTTTAAAAATCTTTACCTGAAGATATGTTTTCCTTTTTTTTTTTTTTCAGAGAAAGAATGGAAGAGAGAAACATCGATGTGAGAAAGAAACATCAATCAGTTGCCTCCCCTATGCACCCAATCAGGGATCAAATCCACAACCTGGGTGTGTGCCCTGACTGGGAATTGAACCCACCACCTTTCAGAGTATGGGGTGACACTCCAACCAACTGAGCCATACTGCACATCGCCGTTTATCTTCTTCTTTAAGAATAAAAAGCCTGTATCCTATTAACTTGCCCTCTGAATCAGATGAACAGGTTCTTTCATACAAATAGAATATTTGGAGTCAGCCCTCACAATTGGAAAAACACTGATGGGCTTGCTTGTGCAGGAGAATAACATGGATCCTCAGTTGATTTCATCATTGAATGTACATAGCTTGTTACGGAATCACTAAAGGCCTGATGCACGAAATTCGTGCAAGGGGCTTGGCCCCCACCACCGAGGCAGCAGCCACCTCTGCCTTGGCCTCCTCTGCCTCAGCCCCCACCTGCTGCGACTTCATCTGGAAGGTCATCTGGAAGGACATCTGGTCTAATTAGCACATTATGCTTTTATTATTATAGATTGTGTTCAAGGGTTCTCATAGTTACTTTTGAAATATAATGATAAACCAATTTGAATGTTGAGGAATGCAAAATGACATTTTAGTATGGAAAAGCTGTTTCTCTGTTGTGATTGTTGATGTAATTTAAGAGTCTTAATTAGCCTTCATTATCTCATCTGCAAAATGGGGGTGAAAATAGTACCTAGCTTCAGGGTTGTTGTTCAGGTTAAATGAGAAGTTATACAAGTCAATGTATGTCAATTCTCTCTTCACCCCCCCTCCCTAATTCCTCACATTTACACTGTGTTGAGATTACAAAGCACTTTAATTTATAAGGCCTCATTTGCTCCTCAAATTTGCCCTATAAGCAAACAAAATGAAGATGAATAAAAGGCCTCAGTTCCCAGTAGGCATATACTATATACTTCCACATGTCTGAATATGGGGTTTCAGACCCACTCTCAAATTTTCTTCTTTCTCTAGTGTCCATATTACAAGTAGGATACAATGAGAGCCTTTTGGAAAAGCTGAGCACATATGACAGTTTCTATAATATTTTTGGGAGCTTTCTTCAAGTGGCAACTGGGTTTCATTTTTTTTTTATGGGCATACAACATGGGAAAAAAGGATCCTTTAAGTGGTTGAATCTGTTAGATTCAGTTGAATGTTATACACAAAGGAGTCTTTAATATGTGACTGCTTTTTATCTGTCTCAGTCTGTCTTAGCTTAATTGTTAAAATTAGCAATTTATTAATCCTGTAATAGAGTATCTAAAATTAGGGAATTTTGTACTGATAGAGAAATGTTAAATCATATTACTGAAAGAATTTAAGTTCTCATCTACACTAATAAAAGAGAAACATGCAAATTGGTGTCACTCTGCTACACCCACCAGCCAATCAGGATGAGCATGCAAATTAACCTAACAAAGATGGCGGTTAATTTGCATATGCAGGCGCAGAGCGAAGACTGAAGACGACTGAAGACTGAATAGTCTTGGCTTCTCTGTTGAGGTCGGGACGGAGAAGCCTGAAGGCTTGGCTTCTCCACTGTGGTTGGAGCGAAGGCCTGGGTCCCGGAGGAAAACCGGTGCTGGCAGCCAGGGGATGGAAGGCCTATTGCACGAATCTCTTTATGCAGCAGGCCTCTAGTTTTCAAATATTATACTACTCTGTGAAATACTTTTATTGTCTGACAAATTGTGCAAACTCAGAAGACACTGTTATGAATGAAACAAAACTTCACTGAGCAATATGCTGGTACATTGAAAAGTTATCTTCCTGAAAACTAATTGCTCAGATTCTTCTTTTATGTTTTAAGTAAGATGTGCTTACTTGAGACTGAAGCGTCCACTTTAAAATACCACAAACCCTAGGGATTTTATTGGTAAGGTACTGAGGCATCTCATGGAGTCTAAGGGCAGAGGACAATTTGGTATGACAAAGAGAAAGCAGGCACTGGAAAGCCTTCAGGAGACCAAGGCTTCTATTAGTTACTGTCCCTTCAATTCTGCTTCTCTCTAAGCATTTTTGACTCACTGCCTTGGCTCCACAGGGCTTAAGTTGAGTCACATGACCAATTCTGGGACAATCAGCTATGGATAGGCAGCTTGGGGTGGAAATAGACCAAAGCTGAGCCAATCAGATTCTCTTAGAGACCTACTTTGAGCTGCTTCTATGGCCAGCTTGAAATAAGACCATGTAAAGCTGAGAGAAAATTGTCAACACCCATCTCCTTCTCTTGTTTGTTCATCCCATTTCTTCATCTTAGTTTCTATTTGCACACCACTTCCTTCATTCTCATTCTCCATTTGTGTCAGCAGTTCTCAGGCCAGTAGAGGTCTTCAGTGTGTAGGTACCCTGACATGGCTTACTCATACCTAATGTACTTCTGTGTCTAGGCCACTGGAAGAAGCTAACTAGTGTCTTTCAATTCCAGTTCCAACTTCTAGTGAAAGAGAGAGAATGGGTTGTTGTGAGGATCCAATGGGTTAATGTAGCCTAATGCCTGGAACATAATAAGTACTCTATATTAATTAGCTACTCTTCTTCAAAACTTTACCCAGGGAGTCTCTGGCCAGTCTGTCTGCTTTTATCTTTGCTCCCTTGGCCCCAGCTAGA
>NW_006292789.1:91558-96165 GCF_000327345.1 Myotis davidii
CAGTTATTTATTGGCATGCTTGTCTCTTATTCTAGACCAGTTATTTTCAACAGGTGTGCTGCAAGAATTTTAAAAACATGCAATACCTGACTATTTAGTCAAGAACATTGACCTGTTTTCCCTTATATTGTCAAATAAAAAATGATCACAGCCAAATAAAACAATAGCCGTCTGGTGTAAATGAATCAAAATCATACCTATTTTTTGTCAGAATGCTAAAAAACATATTTTTGGGTATGCAGCAGATTTTAAGTAGTTTATTTGTGCCAGGAGATTGAAAAGGTTGAAAATTTCTGTTCTACACTATAAGCTCTTTGGGTGCTGGGCCATGCCTCTATCTCTTAGAACCCACTGGTGGAGATTTGGTGTTGTGCAGTGCCTAATCCATGGTAAGTGCTCTGAACGTGCTTGCTAAACTGCACAGAAGGTGTGTGATAGGAATGGCAAGTTAACTTTATCTTTAGGGTCAACTTTCTCTTACTAGTAGAAACTGAAGTATAAGCTGTTATTCTTTGACCCTACTTCCATGCCTTGTTTACTTCCAACTAGCAAATTAAAAGTCAAACTTCAAAATTAGAGCTTATCTTTGAGCAGCTAGTTAATGTGGGCCAAATGTCTCCTGGATCATTTTTGTGACTCAAAAGTGGAGGAGAATTTTAATGAAGATAAACTTCATAAAAAGCAAGTATCAATCTGAACCAAGCTTATTCTGTCTCTGAAAGATGACTTTAGAATGGGAGTGTTGGGTTCAAATGCCTATGTTGTACATGTAGTGGTATCATTTCCACACTGATATGAGTCCCAATGCTAATTAAAAAAGGGATTATAGTCTCAGCCACAATTCTTGTTCCTGGCCTCTTTTCCTTTACACTCTCCATTCCTTTTTCATGTTTCCGCTTCCCAGCCCTCATAATCTCTTCTATTTTGCCTGCCACTAGTCACCATTTCCTGTACCCTCTCAGATGCTTAGTTGACATGGGGGAGGTGTTTGTGGCAGGTGTATGTGTATCCATTTTCAGTGTTTTTAGTCTTAAGATGTACAGACCTTCAAGGCACACTGGCACATTTTTGCTGAGATTCATGTTGACATACATATACTTAAATTAATGTTCTCATCTCAACTAATTTACATGGAGGGAGTGCATTCATACACAAACGTGAAGAAACAAGGGAGTAAGGGGGACAGGAAGAAAAGGGAGCTAAGCAACAACTTTGGCCATTTAACTGTGAACAAATCAGGAATATAACGAAAGCAGTTTATATTAGCAATTCTAGTGAAGAAATGAAAAAAGCAGGCAACTCTGAGGAGTCATTTGCTAATAAGGAGCATGGGTAAGGTTTGAAAACTACTTTATCATCCTCTCTCCAATACTCTTCAATGTTCTTTCTATCCCACCAGTTTTTTTCAAATATGCTGCCTTTTTAAAAAGTAACATCATCTTTTACATACCACCAAACAACCAGGTCTCAATTTAAACCAGGGGTTAGCAAATCATAGCCTCTCAGCCAAATCTAGCCTGCCACCTCTTTCCGTATCACCAGCCAGCTAAAAATGCTTTTGTTTTACATTTTTTATGGTTAAAAAACTAAAAGAATAATATTTCACAGTACATGAGAATTATATGAAATTCAAATTTTCATGTCTATAAATAGTTTTAATGAAACACAGCCATGCCCACTCAATCATGTGTTGTCTATGGATGCTTTCAAGCTAAAACAGCAGGCATGGTTGAATAGCTGCAGCAGATTGTTAAGGCCTACAAAGTCAAAAGTATTCACTATCAGGCTCTTTGAAGAAACACTTTTCTGGCCACTTATTTAGGTTTTTGCCACCTAAGGAGCTACTTGACTGCTGATCCATGAATGATGTTAGAAATTCAGATTCTCAGGCACCTCCCAGACCTGTGGACTCAGCAGCTGCATTTTAATTAGAGCCCTTAGTGATTCATATGTACATTAAAGCTTGAGAGGCTCCAGCTCAGGAGGCTATTAATGAGGCCTTTCTCGTAGACAAGCAGTGTGGATTATTGGAAAGGGAACAAACTTTGGGGTCAGACAGGTATGGATTTAAAATTCCATTTTCGATGCTGAGTGGCTTCAGCTTCCTCATTTGCAAAGTGAGAATAAGCATGTGTTCCTCATAAAAATTGTTTTGGATTGGATTATGTATTAGTTTCCTAGGGCTGCCATAACAAATTATTGCAAACTTGATAGATTAAAACAACTGAAATTTTTTCTTTAATAGACCTTGAGGCCAGAAGTCCAAAATCAAGGTGTCAGAAGAGCCATGCTCCCTTTAAAAGCTCTAGAGGAGGAACCTTCCTTTCCTTTTCCATCTTCTGGTGGTCCCAGGTGTTCCTTGACCTGTATAGTCACATAAGTTTAATCTCTTCCTTCGTCTTTACATGGCCCAGGTTTGTCTTCATATCTACAGAACCAGCACAAAATGATCCTATCCTGTTTAGCAAGCCAAAACTCAAAATGTCAGAGTTTGGAGTAAGGAAAGGTTTACTGGAGAAGGAGCAAACCAAGAAGATGGGAGACTTAGCAGTGCGTCCAATGCATCTTGCTTCCTGGACAAGATTAAGTGTTTTTAAGGGGCTGGGAGGAATAGCTAACACTCTCTTTTTCTTATAAGGACAGCAGTTATTGAATCAAGGGATCACTAGAATAGTAGTATCATATAATCTCAAGATCCTTAACAAATTACATCTGCAAAGACCTTATCTCCAAATCAGGTCACATTCTGAGGATCTGGATGCACATGAGTTTGAGGGAGACAATTTCAGTTTACCACAGATTACATCAATATGGGTCAAATGTCTGGCACATTGTGTGCACTTAACACGTTTCCCCTTATCCTCTTCTCCCTTTTTATTCAAATGATTCGAGGGCCCAGAATAGAGTGAAGAATTGTTACAGGAATCTTGAAGTGGATCTCACCCATTTTGACAGTGGGGCATCTTCTTCAGTAGGACACACAGAAAAAGATGCTTTCATAACATACATCCTAAAGCAAAAGTTTCTTTTAAGTAAAAGAACAGCTGAGTGAAAAGAAATAAACCATAGGTACTCACAATGAAGTGGTTATACTTGAAGCTCTTATTCTCATTTGTTATAGAATGTACCAGGTGACTGAAAAATACAAAGGAGTACCAAGAAAAACCCATTTATTTTCAGATGTTTCACATGTACCGGTACAGGACTCAGGGGAGACTGTTTCTCTCCAAATCCTGAGCAAGCCAATATGGAGGAAGCTTTCCCTTTATACCCTTTTGGTTTCTTTGTCTCCCAAATATGGGATGGGACTTCTGGACCTTTTGTTGGCTTTGTAAAAAGTCCCATGCACTTGGGATGGAGGCAGTGAGACCACATCTCAAGGCCTGGCCTTGTGCCAGCACTGATAACTCCATCTGGGGGTTGTGTATTGTTCCTGATTTATGGTCTCTCTAAAATGGGGGTAGTACTTAGGTAAACAAGTCTTGCAGGGCCAGATAATTAAAGAAGGGGCAGTGACTAGATAATAGGCTAACAAGAATGTGCATTAGGTTACTGGCACAGATTCAGATTGCTAACCTCCTAAAAATGTCTCATTTTCCCATCATTCCTGCCCCACTTTGATCCTCAAGCTTATTTTCAGCCTTGGGGATTCAATAGAAGACTCAAAGCTAGGGAGTAGGGTGTTCAGCAGCTCAAGTCTTTTTCCATCTTTATTACCTAAGGGATCGTGATGGAAGTCCAGAGACCTGGTCTGGAGTAATATCTGGGGCTTCAGGCTTACTGATTCTATCTCTATTAGCTGTTCTAAGCCTGTTGGCTTTCTTAGAGGAAGGGAGAGGGAATTTGCACAGGTTTCTTTATTAGTGGCTTCAGAGCAGTTGGAGTGGTGAGAAGCATGTCTCAGGGTCCCATTTATTTACTCTTCAGTTGGTCCATCATCCTCGTTCTGCTCATGTCTGTCTAACTACCTAACACATCCTCTCAAGGATCCTGATTCTGAATTCGTTCAGGAAAAATGGACGTTGGTGGGCTACTCTGGCTACTTCCATGCTGAAGAGGGATGGAGTTTTCTTTCAGAGCCAAGAAATCCTTGCTGTCTGTCAGAGGGACAATGAGGCCTGGGCACAGAAAGAGGTGAACTTGTAACCTGTAGGAGACACTGTATTATAAAATTTAGTATTATTAAGCAATTAGAACAGCAAGAGTTACAACAAATGATCTGGTGGAAGGGAAAAAGAATATTTTAATTCTAATAACTTCTATTAAAATAGAATTTTCTCATTAAATTCACCCTTATGTTTATTAAAAGAGCCAAATTAAGACCAATTTGTTTATTGCATTTAATTTGGCCTGATTGCATAAACACAACAAGAATGGTAATTGACAACCTTTGCTGGAATTTCATGATTTTGTTTTACTTTATTTTTTTTGATTAATTAAATCTTTATTGTTCAGATTATTACATTTGTTCCTCTTTTTCCCCCCCATAACTCCCCTCCACCCAGTTCCCACCCCACCCTCCTCCCTCACTCCCCACCCACTGTCCTCATCCATAGGTGCACAATTTTTGTCAAGTCTCTTCCCGCATCCCCCTCCACTCCCCAAGA
>NW_006292789.1:97397-101920 GCF_000327345.1 Myotis davidii
TTGGGGGGGGAGCGGGTCCCACGGGATCAGCAGGCCGGGGCTAGCAGTTATGGCTGCTCTAAGTCCTACCCTCAGAGGCTCTGCTTCTCAATGTCCTGGTAATTGCTGCAAGCCCCTCCAAGAGAAAGCTGCCCTTGAGTTCCGACCGTTGCCAGACAGCCCCACTTCTCCCGTATGAGTCTGGGTCCCCAGAGACTCACCTGGAACTGGAGCTCAGAGCCTGAGACTCCCTTCTGATTGAAAATGACAATAGTGTCCTCAGCTGCCAGCCCTCTCCGCATGTACCTCTGCACCTTTGTATTTTTTCTTCCTCACTCCACCTCCTCTGAGTCTTGGTATGCTTTTCTCTTTCCTTCTAGTTGTAGAATTTCCACTCAGCCAGCCTTCCTGTGGTTCTGGATGATGCCCATTCCGTCTTTTAGTTGTATTTTTGAAGTGGTTGTTCGAGGCAGCAAACTCTGGTGTTTACCTATGCCGCCATCTTGGTTTCCTAGATATACATTTCTGAAACATCGATGAGCTGCCTCCTGCACATCTACTGGGGATGCGCCCACAACCCAGGTACATGCCCTTGACCGGAATCGAACTTGGGACCTTTCAGTCCGCAAGCCGACGCTCTATCCACTGAGCCAAACCGGTTTTGGCATTTTAGTTGTATTTTTGAAGTGGTTGTTCGAGGCAGCAAACTCCGGTGTTTACCTATGCTGCCATCTTGATTTCTCCCATGATTGAGTCTTAATGTACCCCATAGAGCAGATAAGCCAAGTCATCCAGCTGCCATCAGGTCTGCCTGCAGTATCTGCTGAGCTAGGTGAGTTTCTCACCTGCAGCAATTCCACCCAGGCCGATGCCCTAGGCTTCAAGGCTTATTTCAGCAGCCCTCCTCTTCCTCATGGCCTAGAGTGTGTGGGGATTCTGCAGGGATGCAGAGGCACCCTCATTGCTTCCCTTCCACTCTGACCAACTGCCAGCGATGGCAGGGTATAGGCCTGATGTTCCAGTGCCAGCCATTTTCAGGGCTACCAAGCAAGATATCAGGCTTTCTCCATGGCACTGTTATTGGCTTCAAGCCTTCAGAGTCCAGACAGGACTCTTTAAAACATGACACTCCAGTCAAAGTTTTAGGTCAATAAAACCACCATTGGAAATTGGTCTTATTAAATTTATGCAAAGAAATCCATTGTCATGATTCATTCATTAAGTATTGCCAAATTTTGGAGGGATAATATAGGGAGAAAAATACCCTGACCTGCTTTAAGATCTTCTGATTTTCCTTGCCAGTCCTTTCTATGGAGTCTTCAAAAGATGTGATATTTTCCAAATGCATTATAACAAAACAGTAACTGTCTCCAAATAACAAGAATAAATTTAAAATGATGCATTTATGGATTTCATTATAATGCAAATGATATGAAATGTTGTCCTTTCTGTAAAACCTAACATCGTATAATATTTTAATTAATAACCATTAGTTATAACTGTATTTGACAAAAGTTCCTATGTGCCTTCAGTATAAAATTTTCCTTCATGAGAGAGAAAACAAACATTTGAGGCATTTCAGAGCCTATTGGGATGATTTAGAGTTAATTTTAGATTAAGAGAAAGTTTCTTAAAATTCAAACCCTTGAAGGATTGTCAAACTTGATTTTACCAAAAGATTAAATATTAAAGTGTATTAGACAGGAATATAGGCCAGCAAACTTCAGTTCCTATGATCAAAAGGTGGTCCTTTTTTATTACATATCTGATTAAGCCCTAACTGGTTTGGCTCAGTGGCTAGAGCGTCAGCCTACGGACTGAAGGGTCCCAGGTTTGATTCCAGTCAAGGGCATGTACCTTGGTTGCAGGCACATCCCCAATTGGGGGTCTGCAGGAGGCAGCTGATCCATGTTTCTCTCTCATTGATGTTTCTAACTTTCTATCCTTCTCCCTTCCTCTCTGTAAAAAAAATCAATAAAATATATTTAAAAAAATAAATATCTGATTAAAATAGCATAATTATTTTACTAGAAAAGAACTGACCAAAATAAGGCTTATTTTCTAACTTTATTTGTTCTTGAGTGTGGACGACAAATGACAATAATTGGATTTCTTCTATCAGTTTCCCTGAGTACTTCCCTGAGTACTACTTACCCTCTGTTTAGGGAGGCAAAATGCAAATCATCGACTTTTAAGTGTCCTTGGTTTAGGGAAGACAGAGTTTTCTAGATGGTTGCAAACTGCTGTTTAAATATTTCAGTTTCCTTGTTCTCTTTGTTCTGGCTTACTGGTCTATATTATTTAATTACTTTTAACATTTTTTCCTTCTTAATATATATATATATACTTTAAATTTTTTGTATTTTTAAATTAGCCTTCAAACCTTCTTTCTATGTCCTTCAAAAATGTATAACCATCCTTCAGACCTTCCATTAAGTATTTCTACTTTAATATTCTTTTTGTTGCCATACCTTCAGCAACTTGTACTGGCATTTTCTTTCTTTTTTTTCCTTAAAATGTATTAGAATTCTTCATTCTAAGAAACCTTCATTTTCCATTGATTACCAAAAAGTCAACAGTCAGCATTTTTAGATTAACATCTATGAATGTGCTTTAAATGCACTTCTACTTTTAAGAAAATATACCTTTAACAAAGTACAAGAGACCTTCTGTGATAAAAACTAAGAGCAGGCAAATTAAAATGTGTAACATTATGGTAGTTTTCTGTTTTTGCCTTTCTTATTTTTATGTACATATACATTCTGAGCTTCTTTTAACAGCTTTTCCATACTTCTACCCTTCCAGTTCTCTACCTTTGCAATATTCTTGAGATGTCAGGCAAATCTGACCACCTGGATGCAGGTGGGCTGAGACCAAAAGGGGCATTGGTAAAGCAAGCAGGGAGAGATAAGTTTTTTATTTATTTTTGCTGGCTGAAAGCCACTCTGCTGATTTAGGTTCTTGTATGTCCTTGGTCCTCCCATGCCAGGTGTCTTCTGGTTATCTGAGCTATGCTGTGCTCAAGGCTGCAAGCTCTCTGCAAGATATCTGCTAAGCACAACAAGTCTTTCTCTGCCCTGTTTTATCCTCTTTAACCCTTTCAATTTATATATAGAAAATCTCATTGTCCAGGTTGTTCAGGATCTGGATCTTAGGGTCCCCTGAACCAGCAGCACTGCCTTAAACAAAGGCTCCCTCCCAAACCTCAGAGTGTATGACTGCCACTTCCATGCCAATTTCATAAAATTCTATATTCTACAACATTTGGTGTGTTGGCCCAACCGGTCCTCAGGGTCTGGCCCAGAGTAATTTCTCATTTGATCTTTTAGTATTGGTAAATTAGGAAGACTCTTCTTTGCCTTGCTGAATATTGAAGGTTTTATTTGGGTTCTGAGTCTGGAGAACTGCTTCCCTAATCCCTTTATTTATTACTTCCCTGAGAGATCTCTCATGTGTCTCCTATGGGCCTTCTTGTTAAGGTTCCACTGGGACTCCTGGGTTTGGAAATTTCACTTCTGCTGAAGCACATCAGAGCCAGCCAGGTGCTCCCTTTCCCAGATAGCCATAGCCAACTTTCTAGTCATTCTCCTTTCTTTTAGTCTAGCTAGTCAGCTGAGCCACACGGGTCTAAAAATTTAGGCTTCTCTGCCTTTACAGGGAGAAGGATGACTGGCTCCTTCCTCCAACAGAGAGCACAGTGACTGGACTTCTATCATTAACATATTTATAATTATCACTGAAAAGCTTTATCATAAACTTAAATTCTTTATTTTAATTTTATCTATTTATTATATCTTAACAACTTTGAGATTTTTAAAGCCAATTATTATCTAAAGCATTTTCTTGACCAATAACTATTTCTGTTCAAAGAAAGGATACGCTAATTTAGCTGGGAGTCATATGCTCCCAAGCAAGAATAGCCCATTATCATGGAAGCATTAATCTTGTTACCCAACCTAGCCTGCATAGCTTACTAGTACTTCTTTATGTAATTTCAAGTATATTGTATTGGTCTAATTTAGTTAGTCATTCTCCTTTCTTTTAGTCTAGCTAGTCAGCTGAGCCACACGGGTCTTCCAGCAGAGTTTTACCTTTTTTTTTTTTTTTTTTTTATCAGGGCCCTTGAGATGTCATAAGTCTGTCTCTCAGTTAAATTCTTGAAATATTACATTTGGAAAAGCTGTCAAATATACCCAATTTAAATATTATTAAAATGTAAACCAGTTATAAAATTAAAGATTTGGTCTTTACCACATAATTAATCCTTTTCTAGTCAGGCCAATAAAACTCCTTCCTCCAGTAGAAAGCACCATCAGTCTCCTCTTGAGTGATTGGAATTTTATCATTACCATATTTATAATTATTACTGAAAAGCTTTATTTAAATTCTTTATTTTAATTTTATCTATTTATTATATCTTAACAACTTTGAGATTTTTAAAGCCAATTATTATCTAAAGCATTTTCTTGACCAATAACTATTTCTGTTCAAAGAAAGGATACGCTAATTTAGCTGGGAGTCATATGCTCCCAAGCAAGAATAGC
>NW_006292789.1:101956-111440 GCF_000327345.1 Myotis davidii
TGGCCACTGTCCAGCCATCTTCATTGTAATTCAAAAAATTTAACACGTAGCATTCTTCTCCCTCTTTTTGTTTTTGTAGAGAGTAGATTTTTGTGTCACTTCAGGGCCCTTGAGATGTCATAAGTCTGTCTCTCAGTTAAATTCTTGAAATATTACATTTGGAAAAGCTGTCAAATATACCCAATTTAAATATTATTAAAATGTAAACCAGTTATAAAATTAAAGATTTGGTCTTTACCACATAATTAATCCTTTTCTAGTCAGGCCAATAAAACAATATCTTAAAGTTTCTCTGCTGAATATTCTGATGTAGCTTAAGAAGCACTCAGCAACCTCATTCTGCTAGGCTCAGAGCCAGAAACCTCTTGCTTCTCTGTAAATGACCTTTTATTTTGCTGCTGTTCTTATCTTTCCCCTTCTCCCCTTCCCTTTCTGCCTTAACCATTTATTCTATCCTTAGCAAGGGAGATAAGGGCCTGTTAGTTACAAGCAAGTAATAAACTAGCTAGTGGTTCTTTGTTTAAACTTCCCTGAGATCTTTATGACCCTTTTACAACTCTTGCAAATAGTTAACTTTAGAACTCATTTCTTCTCTTGCTTTGCCTCAGGTGGGGAAGATAATGACTTGTTAATCACAAGCAGTCTTTGAACTAGCCAGTCTTTGTTTTAAACTTGCCTGGGTTCCAACCTTTATAAATTTTACACCTTTAAATTAACTTTAGAATCTTAAAATTTTAACTCAGCACAGAAAAATCATAAATCATGGAAGAGAAAATTAAAGTCCCTACTTTACAGACATAGACTGAAATTTACCCTCCCTGACAGAAAGCAAGATGATCCCCCAAAATAAGGATTATTGGCAGCTGCTGGGACATCCTGCAGTCTGTCACGATGTTCAGCCTCACCACACACAACTAAGCTGCCTCCAAAGCGGGACTTGCTCCATCTTTAAACAAATTAAACAACAAAGAGACATAAAACATCAATAAATACTTTCATGTTTCCCATCCTCTGCCATAAGTTGGGGGCCCTTGATTTCTCAGAGAGACATCTGCATTGCAGGTAGCAGTCTGGGCCCTTTTTAATTTTCTTTAGAACACATTCTAAGGCAGCAAGTTTATAGGAACTACTTCCCACCTTTGCAGCCAGATGGCACAATCCCCTCCCAGTTAACAGAGACACAGGACAGCACAAGGTAGCTTTTACTTCACACAGGCTCTCACCCTCACATTCACACACCAGTCAATCCCAGTTTTGACTTTCACCCACAGAAAGTCCCTGAGGCAAATGTTTTGCCTAAGTAGTGATTAGCTACTTCTTCTGCCCCTAAAGGCAGGCCTGTCCTTGGACTGCTCCCCCAGGGGGAAAACTCAACCTTCAGACTTCTGGTCCAGAAAAAGGGTTTCCTGTCCTCCTTGGAGTCCACTGGAGTGCAAGCGGGGTCCCCAGTCGCCTGGGCCCAATGAGGACTGGGACCCAGTAAGTCATTGGAGTGTGCTTTCCCATCATCATGGGCTCGGTTGAGTGGGCCCACCCACCCGCTCTTGTGCAGTGATGACTCAAGGGGGAAAATTTGGCTGCGTCTTCTCGGTCAGGGAGCCATATTTATGTTACAGAATTTACCAGGCAACTGAAAAATACAAAGGGGTATCAGGAAAAAAACATTTATTTTCAGATGTTTCACATATACCAGTATAGGACTCAGGGCAGACTGCTTCTTTCCAAATCCTGAGCAAGCCAATATGGAGGAAGCTTTCCCTTTATACCCTTTTGGTTTCTTTGTCTCCCAAATATGGGATGGGACTTCTTGACCCTTTGTGGGCTTTACAAAAAGCCCCATGTGCTGGGTTGGGGACAGTGAGACTACAACTCAAGGCCTGGCCTTGTGCCAGCACTGATAACTCCATCTGGGGGGTTGTGTATTGTTCCTGGTTTATGGTCTGTCTAAAATGGGGGTAGTACTTAGGTAAACAGGTCTTGCAGGGCCAGATAATTAAAGAAGGGGCAGTGACTAGACTATAGGCTAACAAGAATGTGCATTAGGTTACTGGCACAGATTTAGATTGCTAGCCACCAGGAAAATGTCTTATTTTACCTATCACATTCTCTCTGCTGCTGTTGTGCCTGCTCTGTAAGCGATTAATATTCTTAGTGAAATTCCTATAGGCCATGGCTTTCTACTGTATCCCTGAGGGAGAGCTTTTCCTTTACTATGAAACCCATGTACTGGCATATCCCATGAGAAAGTGAGAGATATCAAATTTCAGATTTCTCATGAGCAAATCTTAACAGGTGTTAGCTTTGGGGCAAATCAAATTTGGGATCTCCTAGCTGATGCCATTGTAGGCAATTTTCAGATTGACCAGATAGTGTGACAAGCTACTTTGCCAATTCCATGCTGCCATTTCCCACTGCTTTTGTATGTATAATCAACAATGTTTCCTTTCTAAGTTCTGGATGACCCTGTGCTCTTATTCACTTCTGTTATATAGATCCCATCAATTCTTGATTAATTACCTAACTCACCACCAGTAGTGTGCATTACTACTTCGTGAATTTCATGTAAATAGCCTCTACCATAAGAGATATGGAAATCTCAGTGTCCAGTAACCCAATGCTGTAATTCTCAGTGCAGCACCTGTCTTGAGGCTGAAACAAATCAATAGCTAAATGTGACTGCAGCTAGATTACTAATTCAATCTTCTATTCTACAAGGGGGAAAGAGGTGCAACCTTTAAAACTGAGGAGCCTGTTGAACAAGAGTAGGACCATTATTACTGGTAAGAAGAAATCTGCCAGAAAGGGGAAACCCTAGTCTTGAAGAGCATTTTTATTCGTACACCTTCAAAGTTGTTGTTAAAAGGATTGCTTAGTACTTGTTTATTAATCCTATTTTAGATTTTGATAAAGGGCATTGAATCATACCCATCAAAACTCTTTGCTTTGCATGCAGCAGTTTAAAGAGAATACACTTTGTTTTTTACAGATGAACTGGGAGGAGTAAAGCATGTTGACACCAAATTAGGGAATGATGTTGCCTTTGAAGAATTAAACTTTAAGTTCAACATATATTGCACTAAAGCAAAATACAAAAGAGCACACTGCATGGGAGAACATATTTGCCAATGATACATCCTATGAGGGGTTAATCTCCAAAATTTATAGGGAACTCATACAACTTAATAAAAGGCAGATAAATAATCTAATTAAATGATAGGCAAAGGACCTAAATAGATACTTCTCCGAAGTGGACATAGAGAAGACCAAAAGGCATATGAAAAAAATGCTCAAATTCACTAATCATCTGAGATGCAAATTAAAAAAACAACAATGAGGTACCACCTCACACCTGTCAGAATGGCTATCATCAACAAATGAACCAAGGACAGGTGATGGCAAGGTAGAGAAAAGGGAACTCTAGCACACTATTGGTGAGAATGCAGACTGGTACAGCCATAATGGAAAACAGTATGGAGTTTCCTCAAAAAATTAGAAATGGAACTCCCATTTGACTCATCTCATGACCACACTTCTAGGAATGTATCCCAAGAAATCAGAAACACCAATCAGAAAGAATATATGCACCCCTATGTTCACAATAGTGCAATTTACAATAGTTAAGATTTGTTAACAGCCTAAGTGCCTATCAGCAAATGAGTAGATTAAAAAACTGTAGTACCTCTACATAATGGGATAAGAACTTGTATGCATATATGCATGCACATGGGACACAGACAATAGGGTGGTGAAGGCCTGGGGTTGGGGGCCCCGGGCAGGTTGGGAGAGGTCAATGTGGGGGAAAAGGGGACATATATAATACTTTCAACAATAAAGATTAAAACAATAATTTTAAAAACCACAAAAACAAACAAACAAAAAAACAGTGATTCTCAGCCTTGGCTGCATATTAGAATCATCTGGGGGGCTTTTTAACAAGTATTGATGCCCCAGACTAGGGACCAGAGAGTCTTATTTAATTGTGCCAAGGTGGAGCCCAGGTGTTTTATTAAAAGCTCTCTCCTAATGATTCTAATGCTCTGTCAGAGTTGAGAATCATTGCCTCAGCGATCATAGATTTTAAGGTTTCAGGATTTCACTTACATCACTGAATGCTGCTAAAGAAAGAATATGTTATTCAGAAGAAGGGAGGAAGGTATGGTTAGCTAAGGAAATGAAAAAAGCTTATATTTGAGCACTTCTTTGATCACCAGTTTAAAATTTCACTCCTTACCTTTCAATAACTGTCTCCTTTCCTTGTTTTAATTATTTCCTTTTATGTTATTGTTGATCTAAAATATAAGCTCCATAAGTATAGTTTTTTTATTGTTTGTTTATGCCTGTATCCCTAAGGCCTATTAGGGAAAGCCTAGTGATTGGCAACAATTGTATATATTCAATGAATGAAGGAGTAAATGAGTGAATGAATAAGCAACTTAATTAACAAATGAAAGGGATGATAGAAGCAAGTTTTCCTGTTTCTTTTTTTTTAAATATATTTCTTTATTGGTTTCAGAGAGGAAAGGAGAAGGAGAGAGAGATAGAAACATCAATGATGAAAGAGAATCATTGATCGGCTGCCTCCTGCATGCACACCACTGGAGATTGAGCCCGCAACCCAGGCATGTGCCCTTGGCCAGAATCGAACCTGGGACCCTCCAGTCCACAGGCTGACTCTCTATCCACTGAGCCAAGCCGGCCAGGGCAAGTTTTCCTGTTTCTTTGGCAAGGCATACTACCACAGAAATAATATAAATAGTTATCTTTAGCTGAGTCCATCAAATGTCACAAGATAATAATTTGACTAAAATTTGGATTTAAATATGTATTTGCCAAAGGAAAGAAAGGATATGTTGTCCTTAAAATCACCTAGGTCCTGTAACAGTAGTGAGTCTCCCTGTATATTAACAAATTGACCTTCAGATTATACTTTGAACTTTAGGTAGAAATACCGCCAGGAGGAAAAGGAAGAAAATGAACTAATGTCAGTTATTTGATTCCTATGACATATTTCTCATTGTACATTAAAAATAACATTTGGTTTTTATACATTATTCCTGTGAGCTTCATTAACACAAGTGCATTCTTGAACAGTGAGTGGAATCACCTCGGCCCACCATATGGAACTCATGTTTCTGAGTCTTCAATGCCAAGTGTTAGTTATTGGACCAGAGCAAATTCACCAAGGTAATGTGAAGCCATTTCCACCTTTACCTAAAAGAGACTTTTAACATTTTAAAATCCATACCATGCTTTAATAAAAATCTTATAATGTCCTTGATTGTGATTTCAAATTTCTAAATACCTGAGAGATCACTTCATAATTTGCTTTTTCAGACTAGACATACTGTTCCCTTATCCATCCTCACTTCCACCTCCAATGATTGTGGTTTGTCCACTGGGTTGAAAATCACTGCTCCAAAAACAGTCCTCCACTACTAGCATACTTGTAGGCTTGACATTTCCTATGGCTTTTGGCTATGGTGGGCAGGTCCTTTTTATAGTAGACTAGAGGCCCAGAGCACGATTGAAATCGCACGAGGAGGTGCCTTGCCTCCCAACATGCGAGGAGGCACCCCACCTCCCGCCATGCAAGGAGGCACCCCGCTGGCTGCCGCAGGAGTCAGATGGGACCCGTCCCGCAGGTGGCCAGGACCCATGCCTGACTTCTGCCCCAGGCTTCCCTGGCCCCCCTGCCTGTGTCCTCTCTGGGCCTCCAGAGCTGCTGTGCTGGCTCGGGCAAGCCCCCCTGTGTCTGTCTCCATCTCCACTCTGGGCCTCACCTGCATGCACAACCTCCTCCTGTTTGATCGTGACCCGTTATGGTGTCCTGGCCTAATTTGCATATTACCTCTTTATATAGATAGACAGATCGATAGATGATAGATAGATAGATAGATAGATAGATAGATAGATAGATAGATATAGATATATAGATGAACATTTGCTTCCACATAACTCCTAAGCCTTAGCCTTAGTCTCTAGAATGTGAAAGCATTTTTCAGAATATAATTATTTGAAGACTGCTTTAAGTGCCTCCTTAGTCTTCCAATGTTTTGAACCCAGAATAAACAAAACAAAACACAAACCAGAAGGTGTTTTCATTAATTTAGTCTATAGACTAATTGTTTCTTATGGAGCTAGAAGAAGAGAAGGGGATTTGAACCTGGGATTGAAGCCACACCAACACAAAGAAATAGCTCCTGGTCTGCCTTTTCCCCACACCTATAAAACAGCTCTTCAGCACAGGGATATCTAGTGTGGCCTCTTTTTTCCCCCCTAGGCTTTCATTTTGTGTAGCTGTCTTCAGATCATGACATCCCCAGGAGCCTTAATATTAATGGCAATAATAACAACAACAACACAAAATTTAAAGTACTTTGCCTATATAGACATCATCAGCTTGGATGCTGCCCTCAAGTATGGTGGTACAGTTCAAGTTTCTGGGACCTGCACGTAAGAGGTGCTCAGGAAAGGGTGGTTTGTCAGCTAGCAGAGTCTCTGTTGTGTGAGAACTTTTCTGTATTTTATTCCCCCTAGGTCAGTGGTCAGCAAACTGTGGCTCGTGAGCCACATGCGGCTCTTTGGCCCCTTGAGTGTGGCTCTTCCACAAAACACGATGTGTGAGCGTGCATGTACAGTGCGATTGAAACTTCTTGGCCCATGTGCAGAAGTCGATATTTTGTGTAAGATCCACACTCAAGGGGCTAAAGAGCTGCATGTGGCTCGCGAGCCACAGTTTGCCTACCACTGCTAGGTGATGGCACATTACTATATATATCATTTGTTCCCCATATATTTACTTTCTTCATCATCGCACTAGAACCGGCTTCTGAATTTTCTTTTACTTCATTTTGTTGATTTTAGAGAGAGAGGAAGAGAGGGGGAGAAAGAGAGGGATAAAGATTGGTGTGAGAGAGAAACATCGATTGGCCATCTCCTATATACACCTCCATCAGGGATAGAGCCACAACACAGGCATGTTCCCTGACCAGAAATTGAACTGGTAACCCTTCAGTGCACTGGACAATGCTTAACCAACTGAGTCACACTGGCCATGGCACTGGCTTCTCAAACATTAATGTGAAAATTATTCACCTGGGGATCTTGTTAATCTATAGATTCTTATTTAGTAGGGGACCAAAATTATGCATTTCTAACAAGATCCCCAGTAATGACAATGTTGCTGGTATGTGCACCACATTTTGAGTACTGTACCTTACTTTTCAATAGAAGTTTCTACAACGATGGGAATGTTCTATCTGCACTGTCCAATACAGTAGCCATTAGCCACATGTGGCTGTTGAGCACTTGAAATGTAGATAGTGTGATTAAGAAATTGAATTTTAAATTGTATTTAGTATTAATTAATTTAAATTTTAATAGTCATGTGTGGCTAGAGTAGGGACCAATCATCAAACCTTTTCTGTAAAGGACCAAATATAAATGTTTTAGGCTTTCTGGGCCATATGGACTCTGTCGCAAGTACTCAACTTTGTCATTGTAACATGAAAAAACAAACATATAGACAATACATAAATGAACAGACATGGTTGTATTCTATTAAAACTTTCTTGCAAAAAGCAGGTGGTAGACTGAATTTGGCCTGTAAGCTATGCTTTGCAGATCTCTGTTTTAGAGTATAATTTGGTTATGGCAGTGGGCTTACTTCCTCTTAGTATGTGTACTCTAGCAATACAAGAGAAATGTGTATAGTCAGTCCCTGTTAATATAACTGCAGAGTTTGTGACAAAAAGTAAGTGCTTATATTAAAGAGGATGGAATACATGTTCTGCCCAAAGAACCATCCTCTAAAATCACACATAAGAATAAAAGGATCATGAATGTTGTGCTGCATGCAGGAAGACACTACTCACCTCAAATGGTACTACATTTTCAGTGGAATTGAGTGGCCTTCACTATGAATTGAATTAAAAATCTATGGAGCTTCTCCCTGACCAGTTTAGCTCAGTTGGTTGAGTGTTGTTCCATGCACCAAAAGGTCACTGGTTTGATTCCTAGTCAGGCACATGCCCAGGTTGTGGGCTCAATCCCCAGTAGGGGGCGTGCAGGAGGCAGCCAATTGATGCTTCTCTCTCACATCTTTCTCACATAGATGTTTCTCTCTCTTTTCCTCTCTCTCTAAACTCAATTAAAATACTCTTGATAAAAATATATGGAGCTTCTGCAGCCTTAAGAAAATGTCCTTGGCTTAATTATGGCAATTTTTCTTCCTAAAGAGCCAAATCAACTTTTACCTCTAATAGACTGTACTACATTGTTGGAGAAAACAGTAGAGCAGCAAGCCCTTATCCTTGAGTTTGACTTGCACTTTAGATCTCTTCCTCTGCCCAGCTTTAGATGGACCTTTAACAAAGGAGGGATTGGACTACTTTTCAATGTATGACTTTTGAGAAGAATAGGAAAATGAAAGCAAGAGAACAAAATCTTGGATTCCAGAAGGCATTATGGGCTAATAAGTATACGCTACTTCTATTCATCTTGACATAATAATTTTAATTGTTCTTAGAGTTCTGTCATTAGCATTGTTCATTTTAAGCAGGTACATCAATTAAAAGTGCCTTTGATACTATAATTAAAAGGTAGTTTTTTTGGAACTATAGACTGATTACATTATTTCAAAAAAAGCCATTAGATTTTTAATTTTATTAATGCCAAAAGATAAATTATTAATGCCAAAAGATAAATTATTTCCCCATACAAAAATACAAGGAGTTTTATATGACCTCACAGGCACATACAAGTACCCAAATTCCTTGTGTCTCAATTTGAATGTGTTAGTTGCAGATGACTTAATTTGAATAAATAGGAAAAAAAGAAAAGAGAGATTCATTTATAAATTGAATTATGCCCTGTAACCAATCCTAACGCCATTAATGGGTGGATTGCTCTAATTCAAATTCTTTTTAAATATACTGGATGACTTATCTTCCTTCTGAGTTATGAGTTTGCCTCTTGAGACTTGTCTTTGTACAAGACCCAGTTGTCAAGCTCAAGAGTAGGATATTATAAATAAGAACCTTTTTTTATGTCAGATTTACTGGGGCAGACATATACCATAGACACATAGTACATGATTTTAAGCCATAGAAGAAACATGAAACAGCACAAAATTGAACACATTTTAAGTATCTTATGCACTTAATTCAGATTTAATGAGACAGTTATTGTCAAGAATTACATATCATCTGGCTATTACATGAAATAGCAGGAAATTTGAAAGAGTTGTTGTAAAGTGTCTAAGTATGCTTTACCCTTCAGCAAATGCAATGACCATTCCAAAATAATTTTTTCTGGGTCATAAGATGTTTCTATGCTTATTTTTTCCCTTTATTGAGTAAGGGATTACAAATGTGTCCTTAACCTCCCATTGCCCCCCACCCACCCCCAATCCTACCTTCACCCTCACCCCCTGTTGTCTGCATACATTGGCTATGCTTATATGGCTGCATACAAGTCCTTTGGT
>NW_006292789.1:112348-115550 GCF_000327345.1 Myotis davidii
TAGTAAACAAAGACATATTTTTGATATTTATTTTATATATTTAAATGCCATTTAACAAAGAAAAATCAACCAAGAAAATGAGTTCTCGTGTCACCTCTGACATGCGTGTCATAGGTTCGCCATCACTGCCCTAGGAGCTGTATTGGTGAAGCTATTGCTTCAGCATATATCTGAGATTTTGATGCCCGTGGATTCCTCTAATATTCTAATACTTTTATAATTCTCCATCTTACATTTAAGTCCCTTATCCATGTTGAATTTATTTTTGTGTATGGCGTAAGTTGGTGGGCTAGTTTCATTTTTTTTGCATGTGTCTGACCAAACTTCCCAGCACCATTTATTGAAGAGACTGTCTTGACTCCATTGTATGTTCTTGCCTCCTTTATCAAATATTAATTGAGCATAGTGGTTTAGGTCAATTTCTGAGTTCTCTATTCTATTCCATTGGTCTATATGTCTGTTCTTGTGCCAGTACCAGGCAGTTTTGAGAACAGTGGCTTTGTAATACAGCTTGATATCTGGTATTGAGATCCCTCCTACTTTGTTTTTCTTTCTCAGGATCACTGCAGCTATTTAAAGTCTTTTTTGTTCCAGATGAATTTTTAGAGAGTTATTTCTAGGTCTGTGGAATATCCTGTTGGTATTTTAATTGGGAGTGCATTGAATCTATATAATCCTTTGGGTAGTATGGACATTTTAATGATGTTGATTCTATCAATCCATGAACATGGTATGTTCTTCCATCTGTTTATGTCTACCTCTATCTCTTTTTACAAGGTCCTGTAGTTTTCTGAGTAGAGGTCTTTTACCTCCTAAGTTAAATTTATTCCTAGGTGTCTTTTTTTGTGAAATGGTAAATGGGATTGTTTTACTTTAATCTCTCTTTCTGTAAGTTCACTATTGGTGTATATAAGTGCCATGGATTTCTTGGCATTAATTTTGTATCCTTCCACATTGCCGAATTCATTTATTAAATCTAACAATCTTTTGATGGAGTCTTTAGGGTTTTCTATGTACAGTATCATGTCATCTGCAAATAATGACAATTTTACTTCTTCTTTTCTAATTTTTTCTTCTTCTGGTCTAATCGCTTTGCCTAGCACTTCCAGTACAATGTTGAATAGGAGTGGTGAAAGCGGGCATCCCTGTCTCATTCCTGTTCTATAGGAAATGGCTTTAGTTTTTGCCTATTGAGTATGATGTTGGTTGTAGGTTTGTCATATATGGCATTAATTATGTTGAGGTATGATCCTCCTATTTCCACTTTGCTGAGCATTTTTACCAGAAAAGCATCTTGGACTTTGCCAAATGCCTTTTCAGCATCGATTGATATGATTATGTGATTTTTGTCTCTCAGTTTGTTTATGTGATGTATAACGTTTATTAATTTGTGGATATTGTACCAGCCTTGCATCCTTGGAATAAATCCCAATTGGTCATGGTGTATGATCTTTCTAACGTAATGCTGGATCCGGGTTGCAAGAATTTTGTTGAAGATTTTAGCATCTATGTTCATCAGGGATATTGGCCTGTATTTTTCTCTCTTTCTGGTGTCTTTATCTGATTTTAGATTTAGGGTAATGCTGGCTTCATAGAAAGAGTTGGAACTGTGCCTTCCTCTTGAATTTTTTGGAATAGTCTGAGAAGGATTGGTTTTAGTTCTTTGAATGTTCAATAAAACTCCCCTGTGAAGCCATCTTGTCCAGGGCTTGTTTGCTGACAGTTTTTTGATTACTGTTTCAATTTCATCTGTAGTTATCAGCCTATTCAGGTTTTTTTATTCTTCCAGATTGAGTTTTGGAAGTATGTATTTTTCTAGGAATGTGTCCACTTCGTCGAGGTTGCCCAGTTTGTTGGAGTAGAGTTGTTTGTAGTAATTTTTTGAAATCCTTTGTATGTCCATGGGGTTGGTTGTTACTTCACCTCTTTCATTTCTGATTTTTTTTTCTTGTGTTTTTTTTTTGTTGTTGTTTTTGTTGTTGTTGTTTTTTTGAGGTAGGCCTGTAGAGTTATGAACTTCCCTCTCAGGACTGTTTTCATTGTGTCCCATAGATTTTGGATTATTGTGTTTTCATTGTCATTTGTTTCCAGGATGCTATTTTTTCTTCTTTGATCTCTTTGGTAATCCAATTATTGTTTAATATTATGCTATTTAGCCTCCAAGTGTTTTTGATTTTTTTCATTGTTTTTATTGTAGATTTCTAATTTTATGCCATTGTGATCTTAGAAGATGTTTGTTATGATTTCTATTCTCTTGAATTTGAAGAGATTTTGCCTGTGTCCTAATATGTGGTCTATCTTTTAAAATGTTCCATGTGCACTGGCAAAGAATGCGTATTCTTTGGCTTTGGGATGCAATACTCTTAAGATGTCAAATAAGTCCATCTGATCTAGTGGGTCATTTAGGATTGCTGTTTCTGTGCTAAATTTTTGTTTAAAGGATTTATCCAGTGGTGTCAGTGGGGTATTAAAGCACCCTACTATGACTGTATTGCTATCAATCTCTCCCTTGATATCTTCCAGAAGTTGTTTTATGTATTTGGGTGCTCCTGTATTGGGTGCATATATGTTGACCAGAGTAATATATTCTTGTTGAATTGTTCCCTTTAGTATTATGTAGTGGCTTCCTTATCTCTTGTTATGGCATTTACTTTGAGGTCTATTTTGTGAGATATAAGTATTGCTACCCCAGCTTTTTTCTCATTTCCATTTGCCTGAATAAAATTTTTTCATCCCTTCACTATCAGTCTGTGTGAATCCTTTGTTCTGAGGTGGGTCTCTTGCAGACAGAAAATATATGGATCATGTTTTCTTATCCATTCAGCTACTCTATGTCTTTTGATTGGGGCATTTAATCCATTCACATTTAAAGTTATTATTAACTAGAGGCCTGGTGCACAAAAATTTGTGCACAATGAGAGGTCCCTCAGCCTGGCCTGTGCCATCTCGCAGTCTGGGACCCCTTGGGAGATGTCCGCCTGCTGGGCGGGCCTAAGCCAGCAGGCGGACATCCCCCAAGAGGTCCTTAGCACTGCCGCTGAGGTGGGAGAGGCTCCCGCCACTGCCACTGTGCTTTCCAGCTGTGAACCTGCTGGTGAGCCCAGCTTCTGGCTGAGCGGCACGCCCCCTGTGGGAGTGCATTGATCACCAGAGGGTACCTCCTGCATTGAGCATCTGCCCCGCGGTGGTCAATGTGCATACT
>NW_006292789.1:115965-121665 GCF_000327345.1 Myotis davidii
CTCTTCCACCCGGGAGCAGGCCTACGCGAGCAGGTCGTTATCTCCCAAGGGGTCCCAGACTGCGAGAGGGCACAGGCCAGGCTGAGGGACCTCCCATTCCCCCCGAGTGCACAAATTTTTGTGCACCGGGCCTCTAGTTATTAATAAGTACTTGTTTGTCATTATTTTTATTCTTAATGTTTGTGTTTCTTCTTGCCTTTCTGTTTCTTCTTTTACAGCAGTCCCCTTAGCATTTCTTGCATTGCTGGCTTGGTGGTAAAAAAAACTCTTTTAGCCTCTTTCTGTCTGTGAAGCTCCTGATTCCACCTTCAATTTTGATTGATAGCCTTGCTGGGTATAGTATTCTAGGATGCAGTCCCTTGCTTTACATCACTTTGTGTATTTAATTCCATTCCATTCTGTCCTCCTGTGTTTCTGTTGAGAAACCAGTTGATATTGTAATGGTAGATCCCTTGTAGGTAACATTCTGTGTCTCTCTGGAAGCTTGTACAATTCTTCTTATTTTTTGATGTTTGCCAATTTAATTATGATGTGTCTTGGTGTTGGTTGTTTTGGTTAATCTTGTTTTGGACTCTATGTGCTTCTTGGATTTGCATAGTTTTTTTTTTTTTCTTTCTGATATCAGGGAAGTTTTCTGTCATTATTTCTTCAAACAGCTTTTCTATTCCTTGCTTCTCTTCCTCTCTTTGTGGTTCCCCTATTATGCGGATGTTGTTTTGTTTTGTTTTGTTCCAAAGCTCCATTAGTCTCTCCTCTTGCTTTTTAAATTTTCTTTCCAGTTGCTCCTGTGTTTGTGTATTTTTTCCTACCTTGTCTTCTAATTCGCTAATGTGGTCCTCAGCCTCTTCTAGTCTACTGTTTTAGCCTTCCATTGTGTTCTTTATTGCAGCTATGTTGTTCTATATTTCCTCTTGGTTCCTTTTCATGTTGGTAACATTCTCATAGAGCTCCTTATAATTATCATTAAGTTGTGTGTATTTGTCATTCAGCCATTTGAGCATCCATAACCATTACTCTGAATTCTTTCTCTGACATGTTACTTGCCTCAATTTAATTTAAATCCCTTTCTTGTGATTGCTCTTTTTCTTTCCTTTGGGGATTGCTTTTTTGTCTCCCCATGTTTTACTGTAATGTTTCAGTTGTTTCTGTGTCCTAGATCCTAGTGCTTTGCTACACAGGTTCTTTTAGGGATGGTGCTCCTGGTGTGATCTCTCAGGTCTCCTGGGCTTGGTAGTCTAGCATAGCTCCCTACTTGAGCCATTTGGGTTCTCTTGATGTAGGCCTGTGAGCTGGAAAGGGGCAACTGTGGTGTCCAGAAGTCAGCAGCCAGGGAAGCTGTGTCCCAATTTTTGCTGCCTTATGTCTTTGGTTGATACCAGGCGTGCCCAGCAGGGGCTCACAGAGGCACCCAGGAGCTGTCTGTCAGGGTGGTGGGGCTCAGGAGGCCTTTACTCTGGAAAGGCGTGACTGTGGTGTCCAGAGTTCTGTAGCTGTGGGGTGGGAAGACTAAGATTTTTCTGCTGCCACCTTGGTTGGATACACGTGCACCCAGTGGTGGCGTGTTTGCCAGTGTGGCACACTGACACACTCTGAAGGGTTCTGGAGCCGAAGCCATTAGATCGAGGTGCCTGTAGGCTGGTATCCAGGAAGAAGGAATTCAGAATTTCTATTGCCGGGGCAGTGTATCCCTGTTTGTATAAGAGCACGTCCAGCCAAACTGGTCTGGCTCAGTGGATGGAGTATCCCCCTGTGGACTCAAGGGTCCCAGGTTTGATTCCGGTCAAGGGCGTGTACCTTGGTTGCTGGCACATCCCCACTAGGGGGCATGCAGGAGGCAGCTGGTCGATCTCTCTCATCGATGTTTCTTGCTCTCTATCCCTCTCCCTTCTTCTCTGTAAAAAATCAATAAAATATATTTTAAAAAAATTAAAAAAAAGAGCACGTCCAGTGAGGGCTCACAACATCTCCCAAGTGTGGCCTGTGGAGCGATGGGCTCAGGAGGTCTGCATGGTGGAAACGCGCGACTCTGACTCTGATGCACTCTTAGGGGCCCTGGTGTTGAAGTTTCAGGACCAAAGTGTCTTTGGCAGTTATTCAGGAAGAGGAAATTCAGAATTTCCACTGCTGGGGCATTGCATCCTTGTTGTATAAGACTGAGCCCAGCAGGGGCTCACAGCAGCTCCCTATAATGGCCTGTGGACAGATGGGCTCAGGAGGCTTGAGCGCTGGAAACTTGCAACTATGGTGGTGCGTTTGCTGTCATGGTGCTCTGACGCACTTTGAGGGGCCCTGATGCTGAAATTGTAGGACCAAAGTGTCTTTGGGCAGTTATTCAGGAAGAAGAAATTCAGAATTTCTACTGTGGGGCAGTGTGTCCTTGTTTGTATACGATCACACCCAGCGGGGGCTTATAGCGTCTTCCAAGAGCTGCCTGTGGGGTGGTGGGCTCAGGAGGCCTGCACGCTAGAAATGCACGACTGTGGTGTCCGGAGGTTTGCTGTGGGGAGGGGAGATGTCGCACTTACTGCGTCAGGAACCATGCACCCCTGGAGGTGGAGGTTCTAGTGTCTGCGGGTTTGCGGGTGGGGCAGCGGGATTTTGGCTGGAGTGTCTGCTGTGTTGCAGGCAGTGTCGAAGGGCTGTCTGAGTGGTGGTGTTGATGAGTGCCTAGAAGAGTCTGCTCTCCCCTGCAAGATGGTGTGGGCTCTAGGCCCGAGTCCCACAACCCAGGGAGTGTCCACAGCAGTGGCAAGTTCTCCCTGTCCAAGAGTCTGGTCTGCCAGCCTCTGCTGCTCCTGCTGGATTTAACTGTCCCTCACTCACTCACACACACACCACATACATCCACACATTCTCCTTTCACCCCCTCACTCACTCACTCACATCCTCTCCCTCACCTCCCTCTTGACAGCTTCCATCTTAGGAATCCATTCCAAAATCTTCAATTTTTGTTCATTGTAGCAATTTCCTGAGTTTAAATGAATAGTAAATTCCAGTATTGTTTTTAATGCTCTCTGTTATTATTCTTAACCACTTCTCCCCAATCCTGGTCTCCATCACCTGTGAATTAATAGAGGTTTCTCTTGAGTCAAATAATTAAAAATATTTATTAAGTAACTTTTTTTAAAGAAAAAACTCAATGGTGATGTTTTACTTGCTTCAGAGAGAGCTTCAATTACCCTTGAGTACAATAAAAAAGTGAATTTGTAAATTTTAGTTCTATACTAAAAATTAAATGTGAAAGCTTACTGTGAAAAATCAACTATGTAAACTTAAATCTACTGGGAATCAGGAGTACTGGATTTCCTGGGTTGGTGAGTGAACAGAGCCCAGAGGGGGCAACTTCCTGGCAGAGCCATGAATGGTGGTTGGTCTCATTCTGCCCCAGTTCTGCCTCCTACAAAAAAGGAACATGCAAACAAACAATTTTTGAACATATACTATGTGCCAGGAATTTTATATCCCTTTCATTGCATTTATCCCTTAGTTAACTCTGGGAAGTAAAACTAATCTTCACTTTTTGAATGTAGAAATTGAGTGACTTGCCCAAAGTCTCAGAGTAAGTAGAAAAATAGGGCTTAGAATTTATTCCGGTCTGACTCTGAAAAATGTATTTTTAACTCACTGAGCTCTGTTGCCTTCCCTGGGAATCTGGTTCCCCACCCACTCTGACCCTGACCATTATGTGCTTCACTTCTGTTTGTTGGTATGCCCTATTTTTCCAGCGTTCCTGTCCCCATAGCCTCTCTGGCTGTCTCTCTTCTCCTCATATCTGGATCTCTATGTTTGTTTCTATATTCTGGGTATGTGCAAGTGTTCCATGTTAATCTGTTTTGCTACAGGACCATGGTTGACCTAATCCAAAAATGAAAAGCTTCAGCCACTGATACCTAGCTCATCAGCACAGCAGTAGTCTAACAGAAAGGTTTTCATTTTCAATTTTCCATGTACTGCAGCTGGAGGTAGATGTGAATCAGTCAGCCCCTGGATTGGCACTGTGCTTTGGAAAAGGGCATGGGGAGGCTGTCTTACCTATTGGTTAAAGAGAAGAGGCCTCCCTAGGAGGCTGGAGTAAAAACATGTAAAAGAGAAGTTAACTGGAAGATACAACCAGTGACACTTGAAGATCCAGAGCTTAGCAGGTGAGCTAGCAGAAAGTGCTGTCTTTGTGTCTCATGTACAGGGCAATTGGATTTGAGAATGGAGCTGAAAGAAGGAGTATTTTCCAGCTTTATACACCAGCACGTGAATTAGTATTGACAAATATTTTATTATGTTAATTACATGTTTTTAGTATATCTTGATTCCAAGAGTGCTTACAGATGTATAATAAGAAACAAATGCTTTCAGGGTTAGTGTAAAAGATGTTTCCTAGGTATACTACCTCTTACAGAAAGCACAATATTTCTCACATCCATAGTCTGCACCTTTTGTGGCAACAGATATATCGCATCCATATATTTGCAAAGAATATTTCAATCCATGAAAAACTCATTAATCCTATGTTTTTTTCTAGCTACATTGAGCTAGAGACTCTGAAAGCTAATGTGGTTGATGCTTCCTTGGCCACTTGCATCTTGTATTTTTAATAAACACAACTACACTCTTTTTGTTCCTTCAATATGCAAGGAAAAGATCTCAACAAAATTGTGATGTAAAGAATCCCTGGATGTTGGTAAACCAATGCTAGCTTATGTCAAAATAAGAGCAAGGGAAACAGATATACAAATCAATACTTAAAAGTCCAATGTTCACAAAGGGATTTTTTGGTCATGCCCTTCACTATGCCGTGTTAATTCTTTCAACCCTGGAGGCAGTGGAGCAGTGTGTGATTAAGAGCCTGAAGTTTAGACTCAATAGCTGGGTATGTGGCTCAGCTCTGACAGCTGCTATTTTGGAAGGTTACATCACCTCTTTAAACTTCCATATTTTTACATCTTTAAAATGGGTAAATAATAGTACTCACATATTTGTCTTTGGAATCAAACAGTCTTAGTATTGAATCCAGGTCTGCCAAATGCTAGTTATTGAAATTTTGAGGAAGATACTATTTAACCTTGGTCTGCTTCTTCATCTGTAGGATGGGGAAAATAAGAGAACAGTTGTCATAGCATTGTTGTGAGCATCCAAAGAAATGATACATGTAATACACAACACCTGGCAAGGAATGAGCACTAAGTACATGGAAACTGTTATTTTTATTTATTTTTATTTTTTAATCTTTAATTTCTTTATTGGTTAAGGTATTACAAATGTGTCCTCATCCCCCCATTAACGCCCAACCCCTCCCCCCAACTCATGCTCTCATCCCCCTGTTGTCCGTGTCCATTGGTTTGGCTTATATGTATGCATACAAGTCCTTTGGTTGATCTCCCCACCTTATCCCCACCCTCCCCTACTTTCCCTGAGGGGATTGACCATCTGATTGCTGCTTCTCTGTCTCTGGATCTGTCCCTGTTCATCAGTCTATGTTGTTCTCTATATTCCACAAATGAGTGAGATCATGTGGTGTTTATCCTTCTCTGACTGGCTTATTTCACTTAGCATAATGCTCTCCAGTTCCATCCATGCTGTTGCAAAGGGCAAGAATTCCTTCTTTTTTACAGCAGTATAGTATTCCATTGTGTAGATGTACCAACGTTTTTTAATCCATTCATCTGCTGATGGGCACTTAGGCTGTTTCCAACTCTTAGCTCTGTT
>NW_006292789.1:122138-122800 GCF_000327345.1 Myotis davidii
CATTTAAGTCCTTTATCCATTTTGAGTTTATTTTTGTGTATGGTGTGAGTTGGTGGTCTAATTTTATCTTTTTGCAGGTATCTGTCCAATTTTCCCAACACCATTTATTGAAGAGACTGTCTTGACTCCATTGTATGCTCTTGCCTCCTTTGTCAAATATTAATTGGGCATAGTGGTTTGGGTCGATTTCTGGGGTCTTTATTCTATTCCATTGACCTATATGTCAATTCCAACCCACTCTGTTGCCACTGATCAGGTATCTGAACATATATTAACTCATTTAGTACCCCTCTCAGGTCTGCTTTCACTGTGTTCCAAAGAGTTTGGTTTGCTGTGTGTTCATTTTCATTTTTTTCCAATAAGTGTTTAATTTTTTTCCTTGATCTCACTGGTAACTTACTCATTGTTTAATAACATGCTATTTATCCTCCACATGTTTGAGCATTTTGGGGTGTTTCTATTGTAGTTGCTTTCTAGTTTCATGCCATTGTGATTTGTCAAGATTCTTGATACGATATCCTCTTGAATTTGTAGAGACTTTTTTTGTGTCCTAACATGTGGTCTATTTGAGAAGAACTGATATATACTTGAGAAGAATGTATATTCTGCAGCTTTGTGGTGAAATGGTCTGTCAACATCAATTAAATCCATCTGATCCCAGT
>NW_006292789.1:123113-124034 GCF_000327345.1 Myotis davidii
TCCACAAGGATCGGGCTTCCTCCCCTCTGGTTCCTGGGTCCGTCACTCTTGAACCTCTGCTGCCAAGTCACCACAGCTTGGCAGCTCCTGCGCTGAGTGTCTGCCCCCTGGTGGTCAGTATGTGTCATAGCTATTGGCTGATTGCTTAGCCTTTTATTGATATAGATGACTGTCAATCTCTTCTTTAACGTCCCCCAGAACATTCGATATAATAAAAGCCTAATATGCAAATTGACTGAATGGTGGAATTACCAGCCACTATGACAGTGATGGCGAACCTTTTGAGCTCAGTCTGTCAACATCAATTAAATCAATCCTATCTAGTGTATCATTTAGAGGTACTGTTTCCTTATTAATTTTTTGACTGGAAGATCTATACAGTGAACCAATGGGGAGATAAAGTCCCCTATTATTATTGTACTAGTCGCCCAGTGCATGGATTCATGCACATTGAAAGGAAATTAATTAGAACATGGCCAGCAGGGTGGGACTGGGCTAGATGGGCTGAACATGCCCTGAAACCAACCACCTGCAGTCCCTCCCTAGCCAGCCGCACCTGGGGTGGCACCACAGCTTGGCAGGAAACCATATTTGGGGCTGATAGTGCCCCAGAAACAACATAACCCATGGCCAAAGGTGGAATCGCTCAGCTCCACAAGGAATCGGGCTTCCTCCCCTCTGGTTCCTGGGTCCGTCACTCTTGAACCTCTGCTGCCAAGTCACCACAGCTTGGCAGCTCCTGCGCTGAGTGTCTGCCCCCTGGTGGTCAGTATGTGTCATAGCTATTGGCTGATTGCTTAGCCTTTTATTGATATAGATGACTGTCAATCTCTTCTTTAACGTCCCCCAGAACATTCGATATAATAAAAGCCTAATATGCAAATTGACTGAATGGTGGAATTACCAGCCACTATGACAGTG
>NW_006292789.1:124247-125119 GCF_000327345.1 Myotis davidii
TATATTTTTGATATTTATTTTATATATTTAAATGCCATTTAACAAAGAAAAATCAACCAAAAAAATGAGTTCTCGTGTCACCTCTGACACGTGTGTCATAGGTTCCTCATCACTGCACTATGACATGCACTGACCACCAGGGGGCAGATGCTCAATGCAGGAGCTGCCCCCAGCCTACAGGCCCTAGGCAGGTGCCAGCAAGGGGGTCCCCAATCACCCTGCTAGTCACCCCACAGTGGGAGGCGACCAGAGGTGGTAGCAAGGGGCAGAACTGGCAAGTGGGTGGTACCAGGCCAGCCAAAGTGGGTGCTAGTGGGGGCCCCTGATTGCCCCACCAGTCACCCCACAGATTGGCCCTGATTGCTGGCCTAGCCTAGGAACCTACCCATTCATGAATTTCATGCCTCTAATTTGTATATATTTGGGTGCTCCTATATTGGGTGCATATAAGTTCACCAGGGTTATATCCTCTTGTTGTATCCATCCTTGTAGTATTATGAAGTGACCTTCATTGACTCTTGTTATGGCCTTCATTTTGAAGTCTATTTACACAGCTTGGCAGGAAACCATATTTGGGGCTGATAGTGCCCCAGAAACAACATAACCCATGGCCAAAGGTGGAATCGCTCAGCTCCACAAGGAATCGGGCTTCCTCCCCTCTGGTTCCTGGGTCCGTCACTCTTGAACCTCTGCTGCCAAGTCACCACAGCTTGGCAGCTCCTGCGCTGAGTGTCTGCCCCCTGGTGGTCAGTATGTGTCATAGCTATTGGCTGATTGCTTAGCCTTTTATTGATATAGATGACTGTCAATCTCTTCTTTAACGTCCCCCAGAACATTCGATATAATAAAAGCCTAATATGCAAATTGACTGA
>NW_006292789.1:126057-134910 GCF_000327345.1 Myotis davidii
CATTTTGAAGTCTATTTTGTCAAATATGAACATTGCTGCCCCACTTTTTTTATTTCCATTTTCATGAAAAATGTTTCCATCCCTTCACACTGATCCTGTGGGAGTCTGTTGTTCTGAAGTGGATTTCCTATGGACAGCATATATATATGGCTCATGTTTTCTTATCCATTCATCTATGTCTTTATATGGGAGCATTTAAGCCATATACATTTAAGGTTATTGTTGATAGGTACTTATTTGTTGTCATTTTTATTCTTTACGCCCTTTTAGCATTTTTTTGTAGTGCCTATTTGGTGGCAATAAACTCTTCTAGCCTTTTTGTGTCTGCAAAGCTCTTTATTTGAAATTCAATTTTGAATGATAGCCTTACTGGCTAGAGTTATCTTGGATTCAGTCCCTTGCTTTTCATTACTTTCTATACTTCATGCCACTCCCTTCTGACCTGAATTATTCCTATTGAGAAATCAGCTAACAGTTTAATGGGAGCTCCCTTGTAGATAACTTTATGTCTCTCTCTTGTAGCCTTTAAGATTCTCTCTTTATCTTTAATGCTTGCCATTTTAATTATGATGTCTATATGTGGATCTCCTATGATGTGGATGTTGTTATGTTTCCTGTTGTTCCGAAGCTCTCTTAAACTTTCCTCCTGTTTTTTAAATTATTTTCCAATTGCTGCTCTGAATGGGTGTTTGTTTGTTTTTTCTATCTTGTCTTCTAATTAGCTGATTAGGTTTTCTGCTTCTTTTAGTATACTGTTGATTCATTCCAGGGTATTTTTTATTTCAGCTATGTCATTCTTCATTTATGAATGATTATTATTCATGGTTTCTACTTTTTTTTCATGCTGATGTAGTTCCATTAAGTGCCATGTAGTTCTCACTAAATTGTTTGAGCACCTTTATAGCCATTATTTTGAATTCTTTATCTGACAAATTGTTTGCCTCCATTTAGTTTAGTTCCTTTTCTGGCAATTCCTCCTTTTCTTTCATTTGGGGTTTGCTTCTTTGTCTCCCCATTCATGCTGCCCTTTTGCATTTGTTTGTATGTAATAGATCAAACTGCTATGCCTCACAGTTTTCATGGGATTGCCTTAAATAGTGTTTTGTGGGACCCAGTGATGCAGTCTCATATCTCCTGAGGTGGGTGCTCTAGGAATGTCCATTGGATGAGTTATTTTGGTTCACCTTTTTAAATTGGGGCTTGCATGTTGTTGTCCTGTTTGTGGATTAAATCTCCTCTCAGGCCGCCTGACTGTGGGGTTCATCCCCAGCCATGATGTATGAGCTGTTGGGAAAGTGCAGACAGAACAGAAAAGAACAAAACAAACCAAGAAACAGAAGAAACAAAACAGCAACATAAACACAACCCCTACAACAACAACAAAAGCAACCAGAAAAGAAGGGGGAATTAATAAAAAGAAAAGAGAAGAAGAATGATAGAAGAAAAATTAAAAAACATGAGGAGAAAAAAGTGGAAGAAAAGGGAACATGAAAGAGCAGAGATAAAATAAAAAATAAGAATAAAAATAGGGGGAGGAAAATGGTATAAATAAAATAGGAAGAAAAAAATTGAAATTGAAAATATAGAAGAAAGGAGGCCATAGAAAATTTAACCCTTTGAGTGCCAACCAATATCCTAGGAACTATGCTAAAATCGCCAAGGCATTTTTGCTGATTTTACAGCAGTTTAAGAAAAAAATTATGAATCGCAAGTAAACAAAGTTACATATTCAAAAACTTAAGGAAACCTTTACTACATTTGTTTTCATCTTTGACATATATTCTTTGCTGATTGTATTATAAAATACTAGTAGAAAAATATTTTGAACAAAACATATAATGTTAAAATAGAGGGACACTCTTCTCCAATATCTTCCACAAAATCATCATCTTCACAGCAATAATTGACATATTTAGGAATATCATCATCACTAATAAAAGCAGACTTAGAACTGGATGCCATTTCGAAGTTTTAGGGCTACAAAATCTGAGTAAACTTCATTAAATTGTAGTACCTGTAAAAATTAGTCAGATAAATGCCAGTGGTCAATTTTAGAGCTACAAACATTTGGCATCATAAGTAATCTGCACTTAGGTGCCATCTGTCAATAAAGAGTGAACTACTAGCATCTAATAGTGACACTGCAAGAGGAACGCAATAGCGCTCCTGGCACTTTTGGCAAAAGACAGGAGGAGCGCGATCGTACTCCCCGGCACTCTAGGGGTTAAAAAAAGATGAGAAAGCAGAAAGAAGGAAGAAAAAAATAAGGAAAGAGAAGATATTTTTTTTAAAAAAAATATGGACTAAAATCACAACAAATCAAGAAAGCAGAAAGATAAAGAAGGTAAAGTAAAAAGGGGAAAAATGAAGTATTAACAGAGTTTCGTGCCTCCTGGGAGCTCCCTTTGGATACTGCTCTTCTGATGACTGATTGACTGTTTTGTCTGCAAATTCTGGGCTTCCCAGGAAGTATTTAGGTGCTAACCACTGTCAGAAACCATCCTCCTTTGGCTTTCAGGAACCTGTTTGAAGCTCCAAGTGATCCACAGTTCATGGCTGTCTCCATAGGACTTGGCTGTGTGTGGGAGGGGAATCTATTGCTTCTTCTGAGTGAGGTTTTGTTATGTCTAGTGTATAGGTTTGGAAATGAAGACTCAGAGGCTAAGGAATACTTTTAAAGTCACACAATCTTTAAGGCACAAAATATGTTTGGAATTGAGGTATGTCTGACTTCATAATACCTCCCTCTATTCATTCATTTATTTATTTATTCATTCATTCGTTCAAAGAATATTAGTTCAATACCTACAATGTGGTAGGCCTTATCCTATGCACACTATATTATTTTTACTTCTAGACGAAGATCTTAGGCCAAACCTCTAGAATTGCCACCGGTTGATGGGAAGGTAGAGCCAAGGGCATGGTGTTTGACAACTTCCATTTTGAATGCATGAGCCATTAACGGGAAATTCTGTCATACAATGGAAATAAAATTATTCTGAAACTGTACACATAGATGCTGAGGGAGAATTTATAATGTCCCTCAAGAAGGTTTGACCTAATTAATATTTTACAATGGAATAATGATTCTCACTTTTAAAATATAATTATAATTCTGTTTTATGCCTTTATATTTATATCATTTTGGAGGCTACTGCTCCTGTATGCATAACATGAGAATTTTCCTATTGATTTCATGCTTGAAATAAATAACTTAGGAGGAGTAACCTCTAGAAAGTCGAAACATCTAAAAAGACTGTCTTTGATCTCCACATGCATATGTAGTCTTACTAAGCATTTTTTTTGTAAAATTCCAGCAGTCACTGCATGGCTCTTCTCTGTTCCCATAGTCCCTTGTGCAATCAGGACTGTGCAATCAGAAGAATGCTGTTTTTGCTCATTTCAAAAGCACAAAGCAAGTTCTGTGCCTTCAAAAAGAACTCAGAATTTAAATGGCAATATTAAGACCTCTCTTTCTTCTTGCATGCATAAAGTTTCTAATTAACTTAGCCATTGTCATCCCTTCCTTTATTATTTTGCTTTTGTTATAATTGGAGAGGGAGATTAAGTAAGGCATAATTTGGGTACATACCTGTGGAGAGCTATAAGGGAAAGGTGCACATTTGCTCAGTTTAGTGAAACTGAGCTTGTTGACACTTTGGCAACATTGGGCCCCTGTGGAGCATCAGTTTCTGGAAGGACTGTTAGAATTCTGACTGGGGTTGAAGGAGAAAGTTTTTATAACCTCAGTGGCCACTCTTACCTTACATTTAACTAGTGAGCAGATTTGGTCAGAGATGAAGGATTTGGGGATTTGTCTGACTGGAAATCAAGCAAGATAATTGAATACACAAGCAAAACAAGTTATCATTTTCATATGTAGTTCATTTTGTTCCAATCTATGATGTGTTTATTTGTGGAATTATCAAATATGCCCAAGAGAAGAACTTGGTGTGATGATGTGATCCTGAGTGTCCCCAATGATCCATGACCCCTGCTATTTATAACTGTATGTATATCATACCCTTGAGTATGGGCAAGACCTGTTACTTGCTTCTAAGCATCAGAAGATGGCAAGGTGAAGTGATTTTGAAGATATAATTAAGGTCCCTAATCAGTTGGTTGGTTTTGAGTTGATCAAAGTGGAGATTATCTTGGGTTAACCTGAATTAATTAGGCAAAAAACCCTTAAAAGAGGAAGAGGACTTTCTCTGAAGTCAGAGAAACTCTCTCTCCAGTGTTATCCTTGTAGAAAAAAAAGCTGCCATGTTGTGATAGGGGCCCATGTAGAAGGCCATGGGGCAAGAAACTACAAATGACCTTCAGGAGCTGCATATTCACTGTCCACCAGGCAGTCTTAATCCTCCAATAACAAGGAGCTGCCAACAACCTGAGGTAGGTTGGAGGGGCACCTTTACCTAGTTGAGCCTCTGATGAGACCATAGCTCTGGCTGCCACCTGGATTGCAGCCTAGTGAGATCTGAAGCAGAGGGCCCAGCTGGGCTGTGTCTTTAGGACTTCCAATCTATAGAAATTGTAAGCTAGTAAAAGTGTTTGTTTTAAACCACTAAGTTTTGGGTATTTGTCAGGCAGCAAGAGAAAATAAATACAATTGGCTTCAAGAGAGTTGATCCAAACATTTCCTGGATATTTCTTCTAGGAAGTAGTTTGTTACCATAGGAAGAAGAAATCCAGGGTTATGCATGAGAGTCTGAGATTTGATATTTACTGTATTAGAAATTAACTGAAAATAGAAGTCATCTGAATAATGTTTGATTCCTGGTTCAAAGGACCACTTATTCTATCTCTTTATACAATGCCCAGTTTGAAACTGGTATTCAATTGGTATTAATTGAACTAGTTAACTGTTGAAACTAAACTTTTTTTCTATATTATCTCCAAAGCTAACTCAGATTATCTTAGAACTACTAAATCATTTCTATATTTGAAAATATATTTTTTCTAATTTGCTCTCTGCCCCAATTCTCACCAAGCTCACCCAGGCTCTCATGTATTTCCTAGGCTACTCTGACTTTCCCACATCTCTTCCTGTTCTTGGAGTTCTCTTTGCTCAACATCCACATTGCAGCTTTGGCTGCCAGATGCTTCTTCAACCCCCTTTTCTTCAACACCTTCCTCAGAGTCTTTAGCCACAATGAAGTGCTCATTCTTCCTTACACATGCTCTGCTTTCTCATCTTTCCAGGTACAGGTGTTTCTTTCTGCCCAAAATCCCACCACCCATCCCTTCCTTCACCTGGCAAATCTGTCTTAATTCTTCTGGACCCAATTCAAACATTCTCTCAGGCTTTTTATCCTCTCCTTCTTCCTCCTTTCTACCTTTCTCTCAAAGCTCTACCCCCATAGACAGGGTTAGTTATTACCTCCTCACAGCTTCCATAGCAGTCAGCTTTCATCTCATTATAAACAGTTACTATGCCATTATTATAATTTTTTTTTATTTCTCTGTCAAAATCATCTGGCCTTCCATCAACTGTCAACCCAGCAAGATGAAATATTGTTCCTCTCTGGATTCCATGTATGTTAGCACAATGATAAACACAAAAGCAGAATTCTCTATATGTCTGTATGGCTGAAAGAATAATGTGTAGAGTGATTAGCTTCAAGGTGCAGGGGATTCAACTGAATCCTAATAGCTTTCACTATAGACTCTGCTCTTTGAAATTTAGCATAGTTTAGGAATCACTAGAAATAAGAATGATGAACTTTACCAGAAGCTTCCAGAAAGAATCATTATGTTAAAACCAGGTCTTACACCTTTATTTTAGCAATAAAACATATGAAATGAGAGAAATCATGGCCATAAGGAAAGGTCAGTGCTTTAGATCATGAAAGGTTGATGGCAGCTCTATCTTAAATCTCAAACTCATTCCAGATTCCTGAGACCTAAAATCCCCAGTTAACATGGATTTTTCTATTTATTTTATGGTTTCCCCTATGAGGTGCTGAGTAATTTTTATATACAGAAATAACCCCACAAATTCAGTTCTGCTACTGAGAAATTTAGTTATTTTCTTTATTAGTGATGGTAAAATACCATCTGAAAATGTGAGATGCATAAGGGACCTTACAGTTTATTATATAGTATCAGTTACATGCCAATCACCATACTAGGCACTAAGGGTGCAGAAATAAATATGATATGGTCCATGGCTTTGGGGAATCTACAGGGTGATGGGCAGGAAATGAAAAAAATAAATAAACATTGACAACATGAAGTGCAAAGTGCTGTGGTGGAGTGAAGCCTATGAGTCAGTCATAGCCCATTACTCACACTGGGTCAGTGGTGGGAGGTCATGCTGTAAGGCAATTGAGGCCCAAAGAAGGAAAGGGATTTGTCAAAGGTCCCATGGTAATGATAGCACCAACTCTCTTAGTATCCATATTTGGGTACTTTTTGATATTCTGCATTATTGCAGGAAGCTGCATACCGTGATTTTGTAGCTCCTATGGGAAAGACTGGGGACTGGAACTAGGGAATTATATTCAAACTAGAGGCCTGTTGCATGAAAATTCATGCAAGAGTAGGCCTTCCTTCCCCTGCTTCCCCTGGCTGCTGGCAAAGCTTTCCCTCTGATACCCTTAAAAATGATCAAATGCTATTTTTTAAGTTTGAAAATAAGAAGGATAAAAAGGATAAGTTTAAGAAAGCTAGAAAACTTGGGGACCTGAGCTCTAATCCTGGCTCTTTTTTTTTTAAAAAGTCTGTATTGTTGAGATTATTACAGATGTTCCTCTTTTTTTCCCCCCGTTGCCCCCTCCATCCATTCCCACCCCACTGTGCATTGGGCCTCTAGTATGCATATAAGATCTTTGTTTAATCTCTCCCTGTTCCCCCTACCACCCTTCCCTCTGAAAACCATCAATCTGTTCCATTTTCATGCCTCTGATTCTATTTCATTCACCAGTTTATTCTGTTCATTAGATTTCTTATTCGTTTATTTTTATTTTTAGATTCAATTATTGATAGATATGTACTTGTTGCCATTTTGTTGTTCATATTTCTGATCTTTTTCTTCTTAAATAATTCCCTTCAACATCCTATATAATAAAAGCCTAATATGCAAATTGTTCGACTAGGAGTTCGACCGCTCGCTATGATGTGCACCGACCACCAGGAGGCAGCATGGAACATGGCGGGCGTGGTGACATGGCGCTGGCAGCAGGCAGCAGTGGAGGTGCTGCTGGACCCCATAGGCCCCGATGAGCACAGGGCTGTGGTGGGATGGTGGAGCAGATGAGCAGGTGGCACCAGGCCAAGGCAGGTGCGAATGGGGGTCTGATAGCCCTGCCGATTGCCCCACAGATAGCGACCAGTGTCGGCAGTTGGAATTGGGGTCACATCCTGGGTCCCAGGTGCTGAGGGAGCCAGGTGGGGGGCTTGGCCCTGATTGATCGCTTTCAGGCAGGATGGTGGAGCAGGTGAGGAGGCAGCACCAGGACACAGTGGATTGTCAAGATGGGCTGTGGGGCTGAGAGCCTGGGGGCAGGAGCTGGGACCTGCAGGCCACCCCACCCATGCACGAATTCATGCACCAGACCTCTAGTTTCATATAATACTGATTTGGTGGTGATGAACTCCTTTAGCTTTTTCTTGTCTGTGAAATACTTTATTTGACCTTTAATTTTAAATGCTGCTTTGCTGGGTAGAGTAATCTTGGCTATAGGTCTCCCCTGGCTGCTGGCAAAGCTTTCCCTCTGATACCCTTAAAAATGATCAAATGCTATTTTTTAAGTTTGAAAATAAGAAGGATAAAAAGGATAAGTTTAAGAAAGCTAGAAAACTTGGGGACCTGAGCTCTAATCCTGGCTCTTTTTTTTTTAAAAAGTCTGTATTGTTGAGATTATTACAGATGTTCCTCTTTTTTTCCCCCCGTTGCCCCCTCCATCCATTCCCACCCCACCCCAGGCCTTCACCACCCTATTGTCTGTGTCCATAGGTAATGCATATGCATATATAAGATCTTTGTCTAATCTCTTCCTGCACCCCCCCACATCTCCCTCCCTCTGAGAATCATCAGTCTTGTTCAGTTTCCATGCCTCTGATTCTATTCCATTCACCAGTTTATTCTGTTCATCAGATTTTTTATTCGTTTGATTTTTAGATTCAGTTGATGATAAATATGTATTTGTTGCAACTTTGTTGTTCATATTTTTTTATCTTTATCTTTTTCTTCTTCCTCCTCTTCTTAAATAATACCTTTCAACATTTCATATAATACTGTTTTGGTGACTTTAGCTTTTTCTTATCTGTAAAGCTCTTTCTCTGACTTTAAAACTTCACCACTGGTTTGGTGGTGATGAACTCCTTTAGCTTTTTCTTGTCTGTGAAGCTCTTTATCTGACCTTCAAGTCTAAATGATAGCTTTGCTGATTAGAGTAATCTTGGTTATAGGTCCTTGTTATTCATCACTTTGAATATTTCTTGCCAATCCCTTCTGGCCTGCATAATTTCTGTCGAGAAATCCCTGACAGTTGTATGGGCATTCTCTTGTAGGTAACTAACTGCTTTTCTCTTGGTGCTTTTAAGATTCTCTCTTTGTCTTTAGCCCTTGGCATTTTAATTATGTGTCTTGGTATGATCCTCTTTGGGTTCCTCTTGTTTGGGGTTCTCTGCACTTCCTGAACTTGTAAGTCTATTTCTTTCACCAGGTAGGGGAAGTTCTCTGTCATTATTTCTTCAAATAGGTTTTCAGTATCTTGCGCTCTCTCTTCTCCTGGCACTCCCATAATGCTGATGTTGGTATGCTTGAAGTTGTCCCAGAGGCTCCTTATACTATCTTCATATTTTTGGATTCTTTATTCTTTTTGCTCTTCTGGTTCAGTGTTTTTT
>NW_006292789.1:135251-136208 GCF_000327345.1 Myotis davidii
TTGGTAGAGAGTCCTTGTGTAGTAGGTGTTCTATAGGGCCCAGTGGCTCAGCCTGCCTAGTCATCTCATCTGGGAGCTCTAGATGCACCCCTTTGTGGGTTGTGAGCACAGTCTTGTTGTAGTTGAGACTTGATTGCCTTTGGTGTTACTGGGAGCAATTGACCTCCAGGCAAATTGGCTGTGAGGACCAGCTGCTACTACATTGGGAGAGCTGCTGTGTAGGAGATACCTCTATGGAGCAGGACTTGCTTCAGTGGGACTTTGGTGTTCATTGAGTCTACCCCTTGAGTGTGTTGCTTATGGATGTGTAGAGTTGTAATCTGGTATGGTCTGACAGTAACTACTGGGTACATTGGCTCTTGGGTCTCCAGGGAGGTGCAAAGTCAGCCACTGCCTAGGCTCACTCAGCAGGAGCTACAGAGAGATCTTCAGATTCCTCCTCTTTGTATCAGGTTTAGAAGTGCTCAGATGAGGCCTAGCCATGAAGCAAGCCAGGTTGGTGCTGGCGCTAGGCCTTGGGCCTTTTATTGATAGTTTTGAGCAGTGGTGTTCAACTTTGGCTACACATTAGAATCACCTGGGAATCTTATTATTATTTATTTAAGTCAGTGTATGCTTAATTTCTGACTGGTCCTTTTCCATTTTTTGGAGGTTTCTAGAAGATTTTTGAATAACCTTATAACCATGGTGTTGAACTCTATATCCAGTAGTTTTCTTTCTTCCATTTCTTTCATTTGTGACATGTTTCTTTGTCTCCACATTTTAGCTGCTTCCCTGTGTATGTTTCTATATATTGGATAGAGCTGCTATGTCACCTGAGCTGGGAGCTCTAAGTACACCCCTTTGTGGGCTGTGAGCACAGTTTTGCTGTAATTGAGACTTGAATGCTGTTGGTGTCACTGGGAGGAATTGACCTCCAGGCCGTTTGACTGTGAGGACCAGCTGGGACTGCAGCAG
>NW_006292789.1:136447-153636 GCF_000327345.1 Myotis davidii
TATCATGTTTGGAAGTGCCCAGATGAGGCCCAGCTGTGAAGCAAGGCAGACTGGTGTTGGCGCTAGGCCTTGGGCCTTTTATTGATAGTTTTGAGCAGTGGTGTTCAACTTTGGCTACACATTAGAATCACCTGGGAATCTTTTTAAAATCCTGATTTCTGGGCCTTATCCTCTGGAAATTCTGTTTCTTTGTTACCAATTTTGTGGCCCCATGAACATCTTAGAGAGGAAGGCATTGCTCACTCACATCTGTACCTTCTCAAGGTGGAGTACTTTAGTTTAATTGTAGTGTTTGCCTCCCCATGATCCATTCTTTCTTCTATCAGAAAAAGCTCCGAGTTTTGATTGTTGATTCACTCTTTTTTGTTGTTGTTGTTAACCATCACCCAAGGATATTTTTCCATTGATTTTTAGAGAGAATGAATGGGGGGAGGGAAAGACAGAGAGAAACATTGATGTGAGAGAGACATATCTACTGGTTGCCACCTGCATATGCCCTGACAGGGACAGGGATCAAGCCTGAAACTAAGGTACATGGCTTTGACTGGAATCAAACCTTTCAATCCAAGTCTTCAGGCCAATGCTCTAACCCCGTGGTCAGCAAACTGAGGCTTGTGAGACACATGCAGCTCTTTGGCCCCTTGAGTGTGGCTCTTCCTAAGCCTTAGAAGTACCCTAATTAAGTTAATAACAATGTACCTACCTATATAGTTTAAGTTTAAAAATTTTGGCTCTCAAAAGAAATTTCAATCATTGTACTGTTGATATTTGGCTCTGTTGACTAATGAGTTTGCTGACCACTGCTCTAACCACTTAGCAACACCAGCTAGGACTGTAGATCCACTCTTAATCCAGGTAGTCTGCATGGAGTCTGAGAGGAATTGTTCATGTGACACAGGCCTAGCCTAATCAGCTCCCCATCATACCATGACCATCTTTGAATTGGCTTTGCTCAGTGAATTCTTGAATTTTATTGATTTTGGTTTCAGAAATATAAGAAGTGAACTTTCTTGTTAAGAGACCATAAATCGTAATGTTTAAGAGGCTCTGGAATTGGACAGATCTAAAAGGGAAGTGTACTTTTGCTGCTTAGCTGCTAAGTAACTTTGGACAAGTCACCTCAACTCAATGGGTCTCTGGTTCTTCATGCATAAAATGGAGATAATAATACCAGTATCTTGAGGTTGTTGTAAGGATTAATTAAGAATATGTGCCTGGCACTTGGGTCACACTAGATAAATGATAGCTTATGTTATTATTGGCTTGTTTAGGCTGTCTCCCACCCTAGCATATCATCCTTGTAAAGGCTTTCAAAATCAATTCAGTGTGTGTACTGTCTTTTCATTGATGCTATATGAGTGAAACAAGAATTTACTTTATTAGAAGACTAGAGGCCCAGTGCACGAATTCATGCATCAGTGGGTCCCTTGGCCTGCCTGTGGGATTGGGCCAAAACTGGCTGTCCGACATCCCCTGAGTGGTGCTGGATTGCGAAAGGGCACAGGCCAGGCCAAGGGACCCCACTGGTGCATGATAGGAGCAGGGGAGGGACGCGGGAGGTTGGCCAGCCAGGGAGGGACTGTGGGAGGTCTCCAGGGCATGTCCAGCACATCTTGCTCAATCCCGATCAGCCAGACCCCAGCAGCAAGCTAACTTCATGTGCATTTTTTAGCTCATATTGTAGGCTAAGAGTCAATGCTTAGTTAACAATGCTTAGAAAGCCCCCCAAAATATGCTAGAACTGAGAGAATATAGTTGTATAGGAAGATGCCTCATGTTTGTTCATATATCTTGGTATTTCTCTAGTGCTTCTTAATCCTCCACTGAGACTTCTAAGTCAGGTTTAATTTTTAAGATAAAAGTAGAAATAAATTCCTAGCATTGAGTGTAGATAACCAGGAAAATGCCTTGTGTCCTAATAATTTAGTGCAATGAACAAAATTGATGAACCTGTCAGGAACCATACTCTGGATTCTACAAATCTGCATCAGTCAACACTGTTCAAAGGTCCTAAAGTTCAATATGGTTTTGGAGAGTCTCAACATTTGGAAATACAGCAAAATCTAGTCCAAATGAAGATCAGAGACCTTAGAGTACATGTGAGGAAAGCAGTATCTCTTGGCCACTGGAAAGGCACACAAATTCTCAGGTGCTTCTGTAGAAGAAAACTCTGGGGAAGAAAAGCTACCCTAGAAATTCAGCTCTTCTAGTTGGAATAAGAATCCCAGAGCTTGTTTATACCTAATGAATATTTTATGACACTATTTCTGTGAACTAGCTGTGGTGTCAAGTTTCCCTTAAATTTTCTGTAGCATCTCATCTTATATTAACCTGAGTTGTGATGTCAGACATAGAGGATCTTAGATGTATAATATGTGTCTTAGAAAGGCTTGGTCATAAGATTTGTTGAGAACTTAACAGTTACATGGGAAATGGATGAAGTCAGGAATTGGGTAAGTGGTACCAGGAGATCAAGAACCTCTCAACATAGGGCCTGAGCTGTAATATTCTTTGAACTTCCAACTCCAGCACACAAAACAGCAATTAACAGATTGACACTGAAAATATATTTGTTGAACAGATGGATGAGCAGACAAATGGATTGAGAGATGTAAAAGAATTATCTTCACTTGTACAATACCTTTATATATACACTCCACCCCCAATATCCTGGAAACTTCTTGAGAACATCTTTGTATATCTAGCATGGAACACAGGAAGACTAGATACAAACTGACACTACTGGGAGTCTGTCATGTACTCTTATTTTGGAGATGTGAAGGTTAGGATATGGCATTCTGGGCATGGGGGTCAGGGTCAGAAAAGGGCTCTGCCCCCGAGCAGATGGGGTGAAAACTAAACAGTGAACCAGTAACAAAGACAAGTGCAAGATATCTGGTTTATCATTTAAATATTTTTATTTAAGAAGTACTTGGCCTGTGTGTATATATACTGTAAGGAGTTGCCAGTCAAATGAAAAGGTTAGTGTCCACCCATGTTGTTCAAGCCAATGGTGCTACCTCCTAAATATCACTGGAATCCAGCTCCCTGTTCCTCAGCACTACTCCCTGCACTCTAATTAAGACCATGCATCTTTGCTGAAAGTATTTTTACTGCATTTGGGCTGTAAAGCAACTTTTTTTCCATAAAAAAGATAAAATCATGGAAGATAAAAGGACATAACAGAAATTAAAAATACTTTATTACATTTAAAATGTGTGTAGAATCATGGAAATACTGTGCAAATAACTGATTTTATTTTGTGGATTTTACCTAAGCATTTGCTTTGTCCTTCAGATAATATGGGTTTAACTCTGTGTCCTAAAAGAGGGCCCTCTGTTTCTCTTTCTCCTCCCAACATAGTGTGTTTCAAAATAAGAAACCAACTCTTGGGGCAAATCATCATCATCGGAAAGAAATGCTATTTTAAGACTACCACCAGTAAGTCTTCTCCTCATTGCATAGGCTATTATGAGGGCTAGCTAACATTTATATGGAATATAAAAATGGGAATAATTGCATGAGTTTTGTCAATGGAGGATTGAAACCAACAAAACTAACAAAACCAAATTGTCAACCAGCTATTTTATCTGTTTTTTTTTTTTTTTTTTTTACAACAAAATTACTTTTTGACAAATTAGTCATATAGCAAAAAAGTTTATGAAAAAAAATATGCTTGTAACAAAGATGTCTATGACAAAGATGCTACAGGGAAAAACACCTAAAACCAATTAAGACCTTCTACACCCCTCTATCTGTGTCCATATTGCTCCTCTTCAATTCACAATCAGCAAGCAGTAAGCTTTTTTAAAAAATATTTTTTATTAATTTTAGAGAGGAAGGTAGAGGGACAGAGAGATAGAAACATGAATGATGAGAAAGAATCAATGATTGGCTGCCTCCTGCAGACCCCACACTAGGGATCAAGCTCACAACCTGTGCATGTGCCCTGACCGGGAATCGAACCACGACTTACTGGTTCATAGGTTGGTGCACAGCCACTGAGCCATGCTATCAGGGCAAGCAGTAAGCTTTTAAAAAGAAATCAGGTTATTTCACTTACCTGTTTTAAAAGCCTTCAGTGATCCCCATTTGCTACTTGATAAAGCCCTAACGTGACTTATAATTTTCTTTCTGTTCTGATCCTTGACTACCTTGATGCTGTCCACATCATCCCTCTTCTCCACCTCTACCTTTATCCTATATTCTAGTTGCAAAGAACTATCTGCTATTCTGACACTTTGCTGTGCCACATTGCTTTAGAAAATGCTGGGAGTTTAGACATGGATATAGAGTGGAGCTTCAGCTCTCATCCTGAACTTGCATATAGATACCCTGAGCCCCAGATATGCCCTTTGCTCTAGTCACACCTGACTACTCGTTGTTCACTGACCAGACCAAAGGTTTCCAAAGCTCACAACCTAGCAGAGGAGGTCAAGACTTAAACAAATAATTAGGCAATAATGAGGAAAATGTTTCAGTGGAGATTGGATCTAATTACTAAAGAATACAGGCAGAGTAGCTGTCAGTTATGTCAGGAAAGCCAGAGGAAATAGACAGCATTTGAATTCAGCCTTGAAAGGTAACAAGGAAAAAGTTTGTTAAGCATTTCTGTGTTTAGTGTTACTTCAAACCGGCTTCCAAAAAAAGTATTACAAACATACTGCCTCTAATTGTGTTCCTACTGCTAATGTGCCCAATCTTTGAAGAAAGAGTTTGCTGAGTAATAGATAATTTCAACTGAGCAGCTATCTATATTATTATCAGTTCCCAATTAGTGGAGGTTGAATGAATAAGGCATTATTAGTGCAAATGGGAGGAGGACATAGGTGACCCAGGGAATGAATCAATGCTAAGAAGGAAATGCTCTGACCTGGCCTCCTATGCTTCTATCTTGTCTTGTATTTTAGGTCACAGAAACAATAACTGCTTTTTTAAAGAATTTTATGTCTAATAGGTTTTAATGTAGTTATTTCTGGTGGATTCATTTTCACTCCTGGTCATGTCATCCCCTTATTCTGAGGTACACTCTCTCCCTGGAAGTTAATTCCTTCATCTGAATAGTGAAAAGGACTAACTAAATCTATTGTGTTTACCCAGTGTTTCATGGACACAGTAGAGCCACTCAAGGCCACCATGTGCCTTCATTTCAGTCAGAACACATCAAGTTTTTTTTTCCTGTGGTAACTCATGTTTCCTTGGAAGGTGACTATGATTTGTTGGCTTTTAAATTTCTATTGTGGTATAAGCTGTAGACAGTAAATTTCACAAATCTCAAGTGTATGGCTTAGTGAATTTTTACAAAATGTACACACCCCTGTAGACTTCCCAGATCAAGATATACTAGTAGAACATTTCCATATCCTCAGAGATTCCTTTGTGCCTCTTCCTGGTCAAACTCCAAAACTACCCTTCTACCTCCTGTCTGCCACCCCCAAGGTAGTCACTATTCCAACTGGAATTACCAAAGCTTTGTTTGGCCTGCTCTTGAATTTAATATCAGTGGAATCAATTGACATGTATTTATTTGTTTCTCATTTCTTTTGCTCAACACAGCATCTGTGAGATTCATCCAAGTTATTTCCTGTAGAAGTAGTCCATTTTTTGTCATTGTTGAGTACTATTTCAGTATTTTGTTGTATGGATACATCATAGTTTATTTAGTCATTTTGTTGTTGATGGACAGTTGGGTTGTTTAGAATGTGTGACTATGATGCATAAAGCTGCTATGAACATTCATGTACATGTCTTTTGATGCACATGCTCCCTGGAGAGTAACGTAAATGATAATAAACCTTTTCATATCCTCTTGGTGTGTAGGTGATTTCATCCATCTCAAATTCAATCCAAATTTGGGAATGGGGTCCATTCTACTTCTGAGCTTGCCAAAGCATCTGTACTTTCTGTAGTATGATCATGTGGGTGCATTAGGGAGCCTTTATAAGAGGGTTTGAGAAGCTCCCTGGAAAAGAACTCCTGTTCAGAAAAGTAAGATTTTAGGAGAGATAGTTGGTTCAAAGACAATAGGTTGCTGACTCCAGAGGACAGTGATTTCAACAACAGTGTAGTATCTGCCAATCCAATTGTCTTCTGGCCCAGCTCCTATGAATTCTACCTAATTCTTCTGGGAGGATAGGGCAGCCAAGAATCTAATGAGTTAAATTAGTTAAATTCTGTTTATTTAAGGTTTGTTTTATTTTTAAAAAAAGAGCTTTTTTACTTTAATGAGGGATATTGGAAGGTCTTCATCCAGCATGGTGACAGTGATGACAGCAGTAGTGTTTCATTACAGATGTTAAATGACCCAGACAGTGACATCAACAGTGGTAGTCGTGGCCTTTAACCCATAACATTGGCATCAGGGTTCTTGGCACAAACATTAACATCAGTGACCTTTAGCATAATCAGACTCTGTACAGTTGCAGAAGTACCTATAGACAGCAGAATGTTTGCTCTGGATTTAGCTTTGCTGAGTTAGAATCTTGGCTCAACTACTTCCTATTAGGGGCAAGATTATTTATCAGAGCCTCGGTTTCTTCATATGAAAGAAGGAGAAAATAATAGTACCAATTTTATAGTATTTTTAAGGATTAAATAAGCTTTAAAGTTATAACACATGTGAATCACTTAGTACAGTGACTGGCACATGGGATACTCTTATTAAATGTTGGGTCTTATTATTAATTTCAATTTTATATCAATGTCACCACCACCTTTGGTCCTGTCAGAAACCAGAAGCATAGCTATTATAAGCCAAAGAACTGAAAAGAAAAAAAAAGTGGCATTTCGTTCATTCATCAGAGTATCTGTAAGAGAATGAGACCTTCCTGGGGATTCCTGTAATTATTTGGAAGGAATGAGAAGTTGTCTGGAACTATTTTGAGGCTATCATTTTTCCCGTAGACAAAGGAGGCCTAAGAAGCACTGGTTACAGTAAATGGGCTGGTGAGGTCAAGGGCTTTGGGACACTTTCATTTGGAGGCTTGAAAGGTAGAATATTACCCATTTTCTGTTTATTTAAGGTTTGTTTTATTTAGCTGATCTCAAATGGAATCTACCAGGCCTAATGGTTTCAAGCTGCATTAATTTGTTTCTTTATTAAAATGAAGTGCTAACTTTCAGAGTTTTGACATTTGGTGAGTGCCTCCCCATTTTTTTTTTGCTTTTCCTGACACTATCTATGGCCCTGCATTCCACCCTTGTTAGGCAGCCTGCTCTTTGAGTGGAGGGACCCTGCTTCATAACTCTTTGTACCTTCAGAAACTAACTCAGTGCTAGATACTTTTTTGGTACTTAAATATTTGTTAGATGAATGAATGCATTACATGGAGTACCAGGTTCATGTCCATGAACAATGCCATGGAAAATAATAAAAAAATAAAAGGAGTTATTAATATGTGGTTGCTCACTGACACTCCCAGTATTCAGTGGTAGGTGCATACAGAGCCACCCATATATTGATTGCTGTTGTTCCTATCAGATTAATCATTTCAGGTGACAACATTAACTTGCTGGAGTGTCTCTTTTTCAATATAATTCTAAAGAAACACAAGGAGGACATCAGAATACTTTCTGGATATATAGCACCAAAGGCCCTCGTTTGTAGGATATTTACCAGATCTGTGAATGTGGGCAGGGCCCACATGGCCATTCACTGGCTACAAATGGTGTATTTCTCCAACATAATACAGAACATGTATTTTGAGAAGGAATCAAAAACATTTCCTTACCCGCGTGGACTTCTCATTTCAACCTCTGATAAGGGTTGAATTGCCAGTTTGGATAAGGGTGTGTACCTTCATGGTCAGGGAAATGCTAGGCCTCTTTTACTTCCTTTCCCATTCTGTGTGTGTAACTGCAATTGAAGGAGGTTGTTTTGCCTTAGATTATTCTTGCCCTCAAGTTCAGAGGAAATCCCTTGTGGGCTAGCTCCTCTGATGTGTCAGAAAATGCCAGCAGGGCATCTAGAATAGTTCTCTCTGGCCTCTTTCTCTCTGGGGACTGGTGAGTTATGTGAATTTCCTACTAAGGCTCAAACAGGAGTGAGAGAGAGAAGACTGAAACAGTTCCATCTTAGGGGATGGGCCAGAAACAGAGAAAGGAAATATGCCTGAGTCTGCACTTGAGCAACAGTGATCTAGAGCAGCGGTTCTCAACCTATAGGTTGCGACCCCTGTGGCGGTCGAACGACCCTTTCACAGGGGTCGCCTAAGACCATCCTGCATATCAGATATTTACATTACGATTCATAACAGTAGCAACATTACAGTTATGAAGTAGCAACGAAAATAATTTTATGGTTGGGTCACAACATGAGGAACTATATTTAAAGGGCCAGAAGGTTGAGAACCACTGATCTAGAGACTCTCTATATCTGAGGTCCAAGTTAATTGTGCATTAACAATGGCTTAAAGGCTTCCTGCTTCTGTTTAAGTGAACATTGTAAGTTATCTGCTTTTCAGACTACTTTGGAAACAAACTCAAGTAGAAAGCATCATCATAGCTTGGGTCTGGTCTAGAGTGCATTAGCTTTGCCATTGCCCTGCTGATTTAATTGGCCCAGTAAGCATGCTTGAGGTGGTTGGGATGGTAATTAAAGTTGTGGCGCCTGGAAAATCCTCCGTCTGTTATTATAATTTTTCTAAAATAAACTGTCCTAGCTCTCTAAATTTGTGGGGCTAATTAGAGCCTAATTAAAGTTACTTGTTTCTATTTTAAAATCTGCCCACTGAGTGAGCCGAAAGGCAGGAGGGAACATATTTTTAAAGTGACAGTTCTAAAAATGCTTCCCACCCTGGTCCCTAAGCTGCATTGCTCTGATTCATGCACTGATTTATTACCAATGAAAATGATGGCCTGTCTCCTTCTTCACGGCAGCTCTGCTCCCAGGGTCCCCTCCCATTTAGCTGTGTGAAAGGATTTATTTAATGAACAAAGGACCCTTCTTTGTTATTCGTCTTCCAGCTGGAGAAGCTGACCACAGCATTCAGAAGGGAAGTCATCTAGAAAAAGGCATGTGACAAAATCTGGAGCAGAGAGACCAGGAATCAGTACAGTTGTGTGTGTGTTTTTTCCTATAGAGGTATAATTTTTCTATTTGGGCAAGAAAATTAATGATACTATCAGAAAGTAATTGTTATTTCACAGTTCATGATATTTAGATAGGAGAGTGAACATTTTCCAAAAAAATGATGAGTTTTTCCCAAGAACAAAACATCCAGCTGTTTTATATATTGATACAAATATATACATTTCTGAGTAACTAGGCATTTTTTAAGAGTTAAAACTTTTTTTAAAATTCTCAGTTACTCTAAAAAAATCCTCCAGTGTATCACTACAGTTTTGAATCAAAAGAATTAAGAAGAACATTTGTTGAGGACTTACTATGTACTAGATGTGGTTCTGAATAGTTTGTACTCACTTTCAAATTTGAGGCTCACTGCAACCCAATAAGCTAAGTATTTTGTATCATATATTTTACTGGTAAGGAAACAGAAAGCAAAGAAGGGTGAAATCAGTTGCCTGCTTTTTTCACATCTGTAAACAAAAGAGTGGGGATATCTTTCAACGATAGAGGTAAGGACAAACTCTTGACACTCTGATGTATGATGTAATCTCTCCTTAAAAGTTGTGACAAAGGCAATAATACTCCTCCCCGCCGCCTCCCCTTCAAGCCTCTGTAAAATTGAAATAACAGTACTAGGTTGCCACTAGTCTGAGTTTGTAATGGACTGAGAAGATGAGTTTGAAAGCTCTTTATAAAATGTAAAGCAAGTGCTATGCTGTCTTGATTATCATAGCTCTGTGCAGTGGATAGAGTGTTGGCCAGCTGACTATATCCCCAGTTTTATATCTCATTAGATTAGTTTTAGGAGAACTGTGAACTATATACATTTATATTATTAATCTCTTCAGGATTATTTCTTTTACACTCTTTATGCCAGAGCCAACTAATAAAATACAGGTCTTAGACCAGTGATGGCGAACCTATGACACGCATGTCAGAGGTGACATGTGAACTCATTTTTTTGATTTTTCTTTAAGTGGCATTTAAATATATAAAATAAATATCCAAAATATAAATCTTTGTTTTACTATGGTTGCAAATATCAAAAAATTTTTATATGTGACACGGCACCAGAGTTAAGTTAGTGTTTTTCAAAATGCTGACACGCCGAGATCAAAGGTTTGCCATCACTGTCTTAGACCATTTCCCTTGGCTCAGGCGCATCTGCCAAAAGGCACAAAAGCTTTCTTTTAAGTAGCTGACTGTTTTTACCTATGAACATGCTACTATGCATTAGTAAAAGATGTTTAAAACAGCAGTGGCCCCATTCAATTTGTAGTCTTTCTCTTCCATAGTTGTTTTTCACATTCTCTTTTCCCTGACCCCAGAGAACTAACAAGCTAGGTTGTTCTCCTGGTGGCTGGTCTGGCTCCCCTCATGCCACTCCATAATTTATCATATGATCAACCTTACTCTCTTCTATCCCCTCCTAAGTGGAAGTCAAACAGGGCCTGAATGAGACTGAGGCAAGTCAAATGTCCAGGGCATAGCATTGTTTTATTTATTTATTTATTTATTTATTATTTATTTATTTTTAATTAATTACATTCTTTATTTTGTAATTTTAAAATTTATTTATTAAACTTACTGGGGTGATACTGGTTAATAGGCTCAATAGGTTTCAAGTGTATATTTCTTTGATACATGATCTGCATATTGCATTGTGTGCCTTCCACCCAAAGTCAAACCATCTTCCACCACCATATATTAAAGATCCCTTTACCCTCCCTCCCCAACCCTCTGACCCCCTTCCCTCTGGTAACCACCATAGTGTTATCTGTATCTGAGCTTCAGTTTTATATCCCATATATGAGTGAAATTACATGGTTCTTAGCTTTCTCTGACTGAATAATTTTGCTTAGCATAATATTCTCAAGGTCCATCCATGTGGTCTCAAATGGCACTATTTCCTCTTTTCTTATGGCTGAGTAGTATCACGTCTTCTTTATCCAATCATTTATTGAAGGACACTTCAGTTGTTTCCATGTCTTGGCTACCGTGAATAATGCTGCAATGAACATAGGGGTGCATATTTCTTTGCAAATAAATGTTTTACAGTTTTCATAGATACCCAAAGAAAGGGATTGCTGGGTCATGTGGTAACTATTGTTAACTTTTTGAGGAACTGCTAGATTGTTTTCCATAGTGGCTGTACCAGTCTATATTCTCACCAGCAGTGAATGAGGGTTCCGTTATCTCCACAACCTCTCCAGCACTTGTTATTACTTGTCTCATTGATAACAGCTATTCTAACAAGTGTGAGGTAGTATCTCATAGATTTGATTTGCATTTCCCTAATAGCTAGTGAAATTGAGCAGTTTTTCATATATATGTTGGCTGTTTGTATGTCTTCTTGGGAGAGGTGACTGTTCAGGTCCTCTGCCAATTTTTTTTAATTAGATTGTTTGGTGTTGAGTTGTATGAGGTCTTTAGATATTTTGAATATTTTCCCCTTGTCAGAGCTGTTGTTTGCAAATATCATCTCCCATTTGGTTGGTTGCCTTTTTGTATTGTTGTCAGTTTCTTCTACTGTGCAGAAGTTTTTAGTTTGATATAGTCCCATTCATGTATTTTTCCCTTTATTCCCTTGCCTTTGGGGTCAAATTCATAAAACATTCTCTATGACCAAGTTCATAAGTTTAGTACTTATTTTTTATGTAATTCATTATTTCAGATATTATATTTAGGTGTTTGATCCATTTTGAATTAATTTTTGTATGGGGACAAATTGTAATCCAGTTTCATTCTTGTGTATGTGGCTTTCCAACATTTCCAGCACCATTTATTTAAAAAGCTTTCTTTTCTCCATTGTGGGTTTTGGGCTCCTTTATAAAATATTATTTGCTTATGTATACATATGGTTTTATTTCTGGGCTCTCAATTCTGTTCCATTGGTCTGTGTATCTATTTTTTTTTTTTTTTTGCCAGTGCTATGCTGTCTTGATTATCATAGCTCTGTAGTATAATTTAAAGTCAGGCAGTGTGATAACTCCAGCTTTATTCTTTTCCCTCAGGATTGCTTTGACTATTCAGGTCCTTTCATAGTTCCATACAAATTTGATAATTTTTTGTTCTATATCTTTAAAAAACGACATTGAGCTCTAGTGGGTTTGGTGCAGTGGATAGAGTGTTGGCCAGCTGACTAAAGGGTCCCAAGTTCAATTCTGAGAGGGCATGTACCTCAGCTGCAGACTTGATCCCCAGCCCTGGTCGGGGTGCGTACTAGAGGCAATCAATCAATGTGTCTCTCTCACATCGATGTTTCTCTCTCTGTGTCTCTCCTCCTCCCTTCTACGCTCTCTAAAAATCAATGGAAAAATGTCATCAGGTGAGGATTAACAACAACATCAACAAAAATAGTAAAAATGACATTGGGATTTTTATGGAGATTGCATTAAATCTGTATATTGCTTTGGGTAATATGGCCATTTTAACATGTTGATTCTTCCAACCCATGAACACAGAATATCTTTCCATTCTGTTGTGTCTTTTTCAATCTCTTTTAGTAATGCTTTGTAGTTTTCAATATATAAGACCTAGGCATCCTTTATTAAGTTTATTCCTAGGTATGTTATTCTTTTAGTTGCAACTACAAAAATATTTTTTCCATTTCTTTTTTTAATTTTATTTTTCTTTGATTAAGGTATTACATATGTGTCCTTATCCCCTCATTGCTCCTCCACCCAATGTACCCCTATGTAATAGCAGCACAATTTACCATAGCTAATATTTGGAAATAGCCTAAGTGCCCATCAGCAGATGAGTGGATTAAAACTTGTGGTACATCTACACGATGGGATACTACTCTGTGGTAAAAAAGAACGAATTCTTACCATTTGCAACAGCATAGATGGAACTGGAAAGCATTATGCTAAGTAAAATAAGTCAGTCAGAGAAAGATAAATATCACATGATCTCACTCATTTGTGGAATATAGAGAACAACATAAACTGATGAACAAAAACAGATCCAGAGACAGAGAAACATTGATCAGACTGTCCATTTCTTTTTCTGACATTTCATTGTTAGTATATAAGAAAACAGTGGAGTTTTGCACATTGATTTTGTATCCTGCAACTTTCCTGTATTTGTTTATTGTCTCTAATAGTTTTTTGTTGTTGTTGTTGGATTCTTTAGGGGTTTTTATATACAGCATCATGTCATCTGCAGAAAGTAACACTTTTACTTTTCCCTTCCCAGATTAGGGCATCAATCTCAAGGCCATGTGAGTACAGGGTTGTCAACTGAAAGTGAGTGCCTCTTTAAATTGCACCCTTGGTGCCTCATTTTCCTTACTCTAGTTAGGAAAGAAGTCATATATGCTCCAATCACTAGTGCTACTTACACCACAGAACATGTTTGTGAACATTTTCTGAAGGTCTATTCCTCATCACAGATTCTGGTTGTAGCTTTATTTAAATTTTGATATTTTTTTCCTTGTCTAGACTGTGCTAGATTCCCATAGTGTTTACCACCCCAGTAGAAATCTCAGCTTATAAGCAAAATAAAAATAGTTGCAATTTATTGATTGCTTACTGAAAGCCAGATCTATAATTAACTACTTTGCATACATTATTTATAATCATCACAACATCTCCTTCCTACTTAGGGGAACTGGTACTCAGAGAAATGCTAGTCAGTTAAACAAACTTCATATTAATTGCAGAACTAGAAAAGATTGTTTGCAGTAGGAAGGAGTTTGGCTAAAAATCCAACAGCCTCTCTGGCCTATTGCCTTTGGCTGTTTGATACATTTAGAGATATTTTAAGTGAAGAGGGGGATGAAGGACAGGAAATTTTCCCTGATCACTTGGTAAGAAATTATATTGAAGTTCTTGGGTAAGTTTACACTTAAGAGAATGTATGTTAAGTAGCTATATTATGAGCATGCTATGAAATATATTAGTAGAACTGACCCACCCATCCATCTCTTCTAATGAGGCTAAATAGTCACTTTTGAAAGGTGTTTTGCTTGAGTTACAACATTATATAGATAGCACAAGGGATTAACTTCTATAATTTACCCATTACTACCTATTATTTCCTAGCAATGACAGGAAACCTAAGAAAATGTGACAGTTTTAGTGAGCAAGGCCTATGTTGAAATGTATAATTTTGATATGCTAGTAAGAAAACATAGAAGAAGCATAAGGGGAGGAGACCTTGGTTGAGGTGAAGCTCTGGCCTTTGTCAACAATTCATTTGTGTGTTTTTTCTCTTTATCTATTACCATAGTGCAGGAAATTTAGTACCCATGCAATGGTCATACATAGCGCTTTTAGAGGTCCTTAGCAGGCTATAATGTGCTGAGTTCCAGTGTTAACAGTGTGATTGGATATGGAATTCCAAATAGCATTCTCAGGAGTGATGTACATACAAATATTTTTTTCTGCCACTCTAAGAGCCAACTAGAAATCACATAGTACTTGATTGTTTTATTAGGAAAATAATATCATGATATCATAAAAACACATTTTGTAAAGTGGAAAACAAGTCAGCTATCATCCTTCTACTGAATATATTCCTCATTTTCAATATTTTCTAGGCTTTGGTCACAGGCATACTCTTATTGCTTTATTAAGGCAAATATATTCCAGTGAGAAAAAGAAAGGACGCTATTCAGTGTGGAACAGAACCCAACATAGGCTACAGTTTTCCATAAGGGCAGAAGTTTGTAGGCAATATCTATGGAAATTTTCAAGTATGAAGTAAGCAAGAGCCATTCATATCTACCTGTGACTGTGTAGGTGGATAGCTCTGGATTGGGGACTCTGTGTTTGGTTTCATCCAGTTTCCCAAATCTTGTTAGAGCAACTTAGAACATTGCTGGCAGGTATGAATTTTCTCCTTTCCTTCTGTGCCAGCCAGTGCACAGACTGTATTTAATTACCTATTTGACTAGCTTTCCAAATCCTGACTGCAAGACTTGTTCATAATGTAGGAACAGAAAAAATTCTGGATTCAAAGAAAATCTTCAAGAACCATATTGTTATTATTGTACACAGCGTTACCACCTCACCTTAGTGTAATTAGTAGAAAACATGTTTCTCCCTTAATTTCTAGTTGCATATTTAATACTAAGTGAGGGATTGGACGCTATAGATATGTGATATAGATGTAAGTTTCAAACAGAAGGAAGAGTAAGTGAAAAGACCATCAACATGACTACATTTGACATGTTGGAGGGGTAGCAGAAGGAAGTATCTGGAGTAAAGTGGAAGAGTGCTAAGAATTGAGGTTCTAGAAACAAGGGGTTCTAGGGAAGTTCATACAGGGCTATGTAGGTCAGTGTACAGACCTTGGAATATAGGAGGGCAAGGTTTGAAATAGGGAGACCATTTAGGAGGCAATTGCAATTATCAGATTAAGAGTGATGTTAACTCCAAACACAGTAGTTACAGAGGAAGTAGTACTTCTGACTCTTATTATTGCCCACATCAAGCTGTCTTAAATTGGCCACTCTGAGACTTTTCCTATAGTTTTCATTAAGTACATATATTAGATATGTGTATATGCATCTGTGTATATATTATTTTGTATGGAGAAAAAATAACTCAGAACATAATAGGTTTCTACTTATTGACTCTCAAGTTGGCTGTCGACAGCAGACAAAAAATATGTGTCTCCACCCTGACACCAGGCAATAATGAAAGCTTTGACATGATCATCACAAGACAGTTTAACATGACACATAAGAGAACAGAGCAAGCTCTCTCCATAGAGCAATTTGGCATGAATGAGCAGATATGACTTCAGCCATTGTTGGGCTTTTGAGGAAGTTTAAAAATCAAAATGTGGGATTTTTGTTGGTCAATTTAGTAGATGAATTTTGTTATTGTGTCTTTAAAGAAATAAATTGACCTATGTAAAGTCTTTTTTTGACCAAAGAACCTAGACATATGGATGTGTTTGATAGGCAATTTATCTGTTATTTTGATTCAGTGCTTTTATCTGTTGTCAACAAAGCTATGGAAACCCTTCTTTTCCCTTCAAAAGTATGAAACTCATTACTAAAATATCTCTTTGATGTTTAAATTACTCTTTGTCAAAGGTGAAGATCAAACTGTAGCTCTTTTATTTTTCAGGGGGAGAGTGAGAAATGGAGAAACTTTGAGACTTTACTATTGATAATGAAGTCCATTTAAATATTCTCCACCAAGCTCTGAATTGCCCTGAAGAAAGGTTGTGGGAACACTTTATGAATCCATAGCAGATATTCAGCCCATTTCTTCTTTTCTCCTTTGAGCCAATCTGTTACTGGGGCCAAAAAATTAAAACATATTTTAATAAGTAACTCTGAATAAGAATAGTATAGAAACACACATATTTTAGGAAAAACAAAATATATATGGTTGTAAAAACAAAAGTTATGAGTTCAAAATCATCCAGTTTTACATTGATCTAATTATTCTTTCTTCAACACCACATTTTCTGATTACTATAGCTTTATAGTAAGTTTTTTAGTCAGGTAGCATTAGTTCTCCAACTTTGTTCTTCTCTTTTAATATTGTATTAGCTATTCTGGTGTTTATTTTTATAATGTGTATCATTTGCTAAATATTGACATGACAGAAAGCTTTAGGCTACTATTTGAAAGCATTTCTTTCCTAACTAATTAATTAATAGAAAATTTATATGTTTATTTTATTGTCTCTATTAAGTCTGGCTTTTGAAGTTCTAAAAACTGTGTTTTATATGAGAATATTGATGAGTCAGAAGTCATCATAATACATCCTCAAAAGGCATATTGACAAAATTATAATCATTTCTAGACTCATCAGCTACATTCTGTATATCATCATCAGTGTTCCCTATTTTTTTCTGCCTTTAACCTGGTCTATTAAGGTTGAAAGTAATCTACACTAATAAAAGAGAAAAATGGTAATTGGCGTACAACGCTACCCTTTTCATTGGCTAATCAGGGCTATATGCAAATTAACTGCCAACTCAGATGGCAGTTAACTGACAACAAAGATGGTGGTTAATTTGCATATGTAGGCACAATGCAGGGAGGCGAAAGGGAAAGCAGGAAGAAGCTCCCTGCCACTGACAGTGATTGGAAACCCAGGGGGGAGCTAAGAGCTGGGGGGCAGGGCAAAGGCGGCCCTGGGGCCGCCTTTGC
>NW_006292789.1:153996-154677 GCF_000327345.1 Myotis davidii
GCGGTTGGAGGGTGATGAGGGTCTACGCCTCTGGCCAAGGCATCAGGCCTGGGCAAGGGTCAGAGCCAGCAATCGGAGGGGTCTGGGGGTCCCCTGCTCAGGCCTGACGCCTGGGCCAAATGCATCAGGCCTGGGCTGGGGGCAGAACCAATGATATGGGGGAAAGAGGGTCCCCTGCCCAGGCCTGACACCTCTGTCAGAGGCGTCAGGCCTGGGCAAGGGGCCTATCCTGCGATTGGAGGGTGATGGGGGTCAACGCCTGAGGGCTCCCAGTATGTGAGAGGGGGCAGGCTGGGCTGAGGGACACTCCCCCCCCACCCCCACACCCAGTGCACGAATTTCATGCACCAGGCCCCTAGTACATACATGATAGTGATAAAAACAACTTTTACTGTGTACCAATCAAAACCCAAAAGTCAGTTGGTGGTGAAAGTGATGCATCATAAGCAAGCTCAACTATCAATCAACCACCACTTGCCCACTTAATATGTATGTTAAATGGAAATGTAACATTTAAATAATTATTTCATAGTTGATTGATTTCTTTTGTTAATCCTAACTGGAGAATATTATTTCCATTTATTATTTTTATTTTTTTATTTTATTGTTTAAAGTATTACAAGTAGTAGTGTATATGTCTCCCTTTTTTCCCCTTTGACCTCCCCCCAGACTCTACTACTT
>NW_006292789.1:155791-166495 GCF_000327345.1 Myotis davidii
ATTTAGAGTGGAAGGGAGAGAGAGAGAGAGAGAGAGAGAGAGAGAGAGAGAATTGATGTGAGAGAGACACATCGATTGATTCCCTCCTGTGTGTGCCCTGTCTGGGGCTGGGGATCGAACTGCAACCCAGGTATGTGCCTTTGATAGGAAATTGAACCCGATGCCCTAATCAATTAGCAACACCTTCCAGGGCTGATTTTTTAAAATATAAATTGAAACCGACACAATGACCACCATTACCACCTGAACCTGAACCCTCAGGACATGTTTGCAGATCACTGAGTGTTTATAAGAAACATTGAGGAACATGATTTTTCAGGACTCTCCTTGCTTTAATGCTTTATGTGTCCATGAATTAAATTGCTAAAGGCTCCATAAAATGGAGATGTGCAAATTACTCTACCATATAGGAATTCTGCAGTTATAGTGTTATGAGTATAAATGCTAAATGTTTTAGAATCCTTAATTTCAGTTATCCTGAGAGATAGTGTGCATTTTTATAATGCAGTGGTGTGCTTCCTCTCCCACTGTCTCTCATTTTATTTAAATTATTACACTGTGTTGAGAAATTCTAGGAGGGATAGAGGACTGCTTTCAAAAGAAAGCAAGGAGGACATCCTAAACAAAGGTGAAAAAATCATTTGACATTTCTAAAGGTAAATTAAGTGTTATAAAATGTCAATAGGAAGTAATATTTTATCTCATGGTTATTTGATTTCTGTCTTCAATTCAAGGTTGCCTTTTTAATCCTCTTGGTATTATGAAAAAACAACATTATATTGAACATTTCACAAGAAAGTTCAATTTAGTGGTTATTCACTTATGTTTTAACACAGATAGCTTTTGAAAAGTGTGAAAAAATATTGGCACTTTCGTCTGAAAACAAACTAGGTCAGATTGAAACAGATAGTAAATAAATAAGCAAATATAAAAACAATTTTGCCTTCTATACTCCCTTACCAGCCCTTCTGTCTTTATAGTAACTGAATTTTCTTAGATTCTGTATTTGTCTATTTGGTATCCATTAATTGCAGGGCCAAACTAATGGCCAAAGTTGTTTATGTCTTCTCTGTGATCCAGCTTTGGCCTACACAGACATTATATTACAAACCCTTCAACCAATTCCAAGTCCATACCCCCAATCACCTTCTTTATCAACTTTCACTAAGTCAATATTTTTCCTGCCCTAAATCTCTCAGAGCCAAGTACCAGACCACTAAAGACTACCCCTATAGCCCAGAGCCCCCTGACATTTTTCAGTCTAGTCAATTTTAACCTGTTTCCCATGTCCTGCCTTGCCTTTTCTGAAGGAAATATAATAAAGTCTCTAGGCCATGCTTTCCTGTCACTGCAGGAGTGGCCCTACATGTGTGGAATGCTCCCTCCTCTTAAGAAATGCATGTAATAAAAATATTTCAATGGTATCAACCTTTCCTTATTGACACATAATCACCTCCATAAATTAAAGTCCTGCAGATAAATTTTTAACAGTCCTGCCTGAATTTACCATAGTCAGGATTTTACCCCCAATACTTTACAGAAACTGTCAAGGTCACCAATGAGTCTCACGTTGTTAATCCCAATGGCCAATTTTCCATCCCCAGCTTATTTGACCATCCAAGCAGCATCTGGCCCAGTAAATTGCTCTTTCTTCCTTATCAAACTTTCTTGAATTGCAGACCTGAAATTAGGGGGAAGCAAGTGAATATTTCACTTACTTCAGGTACAAAATTTAAAGGTTACATTAAAAACTCAGTAATCAATATAAATAATACTCCAGTGCAATATTTAAAAAAAGTTAAAAAATCAAGTAAAAAAAATCTATGTATATGTGCATATATATTTATGTGTATATTTTAATGTAATTTTCCAAAATATTGAAAAATGGAAAAGTAAATATAATAAAAGATAATATTATTTTAAGTATACATATTTTTATACCTCAAATTTTAAAATAATTTTGCTTTCCTGGCCCTAATTGAAGCAAATTCATAAATAATGTTTTCAAATTTTATTTTTTCTTCTGATTTAATACTCTGGAAAAAGACAATTTTAAAAGTACATCCAAAATATGTATATGAGGGTGCACATGTTTGCTTTTATCTCAGTCTCCCCTATAGTTTGGCCTAATACTGTTAACTTATCTTCTAGGAACCCACACTTTCCTGTACTTCCTCTTATGCCACTGGCAATTGCTTCTCAGTTCTGCTTTATTGGCTTCTCCACATCTCCTTCACTTCTGAGTGTTCTAGGAGCCCAGGAGTCAGTATGGCACTATCTAACCTCACTCCTTGTCATGCCTACAGATTGCAATACTATCTGCATCTATATCCTCAGCCCTGGCCTTTCTTATGTGACAGATTTCAGTCTGAGGGAGAAGGGCCCAAAGACTCAGAAATGGTCTTCAGAACCCATGAGATTAGGTCCTCAGACCCTGTCTTTTGTAGAATATTTTCCTGCAGAGAACACTGGTACTAAGAAAAGCTAGTTTTATAAATATAAAAACCAAGTTCTAGAAATACTTGTGGAGAAAGTTAGATGATTTGTATGAACACATAATGGATTCTTGCCATGGAGATATTAGAATGAAGCAAGAGAATATATTCTGAGTATCACCTCATTTTCAAGTCTTCCAACATGTCTCCCCAAATATCCCCATCTCCCATATATAGAGGGAGCAGCACACATTTTGAAATATATATAATATATATGTACAGAAAATATACATAGATAGATACAGAGATATTGATAAAGGTTTCTAGGAAGGTTTATGGCTGTCTTTAGCCCAAAATTTCTGCTACCAACCAAAATTGCGTCTTTTCCCCATCCACTTTCCTAAATGTGCCAATATTCTTTTTGATACATTCCTAAGGAAATGGAGTCAGATGTAATGAAACAATAAAAATGAGGAAATCACATTTAGATATCACAGGCTGCATACGGTTCAATTGGAACAGGATTGTCTCATTCTCAACTTGAATCTTCCTTATATCATCATGTTGGCCTTGACTTGGACATCCTCTGGTCAGAGATCGAGGTCTGCCACAGCAGAAGAACCAGCCACAGCAGCCATGATCTTCATTTAAGAGAACAAGGGAATTTCAGACATTTTCATCAGTTTATCAGTCTGTAAACACTATTCCACATAGCTTAGTTTTTCACTCAATGGTGGTCAAGGATATATTATCAACCTATCAAAACTATTCAAAATATCTTAAACCTTTTATTCTACTTAAATTTAGATATATTTTTTTAAAAATTATTGTTCAATTATAGTTGACAAAATTCCAATAGCATATTTTATAGAAGTGGAAAGAAGAATCCTAAAATTGGTATGGAACCACAAAAGACGATGAGTAGTCAAAGCAATCCTGAGAGAGAACACAGTTGGAAGATTTACACTTCCTGATTTCAAACCATATTACAAAGCTACAGTAATGAAAACAGTATTGTACTTGCGTAAATATGCATACATAGATCAATGGAACCTAATAGAGATCCCAGAAATTAAGTTATGCTTAAATGGTTAACTAATATTTGACAGTGGAGCCAAAAATACTCTCAAGGGGGAAAGCATGGTATCTTAAAAAATGTTGTTAGTTAAATTACATCTTCACATGCAGAATAATGAAATTGGACCACATTCTGACCCCATACATAAAAACTAACTCAAAATGCATTAAATACTTAAACATAAACCTGAAATTGTACAACCTCTAGAAGAAAACATTGGCATTATTTCATTGGCATTGATTGTGTAGATATGACAACAAAAACATAAGCAATTAGAGCACAAATCAACAAGTGGAACTACATCAAACTAAAAAGCATCTGCAGAGCAAAAGAAAAGATCAATAAAGTAATAACACAGCCTACAGAATGGTAAAAATATTTGTAAAACATATATCTAAAATGGAGTTAATATCCAAAATAAAATTCACACAACTTAATAGTAAAGACACAAATAACCTGATTTAAATATAGGTAAAGGACATGAATACACATTTATCAATCAGATATTCAAATGGCACCCTAACTGGTTTGGCTCAGTGGATAAAGCGTCGGCCTGCGGACTGAAAGGTTCCAGGTTCGATTCCAGTCAAGGGCATGTACCTTGGTTGTGGGCGCATACCCAGTAGGGAGTGTGCAGGAGGCAGCTGATTGATGTTTCTCTCACATCGATGTTTCTAACTCTCTATCCCTTCCCCTTATTCTCTGTAAAAATCAATAAAATGTATAAAACACACACACACAAAAAAAAACACAAATGGCCAACAGGTACATGAAAAGGTGCTCAATGTCATTAATCACCAGGAAAATGCAAATGAAAACCACAATAAGATATTACCTTAAACCTGTTAAAATGGTTATTATAAAAAAGACAAGAAATAAGTGCAGATATATGATCTCACTTACATATATAATCTAATGAACAAAATTAACTGGCAGACAGTGTAGAAACAGAGGCATGGATACATGGAACAGAATGACAGCTGAAAACATTGAGGGAAGAAGGTAGGAAACTGGATGAAATAATAAGAAGGGATTATCCAAAAAATGTCCTATATAATAAAACCCTAATATGCAAATCGTCCAAAAGGTGGAATGACCGATCACTATGATGTGCACTGATCACCAGGGAGCAGACGTTCAATGCAGGAGCTGCCCCCTGGTGCTCAGTGTGCTCCCACGTGGGGAGCACTGCTCAGCCAGAAGCTGGGCTCATGGTTCAAGGCTGGCAAGCACAGAGCCTCTCCCGCCTCCGCTGCAGGCTGGCGGTAAGGAGTAAGGGGGTCCCTTACTGCGAGAGACCCAGACTGCAAGAGGGATGCCTGACTGTTGGCTTAGGCCCGATCCCACTAGGGAGCAGACATCCCCCAAGGGGCCCTGGACTGTGAGAAGGTTCAGGCTGGGCTGAGGGACCCCCCTCCTCCAGTGTACAAATCCATGCACTAGGCCTCTAGTATATACATAACACATAGCCACAGACAATAGTGTGGAGATAGCTAGAGGGAAAGGGGTGTGGGTGTTAGATGGAGATGGGTAAAGGCGAGGAAATGGGGGTGGAAAGAGACTTTGCTTTGGGTAATGGGTCTACAATGCAGTGTGAAGATGATGTTTTATTTAATTGTACACTTGAAACCTATATGGTTTTGATAACCAATGTCATCCCAATAAATTCAATAAAAAATAAGAACATGAATAACTAAATAGAATGGAAAAAAGAAGTGCTGGTGGGGATATGGAGAAAGGGAAAAATTGTGTACTGCTGGTGGGAATATAAATTGGTGCAGCCACTGTGAAAATAGTATGGAGGCTCCTCAAAAAATAAAAAGCACGACTATTACATGATCCAGTGATACTACTACTTGATATATATATATATATAAAAGATCTATCTATACTTCCATCTTTACTGCAGCATTATTCACAATAGGAAAGGAATAGAAATAACCAATATTCACATCAACAGATGAATGGATAAATAAAAAGTTATATATATAGTATATAACTGGTCTCCGGAACAACTGGTTGCTGTGATGAGCACTGACCACCAAAGGGCTGACCACCAGAGGGCAGACACTCAATGCAGCCAACCTCCCATGGTCCAGTAAATTGGGGAGGGGGAGAGAAAAACCAGACCAAACAAAAAAATTTTCTGGACTGTCACTTCGATCACCCCAATGGAATCCAAATACTCCCCAATACAATAGCAAGGGGATGCTGGCCACAATTCACTGCAGGAACTAGATATCAAAGATGCAAGTGACACAGGAGGTAGTTGCTAGGGAACCTGTCCATGCTGTAGAAGATGGGTATAAGGAAATCTAGATACACAATGGGAGCTGGGTTCTGGGGAATGTGCCCATACTGGGGAAGCTGTGAATGTGAATGCTACCAGTGCTGCAGTAACCTAACAAGAGTACACACAGAAAACAAGAAGCAAAACTCCTTTATCCAGCAATGTCTCCACAGTTCCCTCTATCGACCAAACTTAATATCATTCTAAGCTAAAAGGAGATCTATTTAAAGCACTCAGACCCATTTCATAAAGCAGGTAACTGTCAACTATAAAAATGTATATAGCATATGATATATTTAAAAATATGTATATACAACATGTATATAGTAGGTCAGATGCCAATAAGTGGTATGGATAAAAGTAAAGCAAATTAAGATTGCAATGATTGACTGAGTGGTATCTAGTTTGGTTGAAGAGACAATATTTGAGCTGAAGTGAGGATGACACAAAGAAGTGTGATGTGACCATATATAGATAGGATGACTATCCCAGGCAGAAGAACTAGCAAGAATAAAAGCCCTGAGACAGGTAGGAGTCTAGAGTTACTGAAGAACATGAAAGAAATCTTTAGAATTTGTAGCATGTTGTATCCCCCAAGCTAGAGAAAACTGAAGCCATCAGACTAGATATAGGAGAACTCAATAACTTCTACCAACCCCATGGTGTAGAATTGTTCCATCCAAGTGCAGATAATAGGCAGTCTCTCTGAAACTGTCATTTCCAGATACCTCAGATTTTAACTATTTCTGCTCCTTAAAATGTTGAACATGGAGTTATATAACCCAGCAATGCCAATCCCAGGTATACTGAAGAGAAATCAAAACATATGTTCATGCAAATCTTATATATGAATGTTCATGGCCACATTATCCATGATAGCCAAAAAGTAGAAGCAATCAAATGTCTACCAACTGATGAATGAATAAACAAAATATGCTGTACTAATATGCTGGAAAATCATCTGGCCACAAAAATGAGTGAAATACTGCTGAAACATGAAAGACATGCTACGAAATGGATGAATCTTGAAAATATTCTTCTAAGTGAAATAAATTAGACACAAGAGACTAGGAGAATGAAGTGTAACTGCTGATGGATGCAAGGTTTATTTTGGGGATGATGAAATAATCATAATGAAAATTGTCGTAATAGTTGCACAACTCTGTGAATATATCTCAATAAAGCTGTTACAGTCAAATTCTACTGCTGACTCAATAAATGCAGGATAAAGAATCTTTTGGAGTCTTTAGTACAGATTGAAATTACATCTGTTGACATGTACCTTATCAGTGGACCAAGTACTATGTAATAGGATCTCAAAGAAAGCTCTGCATATAGTGTTACCAACTTTTACATCCGAAAATTGTCCTCTACAATTCCCGTCAGTTGTTGACATAGATTTTTTGCCTTATTTTTCCACTAGCTGTATTTTTCTTAAGAGACATGGTAAAATCATAGGAAAAACACTAAATTTGGAATCAGAAGATGTCAATTTGGAACATACTCCTGTCACTTACTGGCTCTGCATCCTTGAAGTATTTGCTTAGCCTCTTTGAGACTTAGTTTTCTCATTTTGAAAAAAGGACGGTAAAATATAGGTCTACAATATTGTGACAAGCAATTTAATGAATGCATATAAAAGTGATTGGGAAGTTATGCAATTATAAAGATGTAATGAGATATTGTTTCATTAAACATGTACACAGATACACACATTCAAAATTACTTTTGAAAGTATGTCATCCTTTTGTTTGGCAAAGTGTTATTTAAATTGTGCTTTTCAGGAAGCCTGCTCTGCCACAACAAAACCAACCAATCAGTAAGCCAGGGTTGTTTATTTGATCAATATGGTTGGTAGATCTTGATTCCCCCCATTTGCAGAAAAATAAGTAGAAATGCAGTAAGATTAAATGACCTCCTTTGTGTGGCAGCCACAGAGGTTTGTCAATCAGATTTTTCAACAGAAAACTTTTCATAAAGAGTACAATGAGTTGACAACCTCCAGATGTGTTTGTTCTCCACATCAACAGTTAAGCCTAGGACAGGCTCTCTTGGGGCAACTCTAGCCAATGACTGAGCTATAAGGTACTAGGGTCTGTTTATTTCTACCTAGCACTCTGGAGTCTCCTCTGAGCTGGATGGGACATTCAAACACCTATACCACAGTCAAAGGTCTATTGAGCCAATCTTTCTTTCTTCCTCCTTTCATACATATCAATACCTGCAATGTTCTCTGAAAGCTGTCTCTTTCTATTCCTGCCTTCACTTCCTCTTTATCTATCACAATAATTACTCCCAATCAAACTTTTATACTTCTAACTCTGTCTTAGTATCTAATTTCTGGAGGACCTAAATTGACACTCTCTGGTGGAGCCAAGACTTAAACACAAATCTTCTAACTCCAAGGTCATTCCATAGAGCTGTCTATAGTTAGAAGAGACTAACTGGATTAACTTACTACTGCCTGGATTTAGAATGCCTTAGTCCGTAGTCTGTATGAATAAAGTCAATTTTATAGAAAGAGCAGGTTCTTTGTGGCTGAATCTAATATACTCAAGAGTATTCATTCATTTAGCAAGAGGAGAGAAATGAACCAAAAGTTAGTGTGTTGGTGAGTACAACTCTTAATCTCATTTACTGTTTCACATGAAATATTTCCTGAGAGCTTCCGTAAATATGCACAAAGGTCTATCCCCAAACTCATACACCTAATAGTATTACATGAAACTAATTGTTTTCTTCCTTCATGCACAACTGAGATCAGCTACACTGAAAATGGAGGTTTTGGAATTGGATTTGAGGTGGCAGCAGGGAAGAGGTAATATTTGTAGTGCACAGGGCACATTAAGCAATGTCATATCTACCAGCATGAGGGTATGGGATCTTAGAGGCAGGAAAATATGCAGAAAAGAAAAGCAATAGTCCTGTGTTAGCTTCTTTGCATTTTTGCCTACACAACAATATCATTTTTTCCTTCTCCCCCACCTATATCCTCAATTAAAATGCAAGCAAATAGACTTTATTGAGCACTTACTATATGCAAAGCTCCATACTAGGAATCTTGGGGGTTCACATCACAAACTTACAATCAAGTGAAGGAACATATGTGAAGACGACTTCTAAATTCAAGACAGATATAACCAGGACTCAAATAATAGTGTTAAGAGTGAGAGCAAATAAGAGAGTGGTTTTGACAGGGACTTTCTAGGAAGGTTTATTGAAGTCAGGTTTATTGAAGGTTTATTGATTATCAGTCTGGGTATTCAAAGAGGAGTAAAATTTGAGCAAAGCTTGAATTCTAGACAGCAGTGACAGCATGAAAAAAGACACCAAGGTGAGTGATGACATTGTATTTATTGGAACAAATAAGAATTGTTGAGTTGTTACAGAATCAAATTCAGGGTAGGGAGGAGTAGGCATGAGTGCTGCCACAGAGGTAAAAGAGACCAAATTGCACATGGTGTGTTGTGTGCCAAGCTAAGGGACATGTATTTTGTCCCACAGACAACAGGAAGTTACTGACAGGTTAAGAGTGTGGGGGGAAGAGGAGGGGTCGTTATATGATATTTTTACATCAATAAGTAATTCTGAAGTCTGTAATATTCTGAATACATCTCCAGAAATGCACACACAAGTACCGTAATGCATTATGTACTAGAAAGAATACTAGACCATAGTGGAGAAGCTGTTTCTTTATTATTTTTAATATATTTTTTTATTTTAAATAACGGTTGACATGTATTATTAAATTAGACTCCGGTATACTCCCAATGATTAGGTATTACATAACTTACTAAGTGATCATTCCAATAAATCTCACACCTATCTGACACCATGTATAGATATTAGAACATTATTGACTATATTTCCTACAGTGTACTTTACATCCTCATGACTGTTCTGTAAAAAACAAATTATAGCCCTGACTGGTTTGGCTCAGTGGATAGGGTGTCGGCCTGTGGACTGAGGGGTCCCGGGTTCAATACCAGTCAAGGGCATGTACCTTGGTTGTGGGCACATCCCCGGTGGGGGTGTGCAGGAGGCAGCTGATCGATGTTTCTCTCTCATCGATGTTTCTAATTCTCTGTCCCTCTCCCTTCTTCTCTGTAAAAAATCACAATAAAATATATTTAAAAAAAAAAAAAAGTTCACAGACCATGCCAGGGCTGAGAGACAGGTGGTGCCAGGACTCAGACCTGGAGCAGAATGGGGCAGGCTAGCCCTATACCCTCCCTGTAAGCGTGCTCCCGTGAGGACCTACCACCTCTCCTTGAACTTGAGTTTGGGTTGATATGAGGGATGTCAGGATACCTTTGCTCTGCAGACCCTGAATGGTCAACCATGGGTAATTCCTTACAGATGCATGTTTGTTGCCCTTAGAGGGCTCTTATGTGATTCTCAACTTCCTTTTGAAGTTAGGTAGAGGAGATATAACTGCCCCCATTTTAGAGAGAGGAACATATTTGCTAAAGGTCATTTTTTTATTCATCTGTCAAGTGTGTATTGAGTTGCTAATATGTGCCAGGCACTGTGCTAGTCTCCTGGGGCTCAATGGGAAGCAAGTCCAAATTGAGTACAGCCACCACCCTCTGGGGTCACTACTGGAACATGAAGTCCAGTGAGGAAACAGGAATTAATCAAGTAACCACAGACAAATGTAAAGTAGCCAACTCTGATAAATGCGATGAACAGAGAGGTAGCTGGTACTCCGAAGAACCTGGGTTCAGAGGATTAAACCTGGGCAGGGAGGACTTCCCTGAGGAGATGTCAAAGAGCTGAGATCTGAAGGGCGAGGAGTCAGTTACCTTGCTGCAGAAATCAAGGACACGCCGTCCAGGCAGAGGGAACAGCTCACATGAAGTATAAATGAAAGGAATAAGATAGGGCCACAGGAAGAGAGG
>NW_006292789.1:167124-180544 GCF_000327345.1 Myotis davidii
GTCCCACTCTGACCACTGGGTACACTGGCTCTTGGATCTAAGGAGGTGCTAATTTAGCCTCTGCCTGAGGCTACCCAGCAGGAGCTACGAAGAGATCTGAAGATTCCCCTTCCTTGTTTGGGGTTTGGAGGTGCCCAAATGAGGCCCAGCTGTGAATCAATGCAAGCTTCTGTGAGGCCTTGGGCCTTCTCTGGAAGTTCTGGGACTATCTGGCCCACCTGCAGTTTGTTAGGTAATTTTCAGAATGCAAAGGGCCAGGGCATTCATATACAAATGCATCTGCTGCAGCTTGGGTGGGGCAGGCTCTCAGGGGATCAACAGGGCGGAGCAAGCAGCTATGGCTGATCCTCAGCCCTGCCCTAAGGGGCCCTGAGTCTCAGTGTCCCACTAATTGCTGCAAGCACCTTTGAGAGAAAGCCACCCTCGAGTTCCGAGTTTTGCCCGCTACCAGACAGTCCAGTTTCTCCCCATATGAGTCTAGGTCTCCAGAGACTCACCCATAACTGGAGTTCAGAGCAGTTGGGGGCTTGTGGCTCCCTTCCAATTCAAAAAGACAGCCACGTCCTCAGTCGCCAGCCCTTGCTGTGTGTGCCTTCGTACCTCTGCAATTCACCTCCACAGCTCCTCTGAGTCTCAGTGTGCTTTTCTCTTTCCTTCTAGTTGTAGAATTTCCACTCAGCCAGCCTTCCTGTAGTTCTGGATGATGTCCGTTTTGTTTTTTAGTTGTATTTTTGATTTGTTGTGGGAGGCAGCAATTTCCAGTGTTTACCTATGCTGCCATCTTGGTTTCATCACAAATTATATTTCTTAATCCTTTCACCTTTTTCAACCATCCCCCAATCCTCCTCTCATCTGTCAAAATTCGTGCATGGGTAGGGTCCCCAGCAGCTGCTGGCTGCCGGCCGGGGAGTCCCTTCCCCCGGCCACCTGCCACCACCGCTGGTGCTTGGGGCCTCCCTCCCTTCCCCTGGCAGGCCCTGCCCCCTGGTTGAACTCCCTGACAAGGGACGGGCTGTGTGTGGCTGGCCAGCTGGCCCTTCCTCCTGGTCAAACTCCCAGTTGAGGGAACAATTTTCATGTTAGGCTTTTATTATATAGGATTGTTATTGATATGTATTTATTGCTCTTTTATTGTTCATATTTCTGATCTTTTTCTTCTTCTTCTTAAAGAAAACCCTAATGTTTCATATAATACTGGATTTGTGATGATGGATTTCTTTAGCTTTTTCTTGTCTGGGAAGCTTTGTATCTGTCCTTAGATTCTAAATGATAGCTTTAATGGGTAGAGTAATCTTGGTTGTAGGTCCTTACTTTTCATCACTTGGAATATTCTTTCGCAATCCCATCTGGCCTGCAAAGTTTTTGTTAAGAAATTAGCTCACACTCTTATGGGAGCTCCCTTGTAGGTAAATAACTGATTATTTCTTTATCTTTAACCTGCTGCATTTTAATGATTTGTCTTGCTGTGGGCCTCTTTGGGTTTATCTTGTTAGGGACTCTCTGTGCTTCCTGGACTTGTATGTCTATTTCCTTAATGAAGTTAGGGAAATTTTCTGACATTATTTTTTAATAGATTTTCAATTCCTTCCTCTCTCTCTTCTCCTTCTGGTACTCCCATGATGCAAATGTTGGTAATCTTGAAGTTGTCCCAGAGGTTCCTTCACTATCTTCATTTATTTGGATTCTTTTTCTTTTTATCCTGATTAGGTGTTTTTATTGTTGTTGTTTTCTTTCTTATATTCTAAATCACTTATTTGATTCTTGGCTTCATCTACTCTACTGTTGATTCCATGTAAATTATACTTCATTTCAGTTAGTGTACCATTAATTTATGACTGGTCTTTTTTATGCTGTTGATGTTGTTACTAAGTTCACTGAGCATTTTTATAACCAGTGTTTTGAACTCTGCATCTTGTAGATTGCTTGTCTCTGTTTAGTTTAGTTATTTTCTGGAGTTTTGTTTTGTTTTTTCACTTGAGGCATGTTTCTTAATCTCCTCATTGTGGCAGCCTCCCTGGGTTTGTTTCTATGTATTAGGTAGAGCTGCTACATCTTCCAGGCTTTGTAGAGTGGCCTAATATAGTTGGTGTCCTGTAGGGTGTAGTGTCTTAGTCTCCTCAATCACCCAAGCTGGGCACTTGATGTTCACTCCCCATGTGGGCTGTTTACACCCTCTTATATTTGAGTATTCATTTTTGATGGCCCATTAATGGGAGGGATTTATCCCCAGGCTGATCAGCTGCAAGGACTGGCTGCAACCACTGATCACTGACCTCTGACCACCATGAAGGATCTGCTATGCAGGGGCCCACCCCACAGAGCAGGACTTACTTCAGCGGGGCTCTGGTGCCCACTGAGTCTGCCATATGGGTGTGTTGCTTGTAAGGTGGTTAAGTGGTGGTGCTTTGATGTTTATATTTTTTCTTTCTTCCTTTCTTACTTCCTTTCTTTCTTTATTGTTTAAAGATTTACATATGTCTATTTTTCCTCCCATTGACCCCTCACCAGCCACTCCCACCTCCCAATACAAGGCCCCACCACCCCAGTGTCCATGGCCATTAGTTATGCTAATATGCATGCATACAAGTCCTTTGGTTGATCTCTTCTCTCTCTCTACGTCCCCTGCCTTCCATCTGAGGTTTGAAAGTCTGTTCTATGTTTCTGTGTCTCTGGATCTATTTTTGTTCATCAGTTTATGTTGTTCATTATATCCCACAAATGAGTGAGATCACGTGATATTTATCTTTCTCTGACTGATTTATTTTGCTTACCATAATGCCCTCCAGGTCCATCCATGCTGTTGCAAATGGTAAGAGTTCCTTCTTTTTATAGTAGTATTTCATTGTGTAGACACACCATAGTTTTTTAATCCACTCATATGCTGATGGGCACATAGGCTGTTTCCAAATCTTAGCTATTGTAAATTGTGCAGCTATGAACATAAGGGTGCATATGTCCTTTGCGATTGGTGTTTCTGATTTACTGGGATATATTCTTAGAAGTGGGATTACTGGGTCAAATGGGAGTTCCATTTTTAACTTTTTGAGGAGGTGCTTTAATGTTTTGGTGTGGTCTGAAGCTGTACACCAGGTGTGCTTGCTCTTGGGTCGCCCTGGAGGTGCAGGCAAAGGTCAGCCACAACCTGTGTTTGACCCGGAGCTACTAGGTATGAGCTACAAAGTGATTTGCAAATGACTGCTATTTGTGCTGGGTTTGGAATTGCCCAGGCAAGGCCAAGCTATAAACCAAGGCCAGCTGCTGCTAGAGGCAGGCCTGATGCCACTTAGCAAGAGATATGGGGTGCACTGAGGCCAGGTTTTGCTTGCTGGGGAGATTTTAGGAAAAGATGAAGCATGAGCCAAGATAGGCCATTTATATGGAAAAACAAAACAAAACAATGGAAACAGTTCGGATGGGTGAGAAAGTTGGGTGGGATGGGGCCAGACGTCAGCTAAGCCTCTTTAGATTGCAGTTTTCTCATCTGTAAAATGAATATGACCTCTAATGTTCCTCCTACCCTACACTTCTATAATTCTCTTTTTAATTGCTTTTCTACACACATCTTAGATGATGATAGCTCTGCATGAAACTTTACTTGAATTTGGTCTATATCATTATTGTGAAGTAGTTAATTAAGCAATTCACAATTTAATTTGACAGGGTAGTTGAGGTTTTAAAGTAGATTTATTTGAATTGGGTCACTATCTGGATAAGACACTTCCACAGTTTGAAAGGCACACTACTCATCTTATGGTTTGTTTTTGTTTTGTTTTAGAACCAGTGCTTTAGCTCTACGTTTGAAATCTGATGCCTATTTTGCATCAGATTTGGCCCCAATGTCTCAAGAAGCACTGGCCCTTCAGATTTGTTGATATTTAGATATGTAGAAATGCCCCCAGTTAACCCTAGTCATTAAATCTGAAGTCTTGTTGGGTCCAGGAAAGCAGCCCAGGCAGGCAGCTGCATAAGTGAGTGCTGTACAACAAAACATACTTTCAACCTAGCCCTTTCCAGTTAACCCTCTCCTCGGGGAGGATGAGGAGTTGATTTCTTCATCAGATCACAATTGAAAGATTTTGAACCTGGGGCTGTAGAGATAAGTATTGTCTTGCCTATTTGGTGAATCATACAAGAATTTGGGCTTTGAAGGGCCCTTAGAACTTGTCGCATCTAAATCTTTCATTTTAGAAATGAGGAAGTCATTGGGTTTTTTGTTGTTGTTGTTTTCAAATTCACATTTGAAATGTGATATTTACATTCAATTGTTCTTTGGCCCCAATGCTTCTAAACATTAACCACAATTATAGACTTTTCATAAAAATGTGATTTCTTATCTGTTCAATGCTTTTGAAAATAGCTATGTGGTTAGCCAGAGAATGGAATCTTGCATGAATATGCTGGCAAGTGATTCATTTAGTTATTCCTAAAGGGCCTCATTGCTCTTTAATACTGATCTTCTTGAACAGTAATGTAAATTTGTACAACATTCATTCATTAGCTTTTATTGAGCTAGTATTGTTCTCCCCTCAAAGATGAGCAATACATGTTCTTTGCTTTGAAAATATTCTCTTTTTGGGGGGGGGGGTAAACAATCTAAAAAACAACTGCAATTTAATGTGACAAGTGCTATTAAAGGGAAATATATGTAGGGGCAAAAATGAGGAAGCAATTAGATCCATCTATGTATGAGAAAACAAAATAGAGTAGCATTTGAGCTGGTCCTGGGAGGGGGATAGGAGGTATAGGAGGTAGTTGAGGAGCAGGGATTTGATGAGAACATTCTAGACAGGGTTATAACTCAAAGTCATACAAAAGTATGGAATATTAAGGAAGTATAAGTAGTATAGCTGGATTTTAGGGTGCAGAAATGTGGGAGGCAGTCCAAAATTTCAAGTTGGAGCAGGATGGTGGAGGATTTTGAAAGGCAGCTTAAGGCATATGGGGTTTGTCCTATGGCTCTTTTCCTATACATGGTAGGTAGCTCATGATAATTTGTGAGTGTGACATGGTTTAGAAAGACACCTCTACAACTTTAGTGTCCAGGATGGACTAGATACAAGGAGATCAATGAGAAAACTCCTTAAATGCTTAGTAATCCGTGACCACAGGAGTATGGGTTTATTTTTCCGTGTCTGTTGGGCTTTATTGGAGATTAATTCTTATCTAGAAGACACTGGGAAGTTGTGTTAGTCTGTGCTAGCTACCGTAGCAAAATGCCACAGATTGGGTAGCCTACACACAGAAATTTATTTTCTCACAGTTCTTGAGGCTAAAAGTCCAGATCAAGATACTTGCATATTCTGTTCTGGTGAGACTACTATTGCTGGCTTAAAGATGGTCACTTTGTTCCTGTGTCCTCACATGGTTTCCTCAGTATGCATGTGTAGAAAGAGATGTCTCTTGTGCTTTTCCCTCTTATTATAAAGATAACCATTTTATTTGATGGGGACCCCACTGTTATGACCCATTTAACCTTAATTACCTCCACAAAGGCCATATCTCTAAATGCAACCACATTAGGGTTTGGGGCTTCAACATATGAATTTGAGAGGGGGATATAATTCATTCCATAATAGCAGCTGACTGTCCTTCTTGTCCTTTGTGTGGATATCAAGCATCCACACAAAGATATAGAAAAAGTATTAATGAACAGAAACTATGTAACAACTGTCATTTCTGCAGATCACAAATGAATCAAATGTGCCATATGAATATCCCAGTATGTCGAATGTCTCCAACATTGTACCCTCTGATTTTCCTTCTGTTGGAGGAGGTGTTAGAGACTATTCCTTTTCCCAAGAGCCCAGGACACTAACATCACCTTCCATGCTAATGTCTGCTCTTGCACTTGGGAAATTTATCACTTAGCCCCAGGTAACCATAGGCTGGTCTTCTGACCAGCCTGCTCTTCCCCAATTCTAGCATTGTTCTCCATGTTTTTCTCTCTTAACTCTCCCTACAACAATATCTGACGTATCCATTTCCCAATTCCATAATCCCTTTTCCTCTCAAATCTCCAGACTCTCCTGAAAGTGGAAAGCTAATTTTTCGTCCAAGTTATAGGCCCAGAGATTGGCACATTACTTGCAGCTACCTTTTCTGCAACCTGATAAGGCATGTGAACTGTGAATGCCATGCCATTTCCCAAAGTTCACACCTGAATGACTAATTTATTAAATGCCTGTTGAATGAATGCCATGAAAAAAGCTTAATGTCATCAATGACTAACTGGAGCTAGAAATAGTAGTTGTTTATAAACTTAGATGTAAAGCATCACATAAAAGTACTATAAATATTTCAGCAGAATTTTAGAACCCTGGCTTTGCTTTTTAAGATATTGGCTTATATATAATTTTATTTAATAAAAAATTAGTCATTGGGCATTATATATAAGAAAGGAATATATTGAAAGAATAGTGCTACTTTCAGTTGGAAAATAAGATAAGAATACATAGTCGTGATAAAATATTGGGGTATAATGACTCCAAAATTATCTTATATCCCTAGGGCCTATAACAGTGGCTTGGCATAGATAAGCTGCTTGAATATTTTTAGAATAAATGAATGAAAACAAAGTTGAAATAGTATTTAACACAAATTAATTCAATAAAAATGTACTGGGTACCAACTAAATGAAGCAGTTTTCTAGGGTCTGAAGGATCTTGCACAGGTTACACCTGCTTCTATGTCCATGACCAAAGAATGCCCCTCCTCAATGCCAGATGGTTACATTCTTTGAGGCCAGTGTTTTGGGAGGGATCCCCAAGGAAGATTAGCTATAGTAGCCTAATCCAGAGACAAAACTTTGACTACAAAGGGCCAGAAAGTAAATATTTTAGGCATTGTGTGCCATACAATCTCTATTGTGGCTACTCAACCCTGCCTTTGTAACAGAAAACAAAGATAATATGAAAAGAAATGTTCTTGTCTGTGTTGCAATAAAACTGTATTTTAAAAATAGGGCAGATTTGGCCCATGGGCTGCATTTTGTTGACCTTTGGAATCAATGTGGAAGCCACTGAAGTGAAAGATCACCTTCATACACATAAAATTGTGGAATTTTGTAACTGAATAGACTATATAGACATTGCCCTCTGTTTTACTTAAGTTACAAAACCCCAATCCTGGTAAATCCAATTCTCCACTTACCTGCTGTAATAGGTAAACATGAATTGAGAAAATCCCAGGATCATGCTGACGCATTTCCATTTAAATAAATGACTACTATTTTCAAGTGAGTTTTTAGTATTACCCAGATATCCTACTTTATTTACCTATTTATCCCTAACTCCTGGGAGACTTTTTATTCTGTACCTTTCTCACTTGACCTCCAGCACCACTATGGCAGCAATGGATGTGTGTGCCTAGATCTCCCTATGAGAAAAACTTGCTGGTCACTTGCAAGGAATACAACTAGCTAACAGCCTCCAATTGGTAGTTTCTCCAGGAAATATCTCAGCTTTCTAAGCAAGGGCATATTATTTCCAGGTAAGCCCTACGCAATGACTGAAAATGGCAGAGGTACATGGGCCTGGACATTGGCCAAAATGGAACTCTCTATCTCTTCTTCTTTGCCCCAGAGCTCTGCTTTGGGTTGGCCAGTAATTTTCAGATTTCATCACTGTCTACAGTTTTCCTCTCCTGATTCTGTTTCATCCACCCTTTCTTTTCACAGGTGTCCAAAACTATAGCCTAGTTAATCTCAAACAGAAATATATACAACATGCAAAAACACTCAAAGCTAATTTTATTTTTTCCAGTAGTAGCATTTAAAATGTATGTTGTAATAGCAAAAGATTTTTAGAAATTAATGTTCTATCTAGTTAAAGGAAAGCACTGAATCATGCTGCAAACCTCCCACTGCACCATAAATATTGAACCTTTCTCCCAGGAGACTAAAACAGTAGTTCCAATACCAAAGGGCATCACTGACCAAAAGATAACAAGGTGTGACAAGAGCTGACAGCTATTTTTCCACACCATTCAGAGTAGTAAGGGACCTGTACTCTGTGGCTTTGTCTCCCCAATGACTGTGCCTTGGAAATGCATTTATTGCATTTTATACTTATGACTTGATTCTATGATACAAGAAAAAATGAAAGTGAAGCACAGGATTTAACTAGGTATTTTTGCTTTTTGTTGATTGTATTTGTGCAGCATCAGCTGGCTGATTTTCTTCTAATAGTCATACCTCCTGTATACATAGTGCTTTGCAGTTGAGTTTGCCCTCCAATATTTCATGTGAATCTTCTTGCAATCTTGTGAAGGATAAAGGATAAGTGTTATTATCTGGGTCTTATATAAGGAAAATGAGGTTCATAGAAATGGTGTAATGGTGTGGGTTTTTTTTATGTAACAAAACTGAAAATGCAAACGGTGTCACTAGATCCTAAGTTGTTCAAATCTGACTAAGACTTATTCTATTATACTTCATGGCTTGAGAGATATTACTCTGACAGAACACAAGAAAACATCTGCTATTTTATCCAAACTTTTATCAAATATGACTTAGTGCATAATAACAAGTGAGGAACATTTGCTTCTTTATTCCATTTGCATGAGATGTAAAAGAAAATGAAATATTCATTAAGGAAACTCCCTTGAAGTATATATAATACTTGCATACCCTAATTAAGAAAGTTCTTCATACTTGCTAAGATTCTGTTTTTGAACAAAAACTAATTTGATTGTGACTCATAATGAAGGTTTAGTGGATACAGTGACTTAGGGATGGAAAAAAAAAACCCAGTGAATTATCTGCCTTTGGCATTTGGCTACCTACCAGCATTCTAGACTACTGGATTAGAATCTTGAACAAGTCATTGGCCATATGATGACTTTGGAAAATATGTTCAACACATTTGTAGTCCAAGGAAACCAAAAAAACTAGGCAGTTAGTCAAGGCTTTTTTTCTTTCATATTTCTCCAACTCAGCAGAATAAATTCACTAGAATAAAAAGCTAAATTTAATTTAATGAAGCCAATGAAACTTTTAAATGATAAATTACACTGATCATCTTAAAGGGAAATAAGAAAATATATAATGAAGCTTATGGAAATACTAGGGGCCCAGTGCATAAATTTGTGCACCTTGAAAGGAACTGTGAGCCACAAGGCTGCGATGGTCACAGGGGCAAGTCTTGGCCTGTTCTCTGTACCCCTACCCGGGTCCTCCTGCTGCAGCCCCGAGTCCGGTCCCCTGTCTGCTGGCAGCCCCGCTGCTGCCACTGCCACTCCCACACACTGACAGCACTGGTCCTGCTCATACCCGCTGCCAATAGTGAACAATTGGGGTTGGTGCCAGTAGTGAGTGCGAGCAGAGCTAGCGCCGTCAGCAGGTGTGAGCGGTGGCTGCTGCCCTGATCACCCCTTAGGAGCAGGGGGAGGTGTAGAAGCCCTCAGGGGCGATGGAGGCCAGCAGCTGCCACTCACGCCACTGACAGCTTGAGCGATTGGGACTGGTGCTGGGCACTGGTAGCAGGTGTGAAAGGCAGCTCCAGCACCGCCAGTGGGTGCAGGTGGCAGCTCTGACACCAGCAATGGGTGTGAGTGGCGCCGGCGCTGTCAGCAGGTGCTCACACCTGGCGGGACCGCAGCTCCTGGGAGCAAAGAATTTTCAGTAACTACCAGAGGCTTGTGCCAATGACAGCGACTGGCACCCCACCTTGGTCTGGCACCCCTGCTCACCTGCTCTTCTATCCTGCCATGGCTGATGCCCACCATGTTCCGTGCTCTGCCGCCTGCTGCTGATGCCCGCCAATGCTCTGTGTGCCCCCTGGTGGTCAGCACACGTCATAGCAACCCGTTGTTTGGTTGTTCCGCTGTTCGGTCTATTTGCATATTAGCCTTTTATTATATAGGATGACTTATTTATGAAAAGGAATTAAGAAAGTGAAGATATTTTAATTTGTTGTTACATAAGTAATATGTAGATAACTTCTTGTAGTGAAAAATTAATTCAAACATGCAGTATATAGGATAAAAATGGAAAGTGTGCCTTTAATTCCCCCCTTTTTTCCCATATACAACAATAGTTTAGTTTCTATTTCTAGCTGTGTAGGTGTACAAATAAACATTTTTATATTAATTGGACTTCATTCTATGTAGTATTCCACCATTCTTATTTTCACTACAAGATAGATATTATAGATTTTTCTATGCCAGTGCATACATCATTGTGTTGAAATGTATCACATTAAACTCTAATATAGATGATGCTATAATTTATTTAGCCACTCCCAAATTAATAGCCATTTAAATTGTCACCCAACAATGATGCGGTGAGACACAGTCTACATGCTTCTTGGTTCACATAAGGATAAGTACTCAGAAACCAAATTGTGGGTTAGAAGCATCTGTGCATTTAAAATGTATGTTGACCCCTCCAAATGTATGTAGTCTTCCAAAAACACTAACCATTTATGTTATCTGCAATAATATGAAACTAAATAATTATTGACAAAATTGTATATTATTATAATTTATAATTTTTGTTTATAATTTTTGTTTTATTTTTATCTTGGTTAGTCTACCTCATATTGTTGTTAAAATACATTGTCAGATATTTCTTTCAGGGGTCTCTAGATAGTAAACTTATTGAATTTTTTGTTTGCCCAAACATGAGCTTATTGAATAGTAGCTTGGCTATATGTTAAATTTAGGTTCAAAATCATAGTCACGCAGAATTACTGATGTTAAGCCTGATGCTGGTCTGATTTTTGTTTTCCTTCTCTGGAAACTTTTCAGATTTAGAGCTCTGAAATATTACCAGGATATATACAAATATGGGTAAGGTTCCTGTTTTTACCTCCTGTGATACTCAGTGAGTCCTTTCAGATAGAAATATTCTGTGTTTCCTCCATTCTGCAGATTGTTCCCCTGCTAGCTCTCAGATTATTTCCTTTTATCCATTCACATGATCCCTACTTTCTTGGCTCCTATTAGTGCTGTTGGAATTTATATCTAGGAATTGTTCCCTGCAGTATTCCATGTCTTGTCATTTTTTTCTACATTATGAATGATTCCCTCAACCTTATCTTCAAGATGATGACTTTAGTTGCTCTCTATTTCTATTTTGTTATTCAGCCTTTCTTATATTTCATACTAGAGGCCTGATGCATGAAAATTCGTGCAAGAGTAGTCCTTCCTTATCCTGGCTGCTGGCACCAGCTTCCCTCCAGCCCCGGCTTCATCTGGAAGGACATCCAGAATGATGTCCGGAAGGATGTCCGATCTAATTAGCATATTATGCTTTTATTATTATTATTTTTAAATATATCTTATTGATTTTTTACAGAGAGGAAGGGAGAGGGATAGAGAGCCAGAAACATCAAGGAGAGAGAAACATTGATCAGCTGCCTCCTGCACGTCCCCCCACTGGGGATGTGCCCGCAAGCAAGGTACATGCCCTTGACCGGAATTGAACCCGGGACCCTTGAGTCCACAGGCCAACGCTCTATCCACTGAGCCAAACTGGTTCTGGCCTTTTATTATTATTATAGATTTTGCCAGTCATAGTTTTAGTTCTTGAATATATTTTCTTATCATTGGATTGCTTTTCTTCATAGAAGTATTTTTTTGTTTGTTTAATGAATGAATCTCCTTTCACATTTTTCTAAGTATTTATACTTTTCCCTTTTTCACTAAATTATCTATTTCCTATTGAGTCAGTTGTGGACCTTTATTTATGTTACACATCTTGGTCCTTTTCTTTCATCTTCCTTGTTTTCCTCACACCTATTGATCCACTTTATTTTGAATAAAGATTCGCATTTCATGTGTCTATATCTAAGGAAAGCACTTGTGTGTCGGTCCAAATGCACCCCCCTTTAAATAACAGCAGGTGGATGATTGAGGTTCTGGGTAAGTAGCTGGAGAGAGTAAACTGGCAGGTCTCTGTATATGGTGGGTAGGCTTAGAGGTCTCTCTAATCCACTTCCAATATGCACGGCTCTGTGTTGCTGGTGGAGGATTTTAGTGATCTCTCTCCTAGGCAATGTTGTTCCCTGACTCAAATACGTACCACACTACATATACACAGACAAGCTTGCAGTGGAGTCCATAACTACTGCGTTACTTTCTCTGCTTCTTTGTCAGGTTTCTATAATCTCATAAGGAGCTTTTGTCCAGTCAGGTAGTTCATTTTTGGTTTTACTAGTAGTGTGTGTGTGTGTGTGTTTAGCTATGAAGATGTCTTTCTCTTACCTTCTGAATAGTGTACATTTATTACCTTGAAATGTTTCCCTAGGAATTCCTCAGGTTCTTCATATTTGTTTCCTCTGTTCTTGAAATTTCTCTAATTGTCATTACCTTAGAAGTTGTTTGCTCCTTCCTGTGCTTTAGGCTGTGTTTTCTCTTGTTTCTGTGTCTCAGATAATTCAATTGTATCTATTTCTAGATGGTCCTCACACATTCTGAGTCCTTGGTTGTATTTCCACTTGATTTTCAGTGCCATTGTGGCTATATGTACATTTGGTGTATGGGGGCTATGTACAACACACATGCATACAGTTCTATCAGTTTTAACAATTTTAGTAGAAGTTCAAGTAGACCATGTGCTGAGTGTAACACCACCTAGTTGAAAAATTGTAGCCGTCTTTCTCTAGCATATATTCTAGGACTTGTGCTAGGTACTTTATGTGCATTTTCTCTAATGCTCAAACACTATTACAGCATAAGTTCCATGTGGACATGGACCCTAGGATGTTTATATCTGGTATTATATTCCTAGTACCTAACACAGCACCTGGCACATAGCAGCTGCTCAATAAATATTTGTTGAATGAAAATTCTACTAGATAAGTAGCTTTACTATCATTTAGCAGATGATGAAACCTTACCTCAGACAGGTTTATTAGCTTTCTCTACATTTTATGTACTGGAAAGAGGATACAAATTCAGATCCTAAGCTTGCTTTACATATTATAATACTACTAGAGTCCTGGTGCATGAAATTCATGCACTGAGGGGTGTCCCTCAGCTCAGCCTGCACCCTCTCCAATCTGGGACCCCTTGGGGGGTGTCCAACTGCCAGTTTAGGCCTGATCCCCTCATAATCTGGGACTGCTAGCTCCTAACCACTCACCTGCCTGCCTGCCTGATTGCACCTAATCACTCCCCTGCCAGCCTGATTGACACCTAACTGCTCCCCTGATGGCCCGATCGCCCCCAACTGCCCTCTCTTGCCAGCCCAATTTCCCCCAACTGCCCTCCCCTGCTGGCCTGATCTCACCCCCAACTACCCTCCCCTGCCCGCCATCTTGTGACGACATGGGGCAGTCATATTTTGATGTGAGGGTTTGAGGGTCAATTTGCATATTACTGCTTTATTATATAGGACTAGAGGCCCAATGCACAAAATTCATGCACTGGGGGTGGGGGTCGGTTGGGGGGGGGATTCCTCGGCCAGGCCTGTGCCCTC
>NW_006292789.1:181702-183555 GCF_000327345.1 Myotis davidii
ATGCCCCCTGGTAACCCAAGCTCTTAACCTCTCCTTTTTTTCTTTTTTTTTTTCAGCACCTCCTTTAGCGGCGGCCAGGGCAGGCTGGAATCAGGTATCTGGGATTTATTTATCTTCCATAATTGAAATTTTGTAGCCTTGAGCGGAGCCCAGGGCTGGCCAGGGCAGGTGAGAAGCTTGGCTTCCTTCATCGCTGGGGGCAAACCAAGCTTCCTGCTCGCTCCAGCTCTGTGGCTGCCACCATCTTAGTTCGGTTAATTTGCATACTCGCTCCTGATTGGCTGTTGGGTGTAGCGCAGTGATGGTTAATTTGCATGTTTCTCTTTTATTAGTGTAGATTATAAGGGGTTCTGTAAGTGAAACCTTACAAAGAAGAGAGAAGAGATGTACAGTTATTCTAGATATGACTTTGGCTCTATTTTTCTCTATATAAAGAAGTAGTGTATCAAGATTTGACCTTGTGTATGCTGCTATATGATAATCTCTTCTTTAAGGCAATGGACACAGACTTTAGATAGAAAAGATAATGTGGTTTTAGAGCAGTTCATATTAATAAGGCCTGAGAGTTTTCATTCATCACAGGTTCAAAGTGACCCTATAGTGTGTCATGATCAATGAAGAAAGTTCACTTTAGGGTAAATAAATGGAAATATAGTGCTGGAGAATTCTATATATCTCTGGGAGATTAACAAACTATGACACATGTGGCATAGTAAAGGATCATGTATATTTTATATTTGGACATGCTTATGTTTTCAGTTTTTTCTCTTTGTATCCCCTGACACTGCCTTCATTCAAGACCTCATCTTTCTTTATCATTACACTTCACTGACATGTCTCCATGCCTACAGTCTTGCCAAACCTCAGATCCAACCTCCATACAGTAGCCAGGGTGATCTTTCAAAAACAAAAATGAGATCATAACATAATTCTTATTAAGTCCCTTTAATGGTTCCTGAAGGTCTAAAGATCAAATAGGAGGTTGAAAGATGGCTGCCAATAGACCAAGAAATGTTAAGGAAAGTGATTGAAACACTTGGAATATATGCAAATAGAGCCTTAATATCTGTAGGGCAGTGTTGAAACCCTGAGAATCCTCATACAAAGAGCTGTGAAATGACGAGTATACTGTTTACATTTATAATTCAGGCTCAATGAGTTGGCGTTTTTGGAAGAATGTGGTTTAACAATTTAAAAATCCATTTTCATCAAGCCCAGAAAACTGTAAGGAAATGTGTAAAACAGTATACTCAGCATTTCACACCTCTTTGTTCACGAATTCTCAGTGTTTCAACACTGCCCTACAAATATTAAGGCTCTATTTACATGTATTCCAAGTGTTTCAATCACTTTCCTGAGCATTTCCTTGGTCTATCATTTTTACTACCTTGTCTTCTAGCTCACTTATGCAGTCCTCTGCTTCTTCTAGTCTACTGTTGATGCTTTCTATTGAGCTCTTTATAACAGTGATCCCCCATCAGACAGGTGACTGATTTCTCAACAGAAATACATCAGGTCAGAAAAGAATGGGATGAAATATACAAAGTCATGCAAAGGAAGAGTCTGAATCCAAGACTACTGTACCCAGCAAGGCTATCAATCAAAATTGAGGGGGAAATCAGGAGCTTCACAGACAAAAAAGGACTAAGGGAATTCATTACCACCAAACCAGCAATGCAAGAAATGCTTAAGGGTCTGCTGTAAAAAGAAGGAATAGGAAACGAAGAAAGAACATAGGTGTAGAGAAAAAAAGAATGGCCACAAATGAGTACCTATCAATAATAACTTTAAATATAAATAGATTAAATGCCCCAATCAAAAGACATAGGGTAGCTGAGTGGATAAGAAAACAT
>NW_006292789.1:184991-191503 GCF_000327345.1 Myotis davidii
ACACCTGTTCTTTATAAAAACTGTCAGCAAAGTGAGAATAGAGGGATCATACTTCAACATAATAAAAGCCATATATGACAAACCCACAGCCAACATCATACTCATTGGCCAAAAACTAAACTCATTTCCCCTAAGAACAGGAACAAGACAGGGATGCCAACTTTCACCACTCCTGTTTGACATAGTATTAGAAGTACTAGCCATAGCGATCAGACAAGATGAAGAAATAAAAGGCATCCAAATTGGGAAAGAAGAAGTTAAACTGTCCTTATTTGCAGATGACATGATACTATACATAAAACAATGTAACACTCTGTTAGGTACTGAGGTGTATTAGTTGGAATGCTAATTCTATATCAAACAGCCCTAACGCCTAGGTGCCTTAATCCTATAAAAGTTTAACTTTTGCCTGGCTGGCATGGCTCAGCGGTTGAGCATCAACCTATGAACCAGGAAGTCATGGTTCAATTCCTGGTCAGGGCACATGCCAGAGGTGCAGTCTCGATCCGTAGTAAGGGATGTGCAGCAGGCAGCCAATCAATGATTCTCTTTCACCATTGATGTTTCTATCTCTTTCTCCCTCTCCCTGCCTCTCCAAAATCAATAAAAAAATATGTATATATTGAAAAGTTTAACTTCTGCTTAGCTCACAGTTCTGAATAGGTCAGTTGGAAGAGACTTTTCTTCATGCAGTTATTCGCTGAACTGGTCCCCATTTATCTCGAGTCTTATCCTCTTCTCGGTCTTGGGAGGCCTCTCATGTTTAGTACACAGAGAGAGAATGAGAGCTATTTGAGCCAAGTTTGGAAGTGGCACATATCACTTCTACTTATATCACTTTCGCTAAACTCAGTCATATGGTGGCTGCTCCTAAATGTAAGAGAAGTGGGAGATCACTGTTCCTATGAATCTAGGAAGAAAAAGAACATAAATATTGGTGATCACTCTCAGTGTCTATGTATGGGGCCTAGAGAGATTTAGCTTTGTAGTAATATGCAAAGAAATTGAGATCTTAAAATATGACTGCCAAGGAAATGTAATGGAAAAACATAAGGTGAGTGCATGACCAGCATAGTTGCAGAACTACTGAGGAAGCACCAATATTTTTTTTGGAGCGGGGAGAGAGAAAAGTATAAGTGTTTTTAAAGTCCTTGGATTTTTAAATAGCTAGACAAGAGAATCTGTCATTTATACTTTCCAAATGTGACTTAGCTGGCCTAAAAGTTAGAAACCCAAATGAAACAAGTCACTTTACAAGTCATTTCCACATTAGCAGAGTAGCAATCTTTGCCAGATCCTGAGCTATGTAAGCACCAAGGATGCAAAGATGAATGAAACCAGTCCCTCACTCAGTTTTCAGCCCAGTGACGAAGGATACACATAAGTAGCTAACCATGTACAACTCAGAGCATGCTCTTTGCACTTCTGATTCAGGGACACACTATTGTATGAGAGAGGAAGTGTGGAAACTGCTTGTTCCAGCTCAGGGGACCATGGATAGCAGAGAGCATGTCTTTGGAGTCTTGGATGATGTGTGGTGTTATGACAGGAAAAAGTGGGTTTTCGCAAACAATTGAAGCAGAGAGAAAAAAGCATGAGCACAGACAGGGAGGTGAGATTATGTGGCATCTGTAAGGCATTTCTCAGGAGCTGGTAACTTATTAAAACAAACAAACAAACCTCAGTGATCCAGAAAAGACCTTGTAAAACAACTTTTTTCCCCTAATAGAAACATTTGTATCTATTAATACAGAGAAAGATTATTAAATACAAAACCGTGGTGGTAATTTTAGATATTTTTAGTTTCCTATTGGGCAAGAATGTTTTCTCACATAAATAATAGAATGGGAGGAATATTCACAACCATACTTATTCTATTTAATGTCTATTCATTTTAATTTAACCTTATGTAACATTTACAATTTGTCAGGCACTATTCTAAACATTTTACAAATATTCACCTATTTAATTCTCATAACAATCATATGAGATAAGTACTATTATTATCTGCATTTCACATTTGGGAAAACTGAGGCCCAGAAATGTGAAGTAAGCTGCTCAAGATTACACAGCCAGTCAGTGATATTAGATTGGTTTCAGACTCAAGTAAACCAAGGCTCCAGAATCTGAGCTCTTAATAGGTGGGGAAGTTTTAATCTTTTGCTCATATCAAGTAACACATATGAGATTAATTTTGTAATACCGACAATCTTGGAGTTCACAGAAAGATGATACCTTTCAAGGAATGAGCAGGGTGAGCTGGTCAAAATGTCAAATAAAAAAACCCCGAAATACAAAACAAAACATGATTTCAGCAGAGGCCCTGAATATTAGCTTCATGGAGTGACTGAACCAGGGAAAGTTGTGAGAAGAATGTGGTCACAGCCTGCTGAGGTGCAGGGGAATGGGTATGACAGAGAGAGGAAGGCAGAACTACAAACCAGACTGTGCAGAGAAAAAGCAGCAGGCTCTGACAGCAGGTGGGAAGGAGGAATGAGAGGGAGGTAAGACTTCCACGCAGTGCCCATCTGTTGACTTGTAGCTTGTCTGCCAGTTGAATTTAGTCCGGGAACTTATGAAAGCCAACTGCCCTTCACCTTAGAAAGTACTGTTGACAAACAATAATAGTACTTACCAGTGAAGAGCTGGCTTGATCAATTGGTGGTTCTTGAAGGAAATAGGGCAGAATATTTACCATTCAGAAACTCTTAAAACATAGACCAGCATCATATTCACTAAAGGAACCCACTGGACCCAAAGCTTTTTGTACTAATGATAAATCCCACCCTGTTGTGGCTCCTCGATCCAAAGATTATCAGAGGAGACAGAAGAGGGGAGAACCATTGCCTGACAAGCTCCCACTTAAAACAACTCCAGTGACCTCCAGGTTTGGGCATGGGGGCCCCTATAGCCATGCACACAAGTTGGGTGCTGAAATGAACTGTTAACTATTTTACAATCAGTTGCGTGTATCAATTCAACCCATTGGACTCTGTTTTCAATGGTAGTAAGGTTTGTTTGTTTGTTAACTTTTTCATTTAGTCTTCCTTTGACCACAGTGCCTCTCCTGATATTCCAAGAGCAGCATGCTTTGTTGAGGGAATCTTGGCCTGGTGGTTAGGACTAAGAGGTCAGTTTCCCTCCTCTCTGGCATTATCAAAGCCTTGGGCAAGCCATTAAACTTTCTAGGCCTCTCTGCTTTCCAAGCAGCTGCCTGAATGCCTGCAAGGTTCCTCCTTGAAAGACCCACTCAAGTACAAAGAGTCACGTTGTGAAATCCTCCATGCCTGCTGTGCTTGGTGCTTTCTGCACAGCCTCAACTGTGCCCTTATTAGGTCAGAAAATTGTGCAAACTTACAGACAGGAGCTTTTTTACCCTTCGGGTGAGTGACAAGGTGTTCTTCCCCTAATCTGCACGTACTCCTGTTCACAGGGCTTTACGTAGAGATGGGGAACTGCGTATTGCGTTCGCTATTGCTGGAGCTGAATTATCTCCAGGAACATTTTCCTTCCCTTTGTTTCACACCAAGGACACAACTTCTCAAATTGCTCCTCTGATCTCTCTCAGTGGCTTGCTATTCTGTCTCTTAAGGACTGTAACCTTTGACAGGAACTGCGTTTGTGATTCAGATGGGAAACAGCTTTCTCAATTCAATTATTTCACACTTTTTTTTAAATTGAGGTATAATTGACCTATAACATTGTGTAAGTTTAAGTTGTACAAAGTGTTGATTTGATACATTTATATATTGCAGCATGTTTACCATTGTAGTTAGCTGACACCTCCGTCACATAACATAATTATCATTTCATTTTGTTTTAATCATAAAATACTGAAGAATTTGTTTTCAGATAGTAATTTATAGGAGTGTAAAAGTGGCTACAACATAAGCACCAGACATGAAGTGTTGACAGGTACATGGGTTAATTGATTTCGGTCAGTTTTAAAGGTCAGCACATCTTCTTTCCTGTTTCCAAACCCCAAGTGAAAGCTCCTGTAAACTAATGGCCAATTTTGGTTTTACCAGTTTTCTTTAATCCTTAGGCCAGATGTGTTAAATCCCCCCCAGGTTTTTCTTAACAAAGTGACAGCAGGTTTTAATCTTCCTGTACACACAGCAGCAGCTGTGCAAACATTTCATTAACAAAAGAAAAGTGGGAAGCATTAAACCTGTGGGTAACTTGTGCCTAGCACTTGATATTAGTAGACTTTAAGATGCCCCAAAGTAAGGATAAATCTGTTTGCCTTATATTCTACTTTATTTCAAAAAGCTTGAGTAGTCATAACAAAGAAATTAAACTCCATCTAGGGAATTAAAAATGTAAGAAGAATTTCTGAATTAGAATTCAGCTACATAGTTCTCTAAAAACATATGTGGCAGAAATAATAAAACAAAGCCACTTCCAGGCAAAAATTCACATTCTAAATGGGAAAGCTATAAAATGTGAGGAAGGCAAGGCTTTTAAATGAAAAACTGTTTAATATATTATTTACATGCTGTCCTTCATAAGTTTTTGGAGTTATGTTGACATTTGTTCTCAATATACAAAATTGTTCAAAGTTAGCTGGAAAGTCAACACTGGAACTTTAATTTGTCTTGATTTTATTACCATTAAAGTAATTTATTTCATAGTTCTCCTCCCTGAGAATTTTTAATACATTCCTGACATTTTATTAGTTGGAAAAAATTTTATTTCCAAGAACCTGCCTATGGATTCTGTACTTACTGGTATAAAAATTAAGAACAAACATCTACTGCCTTCCTAGTTCATTTTTATTTGAACATAATTCATACTATGGTCAAACAAAAATATTTATCACTATTTTCATTCTTAAATGATATAAGCTACTATAATTTTTAGGTGTATGCCCCTTCCTTTATGCAGTTCTCCTTAATCCAATAGTAGGCAATCATTTCCTTCAATTCTTCTAAAGGGCTTTTTTATACCTCCTTCATCATATTCATCACATAGTTCACGATATTATAGTTTTTTTGTGTATGTTACTCTCCCTACTCCATAGTGAGCTCCTCAATACCAGATACCAGGGATGATTCAAAGTTATGTCTATCCACAACCAACACTTGGAAACAGATGTCTGTTGAATGAACCCTTGGGTGCAATGCAATGCTTGTGGTGGGAATGTTACTTTCCTCTTGTCTAGCTATTTGTTTCAGTGACTATATACATTTATCCCCAGTTGTGTGCTAAATCTGGATAGTGTTATGGGGTTGGGTGAGACAGAGGTAAACAACAGAATCCCTACCTCTAAAAACCTATATTTCAAGAAGGAAATTGGCAAATTAACAATAAACATATTTGGTAGCTTTAATAAAAATAATCTTGCCATTATTTTGGATTAAATTTATATTACATTTTTAAAGAATAAAAAGCAAATTCTTTTAAATTAAACAAAAAAAGGTTCAATCTCCATAATCCTTTCTTTTTCCTATAGGTGATACTGATTTTTATTTAGAAGTGGTTGAATTCCACCTAGGAACCATACCTGTTTCTATGGAATCTGTCACCAGGGAAACTGAGTAGGTCTAATGTTTACAAAGTTTTCTCAGACCTTCATATTTTTAAGAATGACCTGGGATGCTTACATATTCCAGGGACTTAGGACTAGACATTTTGTTTCTGTAGGTCGGGAATGGTACCCAGAAAAGTGCCTTTTAACAAGTCTCTTTCCTCTCTAATATACCAGTACTCAGCACCAGCAAGGCAAGGGACTTTGAGGCTGATGTTCCAAAAATTAGAGAGAGAAACCTTGACTAAGGCCTTCCTAACATACTTCCCACCTACTAGTCTGTTTTCAATGTAAATATAAGGACTTAGTACTGAGGACTACCAGTTTTGGGGGATGGGGTGGAGATAAACTATTTCAAAGGAAGAGATATTTGTGCTAGGCCCTGAAAGGGGAGAACAGAAGATTCAATATGGCTTTTCAAACAGAAGGAACAGAGAACAAAAAAGGTTTGAGGAGCAAAAAGAGCATCTGTAACAAAGGAATGGCAAGCAGGTCAGTTTGGTCCAAGTCAAGGACATAGGGAAAATAGAAAGAGTCCCATTTCTACTAGTAGCTAACTAAATGACGTTGGAAAGATGCATAATCTCTTTGAATCTCAATTCCCTCACCTGAAAGATGATGATATAACACCTACTGAGATGAAAGAATTTAGCATAGCATTTGCCTAGCTCAAAGCAGGCCTTTAAGAAATAGTAGTAGTTGTTATCAATATTATCTCTACAGTTGGAATTTTCTAACAGTAAAATAAATACATGGATATAAAGTTAAAAAAGAGAGAAATTGTAAAATATTTAAAAATATATCCATTTACCGTATTTGCCGGCGTATAAGACAATTTTTTGGCCCTGAAAAATATGCCTCCAAGTGGGGGGTCGTCTTATACGCCAGGTACACTTCAGATAGACTGCCCATAGTGCTTGCCCTGTGCCATAGTGGCCTCCCGATGCCCGCCCACTTCATTCCACATACCGTTCAGGCATCA
>NW_006292789.1:191851-194357 GCF_000327345.1 Myotis davidii
ATCTTTCTTCTATCATTGACAGTCCCTCTAGGTTGTGGGCTGCTTGCCTGTGTTCCTGAGAAGCATCTACGGTACCAGTCTATAGAGTGTGTTTTCTTTAGTGAATTACCGGTATGTTTACCGGTAATAAACTTGCACTGTTTTATGTATATGTTTGATTACATACAGCCTTGTGACAGTTTTCCTGCATGTCATAAGCATTTGAATATAAATTAAAATGTTAAAATCAAATCTGATATTGTTTTACCTTTTATTTGGTGTGTGGAAGGTGTGCGGAAGAGGGGGTAGTCTTATACGGCGAGTATATAACAAACTCTGTATTTTGAGTGGAAATGTTAGCGGGTCGTCTTATATGCCCAGTCGTCTTATACGCCGGCAAATACGGTATTCATGAATTATCAAGGGAATTGAGGCACAATTGAGCTTAGCTTTAATCCTCCTATTCCCTGGACTGCATCTATGGGTGACTTAAAATGTGTCAAAGATTGGACAATTCTCTCAATTCTCTTTTCCCTTTTCAATATGTAGACATTGGCAGGAAGCAAACTTTTTCTATTGCATCAAAAAAAATCTTAATCCTGAAATCCTGGTCCAGTCATAACCCATATTCCCTCTGGCCAAACAGTATGCTGTTTCTCAAATAATGGAAACTTCCCATTGCCTGGGGGATGAAGCCTGAGTTCCTTAGTACAACTGGGTTATTTCCAATGGCTGGTTCCTAACTCTTCTCCCACCAAATTGAAGTAACATCTGATAATTCAAGAAAATGCATCTTCCTATTACATAGCTGTAACTCAAATATATTCTTCCCCACCCCAAACATAAAACTGTTAGCTAAAATCAAAGTCTTAAGTATTCTATCAAGTATTCTATAATTAAATTTTTGTATGTATTATGGACAGTACTTGGTTCTTAGTAAGTGCTATCTACATGTTAACTAAAATAAGTAAAATATTTCAACCTTATAAGGAAAGGGCCCATGCTAAATGCTCAATGTCTCCCCTCCCCCTTTTAATTTCTTTTTTCACTTTTTTTATTGTCTAAAGTTTTACATTTGGCTTCTTTTTCCCCAATTGACCCCACCCACCCAACCATTCTCATCCCAGGCAAGCCCCCACCACCTCAGTGCCTGTGTCCATTGGATATGCTAATATGCATGCATACAAGTCTTTTGGTTGCTCTCTAACTACCCCTTCCCCTACCATTTATCTCTAGATCTATTCTTGTTCATCAAATTATGTTGATCATTATATCCCACATATGAGTGAGATCATGTGATATTTATCTTTCTCCAACTGGCTTATTTCAATTAGCATAATGCTCTCCAGTTCCATCCATGCTGTTGCAAATGGTAAAAGTTCATTTTTTATAGCTGCATAATATTCCATTATGTAGATGTATTGCAGTTGTTTTTCTTTTTGTTTTTACTTTTATTTTATTACTTAAAATATTACAAAGAGTAGTACATATGTCTCCTTTTTTCCCCATTGACCTTCTTCCCGGTCTCCCCTACCCCCAGTATCTTGTGTCCATTGGTTATGCTCATATGCATGCATACATGTCCTTTGGTTGATCTCTTACCTCCCCCTAACCCTCCCTATCTTTCCTGTTGTAGTTTGACAGTCTGTTCAATGCTGCTCTGCCTCTGTATCTATTTTTGTTCACCACTTTATGTTCTTTATTATCCATAAGTGAGTGAGATCATGTGGTATTTTTCTTTCATTTACTGTCTTATTTAACTCAGCATGATGCTCTCCAGTTCCATCCATCCTGTTGCAAATGGTAATAATTCATTCTTTTTTACAGCTGTGTAGTATTCCATTGTATAGATGTACCAGAGTTTTTTAATCCACTCATCTGCTGATGGGCACTTAGGCTGTTTCCAAATCTTAGCTATGGTAAATTGTGCTGTGATGAACATAGGGGTGCATATGCCTGTTCTGATTGGTGTTTTTGGTTTCTTGGGTTATAGTCCTAGAAGTGGGATTACTAGATCAAATGGGACTTCCATTTTTTAGCTTTTTGAAGAAACTCCATACTGTTCTCTACAGTTACTGCACCAGTCTGCATTCCCATCAGCAGTGCAGGAAGATTCCTTTTTCTCCACATCCTCGCCAACATTTGCCATTTGTTGATTTGTTGATGATAGCCATTCTGACACGTGTGAGATGGTATCTCGTCTTGATTTGCATCTCTTGGATGTTTAGTGACTTTGAGCTTGTTTTCATATGTCTCTGGGCTTTCTGTATGCCCTCTTTCGAAAACTGTCTATTTAGATCCTTTGCCCATTTTTTGATTGGATCATTTACCTTCCTTTTGTTAAGTTGTATGAGTTATCTGTAAATTTTAGAGATTAAACCCTTATTGGGAATATCATTGGCAAATATGTTCTCCCATGCAGTGGGCTTTCTTGTTGTTTTGTTGATGGTATCTTTTGCTGTGCAGAAGCTTTTTATTTTGATGTGGTCCCATTTGTTTTTCCACAGCTTCTCTTGCCCTCGGAGAA
>NW_006292789.1:194645-212755 GCF_000327345.1 Myotis davidii
GCAGCCAGTGAGTCAGGGTCTTTTTTTCATTCCAGGTGAATTTTTGGAGAATTCGTTCTAGGTCTCTCAAATATGGTGTTGGTATTTTAATAGGGAGTGCACTGAATTTATAGATTGCTTTGGGTAGTATGGACATTTTAAAGATTTTGATTCTGTCAATCCATGAACATGATATGTTCTTCCATTTGTTTATATCTTCCACTATCTATTTTTTCAATGTCCTGTAGTTTTTTTGAGTACAGGACTTTTACCTTCTAAGTTAAGTTTATTCCTAGGTATCTTAATTTTTTTGGTGCACTGGTAAATGGGATTTTTCCCCCCTGCTTATCTTTCTGTGAGTTCATTATTTGTGTATAAAAAGACCATCGAATTCTGGGTGTTATTTTGTATCCTGCTACATTGGCAAATTCATTTAATAGATCCAATAGTTTTTTGATGGAGCTTTTGGGGTTTTCTATGTATAGTATCATGTCATCTGCGAATAAAGACAGTTTTACTTTGTCTTTTCCAGTTTGGATGCCTTTTATTTCTTCATCTTGTCTGATTGCTATGGCTAGCACTTCCAGTACTATGTTCAACGGGAGTGGTGAAGGTGGGCGTCCCTGTCTTGTTCCTGTTTTTAGGGGAAATGAGTTTAGTTTTTGCCCATTGAGTATGATATTGGCTGTATGTTTGTCATAAAGCTTTTATTATGTTGAGGTATGATCCCTCTATTCCCACTTTGCTGAGAGTTTTTATCAAAAAAGGGTGTTGGATTTGGTCAAATGCTTTTTCTGCATAGATTGATATGATTATGTGACTTTTGTCTCTCAGTTTGTTTATGTGATGTTTCACATTTATTGATTTGCGGATATTGAGCCATCCTTGCATCCCTGGAATAAATCCCACTTGGTTATAGTGTATGATCTTTCTAATGCATTGCTGAATCCGATTTGCTAGAATTTTGTTGGGGATTTTAATATCTATGTTATTCAAGGATATTAGCCTATACTTCTGTTTTTTTGTGGTGTCTTTATCTGGTTTTGGGATTAGGATAATGTTGGCTTCATAGAAAGAGCTTAGAAGTGTACCTTCCTCTTGAATTTGTTGGAATAGTCTGAGGAGAATAGGTTTTAGTTCTTTGAATACTTGGTAGAACTCCCCTGTATAGCCATCTGGACCAGGGCTTTTGTTTGCTGGAAGATTTTTGATAACTGCTTCAATTTCTTTAGTAGTTATTGGCCTATTAAGGCTTTTTTATTCTTCCTGATTTTGTTTCGGGAGCTTGTATTTTTGTAAGAATATGTCCATTTCATCTAGGTTGCCCACTTTGTTGGAATAGAGTTGTTCATAGTATTTTTTCCATAATTGTTTGTATTTCTGTGGGATTGGTTGTTATTTCACCTCTTTCATTTCTGATTTTGTTTATTTGGGTCCTCTCTCTTTGTTTCTTGGTGAGCCTGGCTAGAGGTTTATCAATCTTGTTTATCCTTTCAAAGAACCAGCTCTTGGTTTTGTTGATCTTTGTATTGTTTTTTTTTTGTTTGTTTGTTTTTTTTTCTATTTTTGGTCTCTATGTCATTTATCTCTGTTCTGATCTTTATTATTTCCTTCCTCCTGCTTATGCTGGGCTTTATTTGTTGCTATCTTTCTAACTCTTTGAGTTTTAGGGTTAGATAATTTATTACCATCTTTTCTTTTTTTTTGTCTTTTTTCTTTTCTTTCCTTTCCTTTTCTTTTTTTTTAACTAGGCCTGCAGAGCTATGAACTTCCCTCTCAAAACTGCTTTCACTGTGTCCCATAGATTTTGGATTGTTGCTTTCATTGTCATTTGTTGCCATTCATAGATTTTGGATTGTTGTGTTTTCGTTGTCATTTGTTGCCATGATGCTTTTTATTTCTTCCTTGATCTCTTTGATAACCCAATCATTGTTTAATAGCATGTTAGTTAGCCTCCATGTGTTTGATTTTTTTTATTGTAGTTGATTTCTAGTTTTATTCCACTGTGATCTGAGAAGATGCTTGATATGATTTTTTTTATCTTCTTGAATTTTAATATACTTTGTCTGTGCCCCAATATGTGGTCTATCTTTGAAAAATAACCCATGTGCACTTGAGTAGAATGTATATTCTGTGACTTTGGGTGACTTTGGGGTGAAATGTTCTGAAGATGTCAATTAATTACATCTGATCTAGTGAGCCATTCAGGATTGATGTTTCTTTGCTGATTTTTTTGTTTAGAGGATTTGTCCAATGGTGTTAGTGGGGGTGTTAAAGTCCCCTACTATGACTGTATTGCTGTCAATCTCTCCCTTGATATCCTCCAGAAGTTGTTTTAGTTTTTTTTTATGTATTTGGGTGCTCCTGTATTGTGTGCATATATGTTTACCAGAGTTATATCTTCTTGTTGAATTGCTCCCTCTAGTATTATGAAGTGGCCTTCCTTATCTCTGTTTATGGCCTTCACTTTGAGGTCTAATTTTGTTTGGACATAAGAATTGCTACCACAGCTTTTTTTAAAATTTTTTTTCGCCTGAAAAATATGTAGCGCTTCACAAATTTGCATGTCATTCTTGCACAAGGGGCCATGCTAATCTTCTCTATATCGTTCCAATTTTAGTATATGTGCTGCTGAAGCAAGTACTAATTTCTTTTTTATTCATTACCCTAGGACATGCTTAGAGAGAGAGAGAAAGAAAAATGTTGATCTGTCGCCTCTCATATGTGCTCCAAGTGGGAATCTAACCGGTAACCTTTAGGTTCATAGGACAACACTCAACCAACTGAGCCAATCTGTCTGAGCTTTTTCTTCCCATCCCACCCCACCCCCACTTTGAGACTGCCCAGTGCGACCTGGTTTTTGTGAGTTTCTTTTTTTTCAATTGATTACTCCAAAATAGATGTCTTAGAGTAGTCTTTCCCAGCCCAATAATGGAATCAGTATGCAGTTGAGTGAATTATTGGACTAAGATGGAAAAAAGAAGGGAGAAACAAGATATTAAAGAGTAAACATTTGATTGCTAGGATTCTTAGAAATATGCTTTACATAGAAGCTGCATGATGCAAATCGAAGTGTGCTACTTTCTGCACCTGTTATCAAAATCTGTGAAAGGTTGGAATTATTCTCCTATTTTATTCAGTACTCTTTGCTCCTGTTTTGACTATTGAAAAGTATCACAGATGCATATTTGAGGATCATAATACCACCCATTACACAGTAAAGCTCAGTACATTGGCAGTTTACACATTGTCACTGAAGGAGAGAGAAATTGTTAAGCTTTATTCATGTAAGTCTTAGTTTCAGTAAATTCAAAAGGCTCTTTGAGGTTGTTCTAATTTATCTTCTCCCTGTCCAAGAAGCATTGGAACTTTTCCTTTGGAAAGTTACTTTTACTCTCCTTCTCAGAAACTACTCCAAGAAGTTTCTATTCCATTTTTGTTATTCCATAATTTTGTGTTTTCAATTATGTCTATGAGTATTTTAATTGATATTTTCAATAAAAATATGTAGACATATGTATAGCCTAATGGGAGAGACAAGACATTAAAAAATAACTAAAGTAATCATTTTAAATACAGTACTCATGAATACTCATTCTGGACCAGGCACTGTATTGAGTACTGTTCATGTAATAAGAACCACAATAACCCTGTGAGGCAGATATTAGTATTATCCTCATTTTTAGATTACATAATTGGGCGATCGGAGGGAATTGTGAGGATATCAGAACACAACTTAAAATTTGGTCCATTTGAGTCATCCTGGTTTTGCCTCAGTGAGAATGAGAAATAGAAATATCCTTGATATCAAGACAATTCTCTGTGAATGAACCAGAATTCTTTTCAGTGGCTCAGTGAAAATAGACTCTTCTAGAACCAGAGAGTCCCTCCATCCCTACAGAATCAGAGGGCAATACCCTTAGCCTAGAAGGCTTGTTTTGCCATGATGCGGGGCTTGGAAATAGATGTCTTTTCCAATTTCATACTCAAAGCTCTAGGTGCACCACAGATTTTTCTAATTCATCTAGCATTGTGGTTAATTGCACAGACTCTGGAGATAGAGTGCATGAGTTTATAACACAGCTCTTGTTTTTTTGTTGTTGTTGTGTGTCCTTAGCAGTTACCTACTTTCTCTGTGCCTCAGATTCTTCATTTGTAGAATAGGGTTTATAATGGTTCCTATCTTATATGTTTGTTGCAAAAGCTAGGATATGCCTGGCTGGGAGTAGGTACTCAATAAATGGTATCTGTTATTTTACATACCTTACTAAGGAATGGTTCTCACTTTTCCTTGAACTTCTTTTGATTTCCAGACTCTATCATTTTGTAGGAGTAACTAAACTCCATGTGTAACTATAATGTGTTTTCTCTACAAACCACTAAAGCAACCATGCTTAGTTGGTACAGTCTGCCGTCTTCCTTTACATTTTGCCACCTTCATATTTTATTTGGATTCACTTGTATTTCTGCCATTAAGTAGTCTATTTGCCTGGTTCATGCAAGTAAATACTCAGAAAGAATGATGAGTTCATTTAGAAAGAACACCCATTTGAATTTCATACTCCACAACTGTCCCGTAATTGAGAATCACTGAAGAATCTTCCGTACAAGATACTGTAGAATGTGGGAGGAGTGTCCATTAATGAGTCACAAGAATCATGTAAAGATTCTCTTTATTCCACAAATATTTTGAAAGACTACTATACCACAGACTCTCTGAAAGACACTGGGGATACAGTAATGAAAAAAATATTCTTGCCATTTAGAATTTTGTACTCTAGTGGGGTACAAGTTAGTTAGCAAATGAATAGAACAGAGTGTGGCAAGTTCTATAATGAAAATAAGCAAAGGCACTGTGGGCAATCTGGAGGAGGTCCTAGTCCAGACTCCTGTTAAAAGCTGTTCAGCTTAGAGAATGAGCAAAGCCCCTCACAGAGCACTGATTCAGGCCCACCTCCCCTCAATCTTGCAATATTGTAGTAGCCTTGCAACTATTCTTCATGATTCTACCAACTACAATCCATTTTTTGGCAGAATTGTGGTGAATTTATCAAAAAGATATTGGCAAACAAAAATGATAAAATCAAACCATACAAAGCAGCATGTTTGTCAAAATTGAATTATTTCCTATAATTGTGCAACTATATGCACACAAAGATATCTACAGATACATGCAGACACATACACACAAAGTTAATTTTGTGTACCCTGAGGCAATTTTGGAATGTGTTCATGTGCTTTTATGCATTTCTGGTCATTTATCCTTCTTATAAAAATATTTTGGGTAATTTTTATAAATGATGGGAAAATTTTGCAGTTGTCATTATATTTGTTAATATAATTTATTCATATTTGAATTAACAAAATTTAATTCATTTTCCAATTATACCAGCTCTACATATTTTATAATGTTGCTTGAATTTTAAAATTTTTACCTCTGGCTCTAAATGAATTGTCAGGAAATAAAGTGGTCAAAAGCAATGTTACCATCAGCTAGTTCATTTATTAATTACTTCTATTCATCTCAAGGTGATTGTAGAGAATGTTTGCCATTATCACAATATTTGTTTCTATTTTCTAGGTAATTTGTCTTTATTAAATTTGAGTTATTTATATTTAGTCAGGGAGGTTTGCTTTGCCTATTTAGTATTTTAAACCATTGTAAATTGTTTTTTTTTAATTTTGATTTTAAATAGCGTTAATAGTCTTCATAACAAAGAAAAACAAAAAGACATTTTCTAGTTGGAATAAGAGTTTCAGTAACTTGGTTCTGGGATAGTTTTGAAACAGGCATTACATTCCTAAGTGTTGGTTTAGCATTCACATCAAAATATAAAATATAGAGATGATAAATTAGTTCTGTATATCTCTTTTTATTTGTTCATCCTTACAATAGCAATAGGCATTTTACATCTTTGACTGTACTTAATTAGATGCACTACTCCCTTAGATTGGCCAATCATAGTGAATAGAGATAATCTAGATAGGATCTGATAAATACTGCCCCAACTGCTACCTGGCAACATCCACTTTTCTGGCAATTCATTGTGTCAGCTTATCTGCCATTTCAACCACTTGTTTTCAAACAAAAATTTATATTTCTTTTCTGCTATCCCCAGAGTTCACAACTTAAAACCTGTCACCAACACTATTTCTTGCTCAAAAAATCTACGACCGCATTCGCAGGATAAATTGCATTTTTTTGGCTTCACATTCAGTATTGAGTGCATAAGAGATACTCAATTACTTTTGTTGGTCATAGATAATAGGTTTTAGTGTGCTTAACATATGGTAGTCACTGTACTAAGTACTTTTCATGGATTATGTTATTCAATACAACAAAGTGACTCTATGTGGCAGGTTCTATTATTACTCTCCCTTTTCAGATAAAGAAATGGGAACTCAATGAGGCTAATAACCACCCCAAGGATACCTTGAATAGGAACCATCCTCTCTTAGAGTTTCATTATTTACATTACTTTCTATTATATATTACCAGTTACTATATCCTCTATTTTACTTTCTCTCTCTAAATTTGTCTATTCTAGGTACCTCACATAAGTGGAGTGATATAATATGTGTCCTTGCATGTCTGATATATTTCAATTTTTTCCTTTTTGAGGCTGAATAATATTCCATTGTATGTATAGACCACATTTTGTTTATTCATTCATCAATTGATAGACATTTTGGTTGTTCCTACCTTTTGAATAATCCTGCTATGAACATTGATATAAAAGTATCTGTTTGACTTCCTGCTTTTAATTCTTTTGGATACATAATTAGGAGTAAAAATGTTCATTTATATTATAATTCGATTTTTAATTTTTTGAGGAACATTCATACTGTTTTCCACAACAGCTGCACCATTTTACATTCCCACCACAATGCACAAAGGTTTCAAATTCTCTATATCCTCTCTTATATTTGTCATTTTCTCTTGGTGTGGTATGGCATTCTAATTGGTGTGGTATGGCATTTCATGATGGCTTTGATTTGCATTTCCATAATTATTAGTGATGGTGAGCCTATTTACGTGTGCTTATTGAACGTTTACATATCACCTTTGAAAAATCTTTGTCCATTTGCCCATTTTAAAAACTATCTGTGTGTTTTTGTTGTTGTTGGGTTTTAATTCTTTAATACAAATATTTAAGGAGTAATATATATATTACTGTGTTAGACAGTAATAAAATATATTTAAAAATATATCACTGTGTTAGACACTGTGAGGGATGAAAAGTAAGACAGTTCTGACCCTTAAGGCATAGTAACAGTGGACACTTAAGTTAAATATACAAAGAATAAATAGCTGAGAACAAGAAGTGTCCAAAGAGATATTGGCACAGTAGAGAAGGAGACAGAACATCTCTTTCAAGTGTTTTTAGAAGTAGTCAAATAAGCCTGCATGAAATCCATCAGACTGGAGATGAATTTTAATGGATGGATTATATTTAAACAGGCACAGGCAGGGGAGGGAGAAGGACATTCAGGTATAAGATGTGGCATGATAAAAACAAGGATGTAGTAAAGCTCTTGTCAAATTTGTGCATCAACTATTTCAGTTTATTCACAAAGTTGGGTAAGGTTTTACTGCAGAAGGCCTTGAATATCATGGTAACAAATTTCTAACTACTTTGATAAGCAATAAGGAACTTGTGGAAATTTTGGAGAAAGAGATATGAAGAGGCTGGGTCTTAAATAATATTTCCTCCATTTTCAAGCTTTTGTTTAGCTGGATGTCATTAGCCTCTAACAGATATTTTACACATATCCAGCATCCAATAAAAGACTGATTGGTAGTACAGAACCCTAAGCACCAGTCATTTTCTGATGTGTTTTTTAATAGAATTTTGAATAGTCTGACTCTCTATACAATTACTTTGTCAAAGCTACCAATGCTTTTCTGGAATAATTAATGGTTTCGCTCAGTGGATAGAGAATTGGACTTTGGACTGAATAGTCCCGGGTTCGATTCTGGTCAAGGGCATGTACCTTGGCTGCATGCACATCCCCAGTAGGGGTTGTGCAGGAGGCAGCTGATCAATGTTTCTTGCTCATCAATGTTTCTAGCTCTCTATCCCTCTCCCTTCCTCTCTGTAAAGAATCAATAAAATATATTTAAAAAGAAAAAAATGGGACCATTGCAAATAGAACACAGGACTTCAAACCAGCCCTCAATCATTTTCTGGCAAGAGGTATGAAACCCTAGTTGGTTCCAGCCTACATTCTGTGATTCAGTCCTGTGCTGGTAAATGTGAATAGTGTGGTGTTTTTTGTTTGTTTGTTTTTTTTCAAAAAATACACAATTCACACAGAAATCCACATAGAGAGAAGGAAATTTTTCTTACAGTCATCAGATTGAATAACATAATTTCTTCCTTCACATAAGAATAGTGTTTGTAGTTTCTAAGATCAACAGAAAGTAAGGAATTGGTGAGCTTATTTAGTGCTTAACAATGGCTTCAGCTTCATAGCATTCAGGAATAAAGCACAAAGTTATTTTCACATGTCTGTATCAAATTAAAACAACTCAGATTCACTCTAAAGTGTCAATATTTTTACCACATAAAGATGTTATTTAGAAAAAGCAAAAATAAAAGGAAACATATTCAGAAGTTGCAATACATTGTTGTAAATAGCTAAGCATGAAGAGTACTTAAAATGGCCAGGCATGGTGCTAGATATATTTGTCCCCATATTCCCAAGGGTTAGATGATAGTCTCCTCAAATTATAGGTGAGGCCACAGTTAGGTTATGTGGTAGTCAGTCTCAACTAATGACTGATTCCAGAATCTATTGCTTAATACAATGTTTACTTTTTTATTCCTGTGACAGTTTAATTTGGTCAATAGGGGGACTCCAGACCACACAGTCATTGAGGAACTCTGAGTCCTTTCATTAAGAGATTTTACCCTCTTACAGAGCCTTGGATTTCTCTACTTGATCTTATGCACCCAACTGGCAGATGATGAAAGGGAAAATCATGGATGATGGCTGGAGTGCTAGACATCCATCTACTTTAATAAACATTCCATTAGCCAAAACTCAATCATATGGACCCACCTAATTTCAAGTGGGCCAAGAATTGTGTCTGATGATGTGTCAAGAAACAGAGAATGAAAGCGGATTCTAGTGAGTACAAAAATGTTATACTAAGTCTTTTGATTGCCAAATTTCTTTTCAATTTCCTTCCCACACATACTAGTACAACACATTAACTATATACTCCTTCCACATGCAGATAATAGCCAAAAGCCCCATCAAGTTATTGCATCCATCTCAGGTGAGGTGAGATAGTCCTTTCCTTCAGGTCCAGACATGGTTCCACTTGGCTCTGTGCTTTATGAAGTAAGAAGAGAAATCACCCATTACCCATACCAATACAACTCAAGATAAAATGGCACTATCTAGCAGTTGTTTTCTTTTTATTTATGAACAAGTAAACATACTTAGAGAAGGCACATGACTTCCTTTGAGGTAGAATTGGATAAAGAACCCAGGTCTGCTGACTCTTAGTATAATGTTAAAGGTTATATTACTTCTCTCTGTATTTGGAGCCAGTAGTTAAAATGTATTCCATTAATATGAGTCATTGAATAGGAAGAGAGCTTTAGGATCTAATTCAATCACCCATCTAATGTGCAATCTCCTGCTACTTGCCTAGTGTATCTGTCCACTAAAAGTTCACTCAACACCCTAACCGGTTTGGCTCAGTGGATAGAGCATCGGCCTGCAGACCGAAAGGTCCCAGGTTTGATTCCGGTCAAGGGCATGTACCTTGGTTGCCAGCACATCCCCAGTGGCGGGTGTGCAGGAGGCAGCTGATTGATGTTTCTAACTCTCTATCCCTCTCCCTTCCTCTCTGTAAAAAATCAATAAAATATATTAAAAAATAATAAAATAAAAGTTCACTCAAGTCATCATAAGACCTCCTTGTAAAAGGAAGACAGATATTTGAGGCCCAATAAAGTTAGAGTTTGGGCCATAAAAGGCTTTTCTGATTCTGTCAGGATCTCAGTCTGCTTGTGATAATGGAAACACCATAAGGAATGATATCAACTATAATAGCAATAACTAGTAGGATTTACTTAGACTCACTGTTTATTCAGCACCGGGAAAGTACATTATATAAATTATTTTAAGAAATCTTGACAAATCCCCATGAAAATTGTACTATTATTGTTCCCAGTTTACAGATATGGAAACTGAGACTTAGTGTAAAGCCTCTTGCCAAAGTTACTCAGCTAGGAATTAGTCCAGTCAGATTTCAACACAGGCCTATCTTTCACTGAAGCTCATGCTTCTATGTACCTATGGCAGTTATGAATTTCATTGTAGCTTGGTGTCTGCCTTAAGAAATGCAGTAGTGCTGGCTAGGGGTGATAACATGACATTTGTCTGATGTTTCCGTAGGACACGGGGGAAGAAATGAGGGGCAAAACACTGCTGCTGAGTGCTGATGCCTTAAAAGTACAGAACTGGTTATATTCATCTTGGTGTCACAATCACTAATAATTAATGTAGGGTCAGACTTTTTGAAAATTTCAGTGTGTAGTGTTCGAGTTGAAATTACAATTTACCCAACATACCTTGGAGAGGAATTCCATTCCTCTGTCAGTGATAGCATGCTTGGTCCTTTCTCATGTTTTATGCTGTAATGGTTAAAGATGGGGTACACTGGTAGTAAGATGACTCAAAATAGCATCTTTTCTGATACAGAAGCTTCAACTGTGTTTCCAAAAGTTGGATAATAGCAGGTGATGCAAATGTATGCACATGTATTCCCTTCAAATAATTTTCTATCAGTAAACATAATTCTTAGGTTGTATGTATTCAGAGATTTTTCATTTGAACTTTAACACAAATAGAGTGGAACAATCTAAACACAGCATTCTTTATTTCTGAAAGTCCCTGGAGCTCACAAATATATGACAATTAGATTCATCCCCACTTCTGAAAAATCTAAATTTATTGGGAAGGATTTTAAAAGAGAAAGGATGTAGAGCAGATGGCAGAGCAGGAGTGAAAGATTCTGCATGCAATTCTTCTGTCTGTTTCTATCACTCACTAGGCTCTAGTCACGCTGGCTTTTCCATTTTATGAACACACACTGAGATCACACATGCCTCAATTGGTGTCACCTCAGGACCCTTACCTCTTCTGTTCCTTTTGACTGGGGTGTTCAACCTTCACATCCTTGTATAGCTGAGTCCTCCTATTCTACTGGAAGAGAATTCTAGGACCAGCAAGTGTCAAAGACCTTGGTATATTTCCTATTCTATTAAAGCTGGTTTTGACCACCTGGGAATATTTGACAATGTATGAAGTCATTTTTGTTTGTAACGACTAGGGTTAATTTCTGTGCTTCTTGTGGATGGGGGACAGGAATTCTGCTTAGCCCTGGTCAGTGTGGGTCAGTGGTTAGAGTGTGGGCCATGCATTGAAGGACCAGGTGTTGGATTTCTGGTAAAAGGCACATGCATGGTTACAGGTTCAAAGCCTGGCCTGGGTCTGGGTGCATGCAGGAAGCAACTAATCAAAGTGTCTTTCTCACATTGATACCAATCTCTCTCTCTATCTCTCTCTCTCTCTCTCTCTCTCTCTCTCTCTCTCTCTCTCTCTCCTTCTCTCCCTTCCACTCTCTCTAAAAATAAATGTAAAAAATGTTCTGGGGTTCCCTAGCCTGTTTGCCTCGGTGGTTAAGAGCATTGGATTCTGGTCAAGGGCATGTACCTCGGTTTCAGGCTCAATCTCTGCCCCGGTCCTGTGTAGGAGGAATACAATGCATGTGTCTCTCTCACATCAATGTTTTTCTCTCTCGATCTCTCCCCTTCCCTTCCACTCTCTCTAAAAAAAAATCAATGGAAAGAAAATATCCTCGTGAGGATTAACAAAAACAAAAAATATATAGCCTGGGGTAAGAATTAACAACAACAAAAAAGTAAGAATTCTGCTGAGCATTTTACAATGCACAGGACAGCCCATTATAAGAAATAATAAATTACCCAACCCCAAATCTCAATAGTGCCAGAGCTGAGAAAAACTCTGGTGTAAGCTGTAAAGTTCATGAGAGTTGGAATTGTGTCTGCTGTATTCATTATTATGAATAGTGCCTGGCACAATGAGCATGTGTGGACTGAATAAATAAATGGATAGGTAAAGATAAAGAAAGGTGAAAAAAGAATACCTGAGTCTAAATACTGTCCTTGTGTTAGGCAAGTGTTAAGACAGGCTGTTCTGTTATGTGCTGCTGTGCTCTAAGATGACAAGTGAGTTCAAGGCTGCATATCCCCAAAGAATGGGAGTAGGTTAAGGCCAAACTCTAGGTGCACGAGGTCAGACAACTGTAGTCATGAAAAAATAAGCTGGCAAAATAAAGTTTCCACACTGTTTTTCATCTTACAGATCCTTGTTATTCAGCAATTCTATGGCATGGTTTTGGAAACATTAATAGAGACAAGAGAGTTGATGAAATTATGAGATAAATCAAAGTATGTAATTAGTCAAGTGTGAATTCTTACATGGCACTTGTGTACACACCCAGGTATCCATATACCGAGTGGGGCAAAGTAGATTCACAGTTGTGAGTATGTGAAACACAGAGTTCATTCTTGTATTATTATTTATCAATTATTGTGTTATTTTCCATGCAAACAACTGCTAACCTACTTTGCCCCACCCTGTACTCATACTGTTTTGTTTCCCTTAATTGTGATCATGCTATATGGTCAGTTTTATGACTGTACAATTTACTTAACATTACATGGTGACCTTTACATATCAATGTTTATCTACACTAATAAAAGACAAAGATGCTAATTGACCATTCCTTCGCTATACCCTAAGCCACCCACTAGTCAATCAGAGAGACTATATGCAAATTAACCCAACCAAGATGGTGGTGGGCAGCCACGGAGCTGGAGCAAGCAGGAGGCTTGGTTGCCCGGGTGATGGAGGAAGCCAAGCTTCCCGCCAGCCCTGAGCCAGCCGAGGCCTTTGCTCATGGCAAGAAAGTTTCAATTATAAAAGACAAATAAATCCAATACCTGCTTCCAGCCAGCCTCCACTGGGAGCTTGGGTGGCTGGGGGTTGTGGCCAGCCTGCAAACAGCCATCAGCCCCTCACCCAGCATGGCCACACCTGCATGGGGTGAGGGTCCCGCTGGGGGGCTTAGCCAGCCTGAAAACGGTCCACAGGCCCTCACCAAGACTAGCCAGGAACCCTAGCAGGACTCCCCATTCTGAAGGGGCTATGGCCAGCCTGCAAACGGCCCTTTCATCAAGAAAATAAGACGTGGGCTCTTAAGTCTACCTTTATCTTCATGAAAAAGTGTAGAGGTCTCTGCTTTACATGCTACCATGTATACTTTCTAGGAGAGGGACCTGACCCCCCTGATTTTATACCAAAAATAAGAGAAAGTGGCATTATCAATGGGTGAACAAAAAGATTACTAGGTCACCAAGCAGTCAGAATTAATACATCATTTTTGTTCATTTGCTTTGTTTGTTTTACTTAAGTCATTTAAAAAAAAATCTTCACCCGAGGATATGTTTTATTTCTTTTAGAGAGAGAGGAAGGGAGAGGAAGAGAGAGAGAAATATTGATGTAGAGAGAAACATGGATTGGTTGCCTTCCATAAGTGCCCTGACTGGTGATCCAACCTGCAAGCTGGCTATGTGCTCTAACCAGGAATCAAACCTGAGACCCTTTGATACAAGGGACGATGCTCCAACAAACTGAGACATACTGACTAGGGCTACTTTAATATATTAATGACTGAATAATATTTCCTGGTATACATGTTTCATACTTTGCTTTAGCAATCCCTTAGTGAACACTTAGGTTGTTTTCTATTTTTCATTTTTACAAATATGCTTTTTGCTGACTCTTGGTCCCTGGCCTTTTAGAAAACTTAATTTGCTATACTGTATGCATTTATTCAGTCTAATCCAATAATTTTTTGGTCAATGCAGGTATCATATTTGTGCCTCTCTTGGGTAAATAATTAAAGATTTTCCTCCTTCTTTCCTTTCCTTCCAATTTCTTCCTCCTAGGGGTGATATGCATGGCAGGGTGGGGTGGGGTGACCTTACATATAATTCTGACATCAGAGAAAAAACACATATCATCTGATTGCTGTTATTTTGATATTGCACATTCATCCTTATTTTGTGGTTTATAGTTAATTGTCATTCTTTTTTTAAAAATCTTTATTGTTGAAAGTATTACATATTTCCCCCTGATTTCCCCATTGACCCCTTCAACCTATCCCCACCCCCCACCCCAAGCCTTCACCACCCTATTGCCTGTGTACATGGGTTATGCATATATGCATACAAGTTCTTTGGTTGATGTCTTCCCTCCCACCCACCAACCCCCGCCTTCTCTCTGAGATTCAACAGTCATTTTTCTTGTCATATTTTATAAAGTTGTAATGAACACTGAATTAATGAATACTAAACACTACTCCTAGAGGAAATAGGGATAGAAAATAAATGATAGATAGATAGATAGATAGATAGATACATATCTCACATAGATTATAATTTAAAATTGTAAAATTAATTCAACTTGGTAGTTTCTATTTTCTTTAACATATTTTTACAAATGAGTAATCAAGGTTCAAAAGTATTAAGTAACTTGCTAGAACCTTCCCAGCTAAGAAGTGCTGGAGTTGGGATTCAAACCTTATCCAACTGACCCCAAAGCTGGAGCTTCTTGCACTACACTGCACTGGCCCCTGATGTCTTCATTTTCTGGTCATCTCTGTATGAGAGCTGAAATGAGAAAACAGAGCATCTCTTTGTTCAATGTCAATAGAGAGCATGAGGGTAAGGCAACTCAAAATTTTGGCTATTCCACATATCTGCTAATGACCAGGAAAATGCTACAAGTATTTCTTAGCAAGTAGGCAAATTCACAAATACAAAATCCATAAATAATAAAGAGCAACTGTATCTCCATTAATATGTATTCTCTGGTTAATTGGAAACTCAAAGCTTAGAATTCAATTCATTGTTCTATTAGGGTTGTTCTGGGAGCTCCTCTTAGCACTAGGAACTTCAGACTTTGGATCTACTTGGTAAAGATTAATATGAATAGTCAAGGTTATGACTTATAACCTTTTCTTCCCAAAAACATGAATAATGCCTTTGTTTTCTATATATTAAATGTGAAGGTTGAATGAGGTGACATATAAGATCATTTCTATATATATGTATAATATTTTGTGTTTGCTATAACAAATTATCACAAACTTGATGGTTTAAAACAACAGAAATTATTCTCTTATAATTCCACTAGCCAGAAGTCCAAACTCAGTATTAGTGGGCTGAAATCAAAGTGCTGGAAGGGTCATATCGCTTCCTTAGGCTCTAGGAAAGAATTCATTCCTTATCTTTTCTACCTTCTGATAGCTGCCAACAATCACTGGTTTGTGGACACATTGTGTCAATCTTCAAGGTTAACATCTTCAAATCTCTCTCTGCTGCATCTTCACAAATCTTACTTTCTGCTTTAGGTATATGCCTAATTTCTCTCTTCTTCCTTCTTATGATGTATGTGATACCATTTAGGGACCACCTGGAAAATCCAGGATAACCTGCCCATCTCAATATTTTTATTTTAACTTAATTACATCTTCAAGGAAACATTTTCTTTATGAGGAAATATTTAGATTCCAGAGATTGGGACCTGATGTATCTTGGTGAGCATTATTTGATTGAGCCAATTGTAGTAACCATCATGACTTTTATGTCTCTTGACAAAGTTAAAGATGAGGCCCTGGAAGCCAACAGAAAGTGTATGGTCCATGGTGATTCTACACATATTTCTATTCACATGAGCTATCAGACTTGGTCTTTACCTGAAGTTATGGAGCTTTATCTAGGTGGGTTGTGGTCATTATAAATGATATCAGTGTGTTTCAGATAAGATTTAGTGTATAGTTGGGTTATGCTCTTGTCAACAAGCTGATTAACATGCAAGGCATCCTTATGGGAAGACCTGATAACAGCAATTCCTCTAAAGCAGTGGTTCTCAACCTGTGGGTCACGACCCCTTTGGGGATCAAACGACCCTTTCACAGGGGTCGCCTAAGACCATCGGAAAACACATATATAATTACATATTGTTTTGGTGATTAATCACTATGCTTTAATTATGTTCAATTTGTAACAATGAAAATACATCCTGCATATCAGATATTTACATTACAATTCATAACAGTAGCAAAATTACAGTTATGAAGTAGCAACAAAAATAATTTTATGGTTGGGGGTCACCACAACATGAGGAACTGTATTAAAGGGTCGCAGCATTAGGAAGGTTGAGAACCACTGCTCTGAAGTCATCTGACAGTGAGTTTTCACCTGCTACAGATTCCCCAGGGCAAATGTCTCAGAGAAGTGATATAACAACTCTAGCTCCCACAATTAAAGTGAAGTCTGTTGTAGTATATTAACATGTTAATAGGCCAAAAAACTGATACTACATTGGTCTAACATTAATTAACAAAATAAACTGATGAATGGAGAGGATCCAGAGACATTGAAGCATGGAACAGAGTGAGGAATATCATAGGGAAGGTGGGGGGGAGTGGATGGGTGGGATTGTAATTCAACAATATTGTGTCAGAGGGCTTAGAAGCCATATTCAGGCATTTTCATCTAATAGACTTTCACTGTTATAGCAGAATGAATTGACAAGTTCTTTCAATTCAAGAAATTGCTTGCTACCTAATAGCTTGAGAGAACAATGTCATTAAACTGATAGCAGGCAAGCATTTCTTCAAAAGACAATTCAGCAGAATAAATAAGAGTTTATCTTGTCCTATGTCTGAGAAAAATATACATACAAAAATATTAAAATTTCCAATGACTCCAGATCTAAGCTCTCTTGGGATTGGATTAAAGCCAATAGCCATGTCCCCATTCTTCTACTCGCTTGCCCAAATAGCTTGTTCTTTGGGTCCCAATTAGCCCTCACACAAAATGGTATCATTGAACTAGATGTTATCTAAATATCCTTTAATTGAAAGAGCTGGCTTTATGAAATCTAAAAATGATTATAGCCCCTTTTCCCCCGCTGCCGGTAAGGTGCTCGGTTCTTCCGAGGGAGCTAAGGCCGCATTGGGGTGAGGCCCTCACTTCATCCGGCGACTAGCACCGCTCCCGGCAGCGCTCGCCCAGAACTCACCCTCGCCATGGCCTAGGTTCAGAGCTTGCCTGCATCTACTCAGCCCTGATCCTGCACCACGATGAGGTGACTGTGACGGAGGATAAGATCAATCATTAAAGCAGCCGGTGTGAACGTTGAGCCTTTCTGGCCAGGCTTGTTTGCAAAGGCTCTAGCCAATGTCAACATTGGGAGTCTCATCTGCAATGTAGGGGCTGGTGGACCTGCCCCTGCAGCTAGTGCTGCACCAGCAGGAGGTCCTGCCCCCTCCACCACTGCTGCCCCAGCTGAGAAGAAAGGGGAAGCAAAGAAAGAAGAATCTGAGGAGTCTGATGATGACATGGGCTTTGGCCTTTTTGACTAAACTGGCTCTTTTGTAACACGGCCAATAAAAGCTGACCTCTGTTGCTAAAAAAAAAAAAATAATAATGATTATAATAAGCTATAGCAGGATACTGATTATCTGGATGAAATGTAAAAAAAAAAAAATGATAACTCTCCAGTCCTGAACTTAGGTCCAAAAAGCAAACTAAACACCTACAAAATGTGGGGAACACAGCTTAATATTGATGAATGGAGTTGATGGGAGGACCTTTTAAGACTGGAAAAATCACAAGGGGTCACTATATTGTGCAGCCACTGAAATATTTCTTCACATTCTTCAGATATACCACTTCAGAATTATGTTATCTAGATTGAAAGAGCACTCGTATGACCATGTTGGTTTGACAATAGGCATCTGAGATGGACAATTGGCTAGAGAACAGAAGACTCCAAGAGAATGTGAATTATATCTTTAAATATGTTAAGTGATTTTTGCCCTTCAGTATTTGCCCTTTCCAACTTTCTTCACTCTATTGCACTCTGGATTCTGATAGGATTCATCCAATGAGAGGAACCAGGAAGAGATTGCTAGGGAGGAGTTGGGAAAGTCAGCATATATATATATATAT
>NW_006292789.1:212868-214265 GCF_000327345.1 Myotis davidii
TGAAGGTCATAGCTCCTGTTGAGCTTCATTCTCTTAGAGGTACATTTCTCTTTAGAATCCTTCCTCTTATCCCCTTTGCAACTTGTTAGCCCCTGGGTTCTTCAACTCAGTTTTAGTCTACCTCCTTAAAAATAGTCTAGTTATTAAACTTTTTAATTATATATTTGAGTATGCCATCTGCTTCCTACCAGTATCCTGATGAATATGTGTCTAAATGTAGAAAACAGACTAAACTGTGGTACCAGAGGAAAGTGCTAACATTAAAAGATGGAACATGTGAGGAGAAATATTTTGATTCAGTATTTCTACTACAAGAGCTCTCTTAAAAGGAGTGATTTCCTCAAAAAGCAGAGAGCCACTATCAATGGAGGTGCTCAAGCAAAATACCAGAATTTTTGTGAGGAGGAAGAGAATGAGCGTAAATGGGAGTTTAAAATAGATAACCTTTTTATTTTTGTTAATCCTCACTGAGGATTTTTTCCCCCCAAGAATATTTTTTCCATTGATTTCTGGAGAGAGTAGGAAGGAGGAAAGGAGGAGGAGATACATGCATGTGCATGTGTGTGCGCACACACACACACACACACACACACACACACACAAACACATTAATTGATTACCTCCCACACATGCCCCAACAGGGTCCCTGGATGGAACCTGCAACTCTGGTACTTGCCCTCCCCATTTTTATCCACCACCGTGGATGTGGGACCAGCACTCTGTGTTTATGTCTTTCCTATCAGTCTTCATGCAGCTTCTTCAATTTTGTAGTTGTAGGTCTGCCTTTCAGTTCAATTTCAGGTGGTTCTGAATGATGGTTGTTCTGTAGTTTAGTTGTAATTTTGATGTGATTGTGGAAGGAAGAAGGTACTGCATTTACCTACCACCATATTTACAGGAAGTCACCATTGGTTGATTCTTGTATATGCCCTGATGGGGGATTGAACCTGAAGCACCTTAGCATATTGGAATGATGCTCTAATCAACCGAGCTACCTGGGCTAACTATAGTCAAATAATTTATGACAAAGGAGCGAAGAATACAAAATGGGGAAAAGATATTCTCTTCAATAAATGGTGCTGGGAAAGAGTTTAAAATAGATAACCTTTTTATTTTTGTTAATCCTCACTGAGGATTTTTTCCCCCCAAGAATATTTTTTCCATTGATTTCTGGAGAGAGTAGGAAGGAGGAAAGGAGGAGGAGATACATGCATGTGCATGTGTGTGCGCACACACACACACACACACACACACACACACACAAACACATTAATTGATTACCTCCCACACATGCCCCAACAGGGTCCCTGGATGGAACCTGCAACTCTGGTACTTGCCCTCCCCATTTTTATCCACCACCGTGGATGTGGGACCAGCACTCTGTGTTTATGTCTTTC
>NW_006292789.1:214568-216793 GCF_000327345.1 Myotis davidii
AAATGGGGAAAAGATATTCTCTTCAATAAATGTTGCTGGGAAAACTGGATTGCCACTGCAAAAAAATGAAACTAGACTTTTATCTTACACCACTCACAAATATTAACTCAAATTAAATTAAATATTTAAGAATATTTTTATTGATTTCAGAGAGGAAGGGAGAGGGAGAAAGAGAGAGAAATATCAATGATAAGAGAGAATCATTGATTGGCTTCCTCCTGAACACCCCCTACTGGGGATGGAACCTGCAACCCTGGCATGTGTCCTAACCAGGAATTGAACCATGGCCTCCTGTTTCATAGGTCGATGCTCAACCACTGAGCCACATCAGCCAGGCAAATTACTATATAAATGTAAGACTTTAAATTATAAAACTCCTAGAAAAATACATAGCAGACAAAGAACTCTTTGACATAATTTTGGCAATAGCTTTTTGGATATGACACTAAAAGTTCACTTAACAAATGCAAAAATAAACAAGTGGGACTGCATCAAACTAAAAATTTTATGAACATCAAAAGAAACCATCAGCAAAATAAAAAGGCCATTTACAGAAATGGGAGACAATATTTGCAAACCATATATCAGATATGGGATAAATATACAACATATATAAGGAACTTATATGATTCAATAGCAGAAATAAAACCAACAAAAAAAGCACAAAACAAAAAAAAAAATCCGATTTAAAATGGGAAAGGACCTGAATAGACATTTTTTGAAAAAAGTCATACAAATGGCCAATAAGTACATGAAAATGTGTTCAAAATCATTACTCATCATGGGAGAGGAATTCTAAACCACAATGAGGTATCACCTCACACCTTTTTATATGGCTATGAGCAAAAAGTCATGAGCTAAGTGCTGGTGAGGATACACAAAAGAGTGAACCCTTGTGTATTGTCGATGGAAATATAAATTGGTATAGTTATTATGAAAAACATATGGATGTTCCTCTGAAAATTAAAAATAGAATTATATGATCCAGCAATTCCCCTTCTGGGTATATATGCAAAAGAGATGAAAACAGGATATCCAAGAGATATGTGCACCCCAGTGTTCATTGTAACATTATTCACAATATCCAAGATTATATTGGTGGGCTATATTGGCATACAATGGATTATATTGTCCATTGAGATACACTGGATGAATGGGAAAAGATGTGTGTGTATTAAAATATATATTAATATATATATATAACACAATGGAATATTATTCAGCCACGAGAAAGAAGGAGATCCTGGCATTTGCAACACATGGAAGGACCTTGAGGGCATTATGAGAAGTGAAAGAAGTCAGATAAAGAAATATTGTATGATATCACTTGTATATGGAAACTAAAAAAGCCAAACTTATGGAAGGAGAGAGTAGAGTGGTGGTTACCAGAGGCTGGGAGGGGGGAATTAAGCAATTATTGGTCGAGTGTCTGCCCCCGGGTGGTCAGTGTGTATCATCTGTGCCAGCCGGTCAGACGGTTGGATGGTCACTTAGCCTTTTATATATATACTGGAGGCCTGTTGCACAAAAAGATTCGTGCAATAGGCTTTCCCTTCCCCTGGCTGCCGGCACTAGTTTTCCTCTGGCACCTGGGACCTAGGCCTTCACTCTGGACGGAGCCACCTTCAGTCTTCACTCCGCCGCATTGTGCCTATATGCAAATTAACCTCAATCTTTGTTGGTGGTTAATTTGCATATCTCACTGATTAGCCAATGGGAGGCATAACGAAGGTACAGCCAATTACCATGTTTGTCTATTATTAGATAGGATATATATATATATATATGTATATATATATGGAAGAAGTTAAGTCAATATATCAAAGAGATATCTGCATTCCCTTGTTTATTGAAGTATTATTCACCATATCCATGATACAGAAACAACCCAAATTTCCTTTGGCTGATGAATAAATAAAGATAATTACATATCCTATCTAATAATAGACAAACATGGTAATTAACCGTAACTCTGACATGCTTCCCATTGGCTAATCAGGGCGATATACAAATTAACTGCCAACCAAGGTGGTGGCCGGCAGCCAGCCAGCTGAAGTGAACAGGAGGCTTGCTTGCTCCAGCGATGGAGGAAGCCAAGGTTCCCCGCCTGTCCTGGCCTGGCTCTGAGCTCTGGAAGCAACAATGTTTCAATTATAGAAGGTAAATAAATCCCAGAATTAAAAAAAAAGTTAAAAAGGAGAGGCTGGGAGCTTCAGTCACCCGCA
>NW_006292789.1:217408-218723 GCF_000327345.1 Myotis davidii
GAATGGTCACTATGACACACACTGGCCAGCAGGGGGCAGACGCTCAATGCAGGAGCTGCCCTCTGGTGGTCAGGGTGCTCTCACATGGGAGGAGCTCTGCTCAGCCACAAGCCAGGCTGATGGCTGCCAGTACAGCAGTGGTGGTGGGAGCCTCTCCTGCCTCCTCAGCAGTGCTAAGGATATCTGACTGCAGTTTAGGTCTGCTCTCCACTGGCAAGTGGACATCCCCTGATGGCTGCCGGGCTGCCAGAGGGATGTCTGATTTTCATCTTAGTCCCAATCCCCCGGAGAGTGGGCCTAAGCCAGCAGGTGGTCACCCCTAAGGGATCAGACTGTGAGAGGGCACAGGCCGGGCTGAGGGACCCTCCTTCCTCCCGAGTGCACAAATTTTTGTGCACCAGGCCTCTAGAATATATATAATGGAATATTATTTGACCACAAGAAAGAAGGAAATCTTGCCATTTTGTGACTGCATTGTTGAACCTGGAGGATATTATGCTAAATGAAATAAGCCAGTAAGCCAGACAGAGAAATAAAAATACTATATGATCTCACTTATGTGTGGAATCTAAAGAAAAATAAGCAAAATTATGGTTGAGTTCATAGGAATAGAGAGTAGTATGGTGGTTACAAGGGCTGAGGGTGGGGGAAATGGGGAGATGTAGGTCAAAAAGTAGAAGTTTTCAGTTATGAGATAAATACATTCTAGAATCTAATAAACAGCATGGTGACTAATTAGTAATAATGTATTGCATACATGAAATTTGCTAAAAGAGGAGATTTCAAGTGGTCTCCTAATTAAAAAATGATAATTATGTGCAGTGATACATGTGTTAATTATCTGGATTGTGGTAATCATCTCACAGTGTATATACATGTCAAATCATCAGGTTGTACACTTTAAATGCATACAATTTTATTTGTTAGTTATACATTAATAAAACCTGGGGGACTAAGAAATGCATTGTTTTGGATAGTAGAGTCTAGCAAGCATTCAAGGTGCTCCTTTTCCTCCTTGTGTAATTCCTCTGAAATCTGGCAATGCTAAATAAGTCATGGCAAACATCCGGACAGTAGATAAATTAATCTTGATTTGGCTTTTTGATAGCCATGGGGGAATTTTAAGAAGAAAAATCCTGTTTCAATAGAAGTTGTTAAATCTAAAATGATTTCTTTCCCTTCCACCGGGCCATTTGTTAAGCTTATAGGGATAGTTCAGTTGCCCAGTATGGGCCTCTAGCAACGGTGAAATAGAAATGCAGTCCGTCTCATGATTGAGCCGGAAGTTCCAAGACACAGGGGGGAATGAAAGGGC
>NW_006292789.1:219088-222984 GCF_000327345.1 Myotis davidii
CCACAGTCCTGTCTCCTCCCCTGGCCCCAGCTCCCTATAAAACCTCTCTCCACACAGAGTTTGCTCTCTCTCTGCCACCTGCTGCTGTGCCAGTAAGGGGGGGCAGGGGAGCCAAACCTAGGTTTGAAATAAATGACTCTTTGCTTTTGAAAAAAAAAAAGAAGAAGAAGGTGCTCCTTTTCACATTTCTAATAGGCTTACAGTGAGAATGCTAAAGATCCCTGACAAAATTTCATATGGGAGTTCAGATTGCCTCTCATTTTAATTTTAATTTTAATTTTATTGTTTTCCTTTTTATTGAAATTATTGTGCTGACACTGGTTAACAAAGTATACCAATTGCAGTTGGGCAATTCCACAATACATCATCTGTACACTGTATCGTGTGTTCACCACCCCATGTCAACTCTCCTTCCATCACCATTTATCCCCGCTATACCTGCCTCTAGTTTCCCCACCTCCCTCCTTCTTGTAATCACCACACTGGTGTCTGTGTCCATGATTTTTCTTCTCCCTTTTTTTCTTTTTTTTTTTTGCTCAATCCCTCACCCAGCCCCCCAACCCAACTCTGACATCTATCAGCCAGCAATTTATAAAAGAGTTTGTCTCTATTTTGCTTGTTAGTTCATTTTGTTCCTTGGATTTCACATATGAGTGAAATCATATGGCACTTTTCTTTCTCTGACTGGCTTATTTCACTTAGCATAAAGCTCTGCAGGTCTATCCATGCTGTCACAAAGGGTAAGATTTCCTTCCTTTTTATGGCTGAGTCGTATTCTATTGTGTAAATGTACCACAGCTTTTTTTTTTTTTTTATCCACTCATCTAATGATGGACACTTGGGCTGTTCCCAGATCTTAGGTATTGTAACTAATACTGCTATGAACATAGTGGTACATATATCTTAGACAAAATGTTATTGCACACTTAGTAGACGTCAGTATAATGTAAACATACCTTTTATGTGCACTGGAAAAAAAATTGTGTGACTTGCTTTGGGACAGTTCCATTTTTAATTTTTTGAGGTAATACCATACTGCTTTCCACAGTGGCTACACCAATCTGCATTCCTACCAACAGTGCATGAGGGTTCACTTTTCTCCATATCCTCGCCAACACTTGTGGTTTGTTGATTTGTTGATAACAGCCATTCTGACAGGTGTGAGGTGATATCTCATTGTAGTTTTGATCTGCATCTCTCTGATGATTAATGATGTTGAGCATCTTTTAATATGTCTAATACACTTTGGAAAAGTGTATATTCAGGTCCTCTGCCCATTTTTTAATTTAATTGTTTGTGGGGTTTTTTGGTGTTTAGTTGTGTAAGTTTTCTATAAAGTTTAGTTATTAACCCCTTATCAAATGTACTGGTGAATATCTTCTCCCATCCAGTGGTTGTCTTTTTACTATGTTGATAGTTTACTTTGCTATGTCCTCTCCTTTATATGACCTTTAGAAAAACGCCCAGCCATAGGTGTATTTTATTATCAAATTTGGAAGAAGGAATAGGGCCTTTGTTCAGGGGGAGGAGAAAACTGTTTTCATTGACCACTCTTCATAATTTTCTCCAAAAATGTAATAAATTAAATTCATTAAGAATATCCTTTGGGTGACTTTTGGTAATATTTACTGCAGATAAAACCACTAAGTATACTTTGTCTTTTGATGAATAATGACTGAAAAAAATTGCACTTTTCATGAAGATTTTGTCTTATAATTTCAATAGGTTTTCATATGGAATTGTTTCCCAAAGTTCACTTTTTATAATTCTATTTTTATTTTTTTTTAAATATATTTTATTGATTTTTTACAGAGAGAAAGGGAGAAAGATAGAGAGTTAGAAACATCGACATCGATGAGAGAGAAACATCGATTCAGCTGCCTTCTGCACACTCCCCACTGGGGATGTGCCTGCAACCAAGGCACATGTCCTCGACGGGAATCGAACCTGGGACACTTCAGTCTTTTTTTACAGAGAGGAGGGGAGAGCGATAGAGAGTTAGAAACATTGATGAGAGAGAAACATCGATCAGCTGCCTTCTGCACACCTTCTACTGGGGATGTGCCTACAACCCAGGTACATGCCCTTGACCGGAATCGAACCTGGGACCTTTCAGTCCGCAGGCCGACGCTCTATCCACTGAGCCAAACCGGTTTCGGCTATAATTCTATTTTTAAATGTGTAGTATAAAATACTTTAAGCCTATATATGCCATTAAAATAATAACTGAAGTAGCTCTTAGGGGAAATCCATAATATTTGCATTGCTATTTTAGTGCATTCATAATTGAATGGGAGAGCAGAAGAGCCATGAGTTTGTGTTTCTTATTATACAAAATCTGCTAATAGAACGGAATATGTTACAGCTACTATATTTTATACCACCATATTGGCATGGTATTGTGTGGCACTTATGGGAAAATTCTCTTTGCCTTATAGGTGTACAAACTTTTGGAAAATAAGCCTGGGAGATAAATGAGAGATAAAGCTGTTTTTATTTGAAGAGGTTTTCTCCTGGGAAAGTAGCACTTTTATGTTTTGTGCTTGGACTTTAAAAAGTAGGCTGGGAAAACAGTATGGAGTTTCCCCCCAAAATTAAATATGAAACTGCCATTTGACCCAGTGATCCCACTCCTAAGAATATATTCTAAGAAACCCGAAACACCAATCAGAAAGAATATATGTACTCCTATGTTCATAGCAGAGCTATTTATAATAGCTAAGATCTGGAAACAGCCCAAGTGCCCATCAGTAGATGAGTGGATAAGAAAGCTTTGATACATTTATACCATGGAACACTATGCAGCAGTAAAAAATAAGGTTCTATTACCCATCAGATAGCAATGGAGGAACCTGGAAATTATTATGCTAAGCGAAATAAGCCAGTCAGAGAAAGACAAATTTTGCATGATCTCACTCATATGTAGAATCTAATGAACAAAATAAATCAATGAAAAAAATAGATCCAGAGACATGGAACAGATTGTGGAATCTCAGAGGGATGGCAGAGGTAGATGGGGTGGAAAGAGATCAACCAAAGAATTTGCATGCATATATGTATAACCTATGGACACAGACATTCGAGTGGTGGAGGCCTGGGGCTGAGGGTGGGGGTGGACTACAAGGGGTCAATGGGGAAAAAAGGGGGACATATGTGATACTTTCAACAATAAAGATTTTCTTAAGAGAAGGTTGGGTTGGTAATTGAAAGTTTAGGATCTAAACAAATTTTGTCACTGTGCTGTCTTAGACATGTCATTTTCTGTCATCAGGCAAAAGGAGTTGGAATAATTATCCTTCAAGATCTCTTTCTGTTACGAAATTAATAACAATTTAAGGCACTGGAAATCAGGGAAGAATCCTTATTTTGGATTCTAGTAAACTTTAAGAGAAGATTAACCATAGAACAATTAAATTTCAATGGAAAATTAGTGGATTGTATAACTGAAAAATTTAGTGAGTTGATAATGAAGGTGCAAAATGAGCTATATTATAGAGCATACTAAGAAATTGGTATGATGGATTAGTTCTGCAAGTGAAAGAATATGCCTGATTGTTATCTTAAACTATCTTGGAGCTGCTAGTATTATTACAATGCAATAACAATGATTCAGTGTATTTAAATAGAGAATTACAGTTCACAAATTTCTTTTATACATATAGTTCCAGGGTCCAATCCCAGCAGGTTCAGGGGTCCCCAAAGGTGTGGACGGAGTCGGGCAAGAAGGAATGACACGGAGACAGCGTTCAGTTGATCAGCAGCCTTGCCAGGATATCTAGCCACAATCTCCAGCCAAGTACTGTGTCCATGTTCTCTTGCTAGGTTCTCCAGCCAGGTTCTCCAGGTTCTCCAGCCAGGTTCTGTAGCCATGCTCTCACACTAGGTTCTCCAGCCCG
>NW_006292789.1:224290-225204 GCF_000327345.1 Myotis davidii
ATACCCACCTATATATGTTGGGTGAAAATTGTAGTTTGAAAATAAACCAAAAGTGATATTACACTTGTACATGAAGAGGCATATGTGAAGCACCTCCAAATTACCATCTAAAGACAAGAGGAACATAAGTGTCCTTAATAGTGAAGGTAGTAGTAATGCTACATTTTAGTAGAACATATGATTAATAAAATGAATCTGAGATTATTACCAATGTTATGGAAAAAGTGCTTGAAATTTTTTTTATAGATTCTGTTTTTGAAATTTGTGGAGAAGAATATCTAAATGTTTTTTCTCATTTATCAACAACAATAGGTCTTTGATATTTGTCTATGTTTGAAAATATTTTTCCCCAATCTCTTCAAACAAGCAAGGGTATTACCTGTAAGTTAGCTCACTTCAGGGACAGTAGTTTTTGGAATTTCCAGCAAGTTCCTGAATAATCTTGTTCTTTCTAAGTAAAATATAGAGATAAGTGCAATTTTAGAAAGAATATCATACAAAATGTTATTGGAAGAAAAGAGTCCTGATGCTTATACCTAATTAAAACAGGAAAGACATCCAGATATACTTTCAGGTGTAGGAGAAAGTACACTGGAGTAAAAATCAGGAAAATAGTTTATAGCTTTAGTTCATCCTTTTACTGAGCCTTACATTTTTTTCTGTAAATAACAAATGATATTATTAGCACTGCACAACTCATATACAAACCAAAAGTAACAAATAATGAGCACATACATAAATAAAAACATAATACACAACACTAATGTACTAGAAACATTATAGTCACAATATATAAGATGATTAAAATGTATTAGTAGCTTTCAGTTGCTTGCTAACTTTAAAGATAAGAAGTTTAGCCTTTCAGCTGGAACCACTGTCTTCTAATAGTCATTCATCAAAAGAACACAAAGGGA
>NW_006292789.1:225224-226315 GCF_000327345.1 Myotis davidii
GGCACCCACTAAATATTCTACAGGTCTTTTAGAAAACATGGACTTGTTCCTTTGACTGCATACATGAAAATCTACAAGAAAGGTGATATTGTAGACATCAAGGGAATGGGCACTGTTCAAAAAGGAATGCATTCAAACTCTAAAGATAACCAATAGCTTTTCTCCTTAACCCTTCAGAAAGATTAAATTCAAACTCTCCCATTTTATCTTTCATTCTATGTATGTATGTCTAATATTTGGCCAGGCTTTTGACCCATCCAAGCTTACCATTGCTATTTTTTTTCACTATTATTGTTATTACTAGAGGCCCGGTGCATGAATTCGTGCACCAGTGGGGTCCCTCAGCTTGCCCTGTTGTATTGGGCCAAAACTGGCTCTCTGACATCCCCTGAGGGGTCCCAGATTGCGAGAGGGCACAGGCCAAGCCGAGGGACCCCACCAGTGCACAATCAGGGCTGGGGAGAGACTCACCAGGTTGGCCAGCCAGGGAGGGACCGCGGGAGGGTTCCAGAGTGTGTCCAGACCATCTTGCTCAGTCTTGATCGGCCGGACTCCAGCAGCAAGCTAACCTACTGGTTGGAGAGTCTGACCCCTGGTGGTCAGTGCATGTTACAGCGACTGGTCGACTGGTCGACTGTCTGTCCCCTGGTGGTCAGTGCACATCATAGCGAGCGGTTGAGCGGCCTTAGCATATCATTAGCATATTACCTTTGAGTGATTAAACAGCCAACTGGATGACTGGACACTTAGCATATTATGCTTTTACTAGAGGCCCAGTGCATGAATGGGGCCCTGCTGACCTGGCCCCAATCAAGGTGGATTAGTGCCAGGCCTGTTGGGAGGAGGAGACAGCAGGAGATTGGCTGGCCGGCCTGCCCCAGTCAGGGCCCAATCAGGGTCAGGTCAGCTCAGGGGAGGGGCCCTGGGTGGACAATTGGCCTGTGGGCCCCTCCCCTGATTGGGGTAAGGGGGCCAATTTGGGGGCCAGTGGCCTGGAGGAGGGGTCATGGGTGGCTGGTCAGCTGGCCCTGCCCCTGATCAGAGTGGGGGAGCCAATTAGGGGCAGAGCTGGCTAGGGGGAGGGGCCATGG
>NW_006292789.1:226575-227904 GCF_000327345.1 Myotis davidii
TATATAGAGATTATGTAGGATTATATATTATTAATATTTATTTATATTTTAAAATATTTTTAAACAGTTTCTTTGCTTTTTCATTCTACCTCTCTTTTATGTGTCCAATTTCTTTTATTAACATAGAATAGTTAACATTGGAGGGCAATTGGAGGCTCTTAATGTCCTTAAAATGGGGGCGTACCTCTGGTGGGGTTATGCATTAACTCCTGCAGGATTTCCCCAGTTCTATATTTGTGTTTTCAGTGTAGGTCTTTTAATATTCAAAGTGTGGTGCATTATTGAGTTCCATTTTATCAGAGTCACTATTTTTCCCCCCATCAGCATTGTAGGCATGAGGGTAGGGCAGGACAAGACAAGAAAGTTTCCTTGCCTTGGCCTAGGAACTGTGGGAATACTCCCTCCACTTCACCCAGCTCCTCCTTTTTTAAATCCTCATCCAAGGATATTTTTTCCATTGATTTTCAGAGAGAGTGGAAAGGAGGGGGGAGAGGGAGAGAGAAAAAAAGGGAGGAAGAGAGAGAGAAACATCCATGTGAGGATGTAAGAAAGGCACATGGATTGGTTGCCTCCTGTATGATCCCTGACTGGGGGCCTGGGACCAAATCTGCAACCTAAGCACATGCCTTTGACCCGGAATCAAACCTGCAGCCCTTGGATGTAGAGGCCAAGGCTCTAACTACTGAAATGCACTGGCCAGGGCCTAGCTGTGCTTTGATAGATTTTATTTGATAGACTTTATTGAGGGAGCTCAGTTCCAGCTCCTTAGCAGCCCACATGCCTCAGGGCTTCTCTCAAGTTCATATTTCTCCTGCTCACCTTCTGGCTTGGAGGTCCAGCTTTATTTTTGTTAGTAGGGGTTTCCCTTCTTGCTTTTAGCCTTGGGTATTCACATTTTTTAAATAAAAATCCATTTCATTCACTACTTCTATATGTTTGAAGCCAGAAGGGGATGTTTTCTGTTAGCTTAGTTAACCATAATGACTAAAAGTTCAATAGTGGGTTATTTGCAGCCTTATAATTATATGAAGAGTATTTCAGCTTTGTGTTTTTTGTTCTGTTACTATTTTTCATCCACTTTTTCTATTTCTGTCCTTTCCTTGATTGAGTGTTTTTATCTCTTTACCTTACTTGGCTGACTTTTCTTTCTCTAGATTTCTTTATACTCAATTCATATTAATATTTTTGTACATTACAGAAAAATGAAAAGCTGCCATTCTACTAACTATGCTTTCAATTCTATTTAAACCTTACATTTTCTAGTTATCTCAAAAATATTGTTGGACCCTGTTGTCTCCACTCATTGAATATATTCCCTCCACTGTGAAA
>NW_006292789.1:227949-230419 GCF_000327345.1 Myotis davidii
TCTTCCGATGTTATGCCCACATCTTGTCACTTGCTGATTTCATTTGCTCCTCAGCTTGCTGCATTCGGGTAGTTGCCTGGAGACAAATTCTGAACTTTTTCCCCACCTCTAGATATCCAGGATGGCAAAACTGAAACACTAAAACAAAACTGCTATAAAGTTAGTTTTTAATGGGAATAACTTTTACTCCCATTATAATTAATTTTGTCCAATTTCCACAAGAAAATTGAGTTATTTCAGGATAAAAAATAAAAGAAAAATATAAATTTAAAATATAAATTAATCTGGTTTCAGCTTGTTTTTATTTAATATCTAAACCTGGGAAATTTGTATGACATTGTCAGTGTAACTGTAGGAGAAAATAGGCATTTAGATTCTCAGTGTTTATATTGAATAATCTTTTGAAATGATTTCAAAATATCATTAGCTTTGCACATTCAGTTTATAACAAATGGGATAAACCCTTCCCACTTATAAAGCTTTTCTTTTCTTCCTCTTTGTTTTTATTTTTTGTTTTCTAATATCATGTGTATCTTTTTTTAATCTTTATTGTTGAAAGTATTATGTATGTTCCCCTTTTTCCCCATTGACCTCTCTCCTCCTCTCCCATCCACCCAGGCCTTCACCACTCTATTATCTGTGTTTATGGGTTATGCATATATGCATATGAGTTCATTGGTTGATCTCTTCTCCTCCCACCCTCCCCTGCCTTCCCTCTAGGGTTTGACAGTCTGATGTTTCTGTGTATCTGGGTCTATTTTTGTTCATCAGTTTATGTTGTTCATTAGATTCCACATATGAGTGAGATCATGTGATATTTATCTTTCTATGACTGGCTTATTTTGCTTAGCATAATGCTCTCCAGGTCCATCCATGCTATTGAGAATGGTAAGCGTTTTCTTTTTCTTTTTATCCTCACCTGAGGATATTTTTTCTATTGATTTTTTGAGAGAGTGAAAGAGAGAGAGGGAAAGACAGAGAGAAATATTGATGTGAGAGAAACACATCGATTGGTAGCCTGCTGCATGAACTCTGACCAGGGCCCAGGCCAGGGAGGAGCCTGCAACTGAGGTACATGCCCTTGAAGGGAATTGAACCTGGAACTCTTAGGGCTCCAGGCCTATACTCTATCCACTGAGCAAAACCGGCTAGGGCAAGAGTTCTTTCTTTTCACAGATGCATAGTATTAGTTAAAGTAACACATGTATAGAATTTAAACAAATACTCTGAGGCTTATAAAGAAAAATAGCATTCTTCAGTCCATGTCTCTCAGCCCTATTCCTCAGAGGCACTCTACTTCCAAGTCTTTGCCCTGCTTCTTCTGGATTTTCCTTCTATATTTCTAAATAGCATGCATCTGCTGCTAGTACTTTTTTTTCAACTTTTGATATTAGTTGATTTCTTCCTCCTAAGGAAAGTGTAGATTTAGTATTCCCACACTACCTCCCCATTCTATACAATCAAAATGTGTGGTTTACTAAATACATTATTTTTTCTTTATAAAAATTGTTCACAAAAGAACCATCTTTGTTATAATGTTTTGTTTTGCCTAGAATTAAAAAATTGCCTTGATTTTCCACTTGATTACTCCTCATTACTTCTCCCACCATCAAAGACTGTAAGTAACTATAAAATCTTTCTTTAAGCACATCCAGTATTTTATGTATCATTTGTTCCTGTCTTGGAGCCACTGTCTGTCACAGCTATTCTTAGAGCCCTCTGGACTGTTACATAGAATTCTAAGTATTAGAAGTAAAAAAAAACAAAAACAAAAAACACACTGATCTTCAATTGATCTTCAGAAATGATACAACATCACTCCTCTGGAGCTCCATTGGTTAAAGCAAACCATAGAACCAATCTAGAGTTAAGGTGAAGGAACTACACAAGAGTACTAACAACAACATGGCTCTTTGGTGTCTAGCACTGTAAAAGACTACTTTAGTAAACACTGCAACCCAGGTACATGCCCTTCCAATACTTATGTCCACATCTTGTCTCTTGCTGATTTCATTTGCTCCTAATGATTAAATATGAAGAATTGAAGAACTACTTCAGCAAGCACTGCTTAATGAATGAAGTTCTGTATGTTAAACCTCTATTCTTTGCCATTTTCTCCGATTTTTGTCCATTCTCTTTCTTTTACTTTCATTTTACTGAGCATTCTAGAAGGACTGGTAACAATCTTGTATGTTTAATCCACCATTTTTAACAAGATACTCCCTCATCTTTCCCCCTTTTTAAAAAAATCTACTTCAACTACCCTCCTATATCAACAGTACTTATTTGGAACTTGTTTATTAAGAGGTTACAAATAACACATCCATAAATAACTACACCCAATTCTCATTAGATTGTTATTCTCACTACTTTTGGCCCAGGGTAATTTCATGGTTATATTTTGACATAGAAATATTACTTATTATAAAAGTATATATTTACCCTAACCGGTTTGGCTCAGTGGATAGAG